>NC_051176.1:63920135-64225986 GCF_013339695.2 Rhipicephalus sanguineus
GCCGCTTGTGCTTGCTGTGGACGCAGCCATTTTGCTTGTCTCGACCGGTCGAGATCTCGCGAGAGAAGCGCCCGTAAGGTACGCAACGACCGTAGCGGTCGCGCAACGTAGCGCCGAGATCTAGCTTGCGCATCTCTTGCGCGCGCAAACGCACCAAATCTCTCTTAGGTCAGCGCATGCGCAGTCTTGCTCTCTCTCACCCGTTGCGTGCGCAAGGCCGTTGCGCGCGCTAAACTAAAACCTCTAATGTTTCCTTCACGCATTCCGGAATTGACCTTCGTCCACGTGCTTAGCAGCGCAACACTTCAGTTTTTACAGGCAACAACGACGGTCATGCGTTCGCATCCAGGTAACGATTATATGTGGCAACGTGAAATGACATTCACCTCTATAAAAGATCAGATGGTCATATAAGAACGCTGATCGCTGAAAGCCGGCGATCGAGAGAGCATCAGTTATTGGGAAACGGCGCGTACAAGTACACATTGGCCGGCGAACCTTCGAGGGCCGCATTTCTGTAGGTTCGCCGGCGCAGCGCTCTTCGCCTACGACGCCCATTAAAATGTGCTTCGGTTAAAAACAAATAATGCGGGGCTAGTTCAACTAGCCGCGCAATGAGTCGCGCATGCTACGGGGTATACTCACAGCTTGAAAATGAAAAGTCTGAACCAGAGTGACCGAAGACAACGTAGTAGATGCTAATGGCGCGAATTCCGTGCATGAATCGGAGCCTGTAGGATTCCGAAGTCTCCTTAGGAGTTGAGGCAAGGAGCTTCAGGTTGGCCGGAACGGAGAAGCTCTCCAGTACGCTGACGGACCCTTTTGTGGAAGAAGCCACAATGAAACTCTGGTCAGGGGCGCGGTAACAGGACTGTCTTACAGGCAATCAGGCAGGATAATTCAGCGATTAAATGTTATTCGTTGACGTGTATTCTCCATGGTCAAACAATTATCATATGGTGTAGATGCTATTATGTTGCAAAGCTTCTATAATGAAGCTACACTTCTACATTTTATCGATTCTATTCTGAATGCGACAAGCTATAATGAGCGTAGTAACCATATAACTCGAGTGTCATTTCCAACCGAGAAGACAATTTGAGGCCGCTGGGAGGGCACTTTTTCGCAGTACACACTGTTATTGTTTATTTTAAAAAGGTCGTAGGATGCTGATGTACGACATAAAATTAATAAAGACAGCTGATAAGCGACAAGCAGCAGTAGCAACATATTTGGTTAATGCCACTCCGGACATTAAATTAAAAAAAAAAACAGGGGTGGGAAGGGGGCGCTTATTATTTTTTTACTTCAATCCTGAGATACATCACTGAAGAGTTATTCAATCAAAACCATGTGGTGTGAGCAGAAAAACACAAATTCCAGTTTATTTCTCGCACGAACATGTACAGTCAGCGTCAAATGTTTAGGGACGAGACACAATGAAAAAATTAGCGCAGCTTGCACTAAGTCGCACCAGGCTGGGTCACAGCAGAGCTGGTGGGCACCTAGCTGTCCTGGCTTGGCTAGGCTTTTACCTCTCGCCTGTCTCTTTGCTACACTTGATATACTATACTACACATGGCTATGCTTGCTGCCGCCATTTTTTTTTTTTTTGCGCCAAGAATTTCTCTCCTTCTCTATCTTTATATCTCTTTCTCTGTACTCCTTCTCTCGCTCACCAGAGTTGTTCATCCCACGGCGGAGAAATGGGCGCACGTGTTCTGAGAGCGAAGCGGAAGAGTCATCAAGATGAGTGGTGCGCGCCGGTTCAGCATGATTATGTTTTCTATCTACGACAAGGCTAACCTCGGCATAAAAGCTCAGCTGTAAGAAGGCGAATATTCCCGCTGGTTCCGCAGGCAGCCTTGAATTGATATTTCCGGCCTGTTCGTCAACGCTCCTAAAACATGCGCTGTGCATCTCGACCAAATACAGTTATAAATAGCTAGACGATTCCAAGTTTTAACGCGGGAGCGTTCAACAGCTCGTTTAACAGAAAATCCGGTGTCGTCGACGACGGTGTCGACGTTGTTGGTTGTGAGCGAAAAATCACAATATTATCCGTGATCGAAAAATCGAGAAAGACGCAAATAAAATAAATAATAAAAATCTTAAGTCCGAGTAGCGAACACAGGCCGTCTGCGTGGCAAGCCGGTGTTCTACGAGAGAGCGACGCTATTTCTTAAAATCGCATCGAAAAAAAACTATATGAATGTCATAGCGGAAGGAGTGTCTTTAACGCATGTAATATTACGTGACAGAAGCGTAGAATCGCGCCAGGCGTCAAAACATGTGAATTGCGCAATGTGTGGTGTTTTAAGGCCAAACCATTACAGAACGCTCAGACATAGTTAATCATCATCAGCTGCATAGCATCAACAAAGTGAGCTGCTGCGTAGGCTCGCGTGTTGCCTTACGGACGCGTAGTGAGTCCTTCGCTTACTCGCGAAAGGAAGAATTATGGCGTGGGCACTTAACAAATGTACTTGCAGTAGTCCTTCTAGGATAGTTTGAAACGGCCAATGTTACGCGCACAGTCATTCGTTTCCTTACGGCACGCTTGAGGCATGCACCGAGAACCGAAGCCAGGCTAGCACTTGCGAAGGCGATGCGCACGGGGCCCGATTACGCTATCGCGTTCTACTCTTGAAGGCGAAGCTCAAGCGTCCTCCAAGTTTTTTCAGACCTTGTGGTCCTTGAACTTTTGACGCCGACTGTGCAGTAGTTTAATGATAAAAGAAATGTAGACAGCAGCACCTAGTTTTTTTTGTCAGCGCCAGTAGCCTATGTAGCCTTACCCTACATTTCCTGCATCCCCCGAATTGGCCAGTATATAAGTACTATGCTCTCACCGTGGGCTTTGATATGTCAGGAGCGTACACATCCGCTATGGTCCCAGCGGCCATGAGCAAAAACACGGTGGCAAGGACAGCCCTACGGGGAAAAGATAGTGGCCTGGTTAAGACAACGAAATATATATATATATATTATATATATATATATATATAGATATATATATATATATATATATATATATATATATATATATAATATATATATATATCTATATATATATATATATTTTATATATCTTATAAATAATATATATATATATTCATTCATGCACGCATAAATGACGCCTTCCTGGAGTGCGACCACTGATGTATGCGGCCACCGAACACACCCACTCCATCATTTCACCTAAATAGAATCAACTATTTTTAACACGTGCTTAAACGCAACCTAATGAAGCTAACTAACGATATATGGTTTGTCGTCATGTGGCGCTTGTTACGGGCATTCTTTTATATTGCGCTCAGTAGATTAATAACAAAACAAGATAAATTATCCGAAACATTTATTATTCCCTTTAGGGTCAAGTGCGCTTCGGTACGCTGTAGAGGGCATTTTAAAACGACCGATTCTATTTTTTGTGGCAACGTATGTACTATCATGAGCATTATGACATGGAACAAGCGAGCGCGTGGCAATATCCTCAAACCCTATTTCGATCGACACTCTCATGGCACTGTTAAAAATAGGTGGAAAGGGTCCGGTTTTCCATCACGTCGTACTTGATACAGATGGCGGCTTGAAATCGTAGCGCCTGTTGCGCTGCCACGCACACACAAACACTAACGCACACGCACGCATGACGCACAAAGAAACAAAGCAACAGGTTAGCAAATAAACAGCGTTCGCCGCCCTCTGCTTCGTTCTCCCGCCCTACCATCACGGCGAGCGGCCAGTGACAAGCAATAAGCTGCCGTTTTATATCAGCGCTATCGACACGGGAGTGGCAACGTTCAGTGGAATCGTGGCGCCCTTTCCACATGGTTACCGTGAGGCGCCCAACGTCGGGTTCACTGCTAAATCACGCGCTCACCTGCTCCCTCTCCTAGTGCTCACGATAGCAAAATGCTGCGGGGTGATCATTTTCGGCGTTTCGAAGACGCCTGCGAGAAATGGAATAAAACCACGTGACTGCTCTCGTGCAATACCATACTGCAGCGCTATGAAACGTGCCTCGTGCGAAACAACCGTCAAACGGACCGCGGTTCCAGATATCGGCGATAGGTTGACGGTCCGCGCGCCGGTTGTTTCACTCGAAGCACGGTTGTGAGCGCGCCAGTACGATAGCGTCTAGATACTGACCATTTCAACAAGTTTCATCCGACTATTAAATTTACCATGCATCTATCTTCCAGTCAAATTAACTTCCTAGACACGACACTACCTATTGAAAGAGCAAAATTAACGATGACGCTGTACAGAAAACCAACAGATACCAACAATATCACCCGCGACAGTGCAAACAAGGAATATTTGTCGGGCAGATAAGAAGGATCTATAACAAAGACGGTGAATACGTTCACAACTTGAGCAACGTAAAGGAAAGATTCGTTCAAAGAAAATACCCGCACGATGCGCTGAACAAGGTCTACAACGAAGCATGTAAACTGGATAGAAAAACAACACTAGCTAGAAGAGCCCCTAAAACACAGCCCCATCAACCTCTATCATTTATAACAAAATATTCAAATACTCTCCCAAACATAACTAATATCCTCCGCAAGTATTACAAAGTATCAGGAAGCAACGAACGCCTTAGAAAATTGTTTCCCGAAGTAACAGAGGTCGTGTATTGCCGTAATGGGAACTTTAAGGACATGTTAGTGTATGCAGGAGTAAACCCTCCTTATACTGGCCGCATAATACCTTGTCCCAGATATAAGACTTGCAAACACCTTCGAAATGAAGTTATAAAATTAAAAGCTTCGGAAGTGATGTGAAATCTAGTTGTAGCTGCATTACAAATCTTATCTACATGATCGAATTTTCATGTTGTCACAAACAGTACATTGGTAAACACGACAGCCTGTTTGCATTAGATTAAACGGGCATCGTGCGGACACGGCGAAGAAATAACTGAAAGCATTGATCAGCATTTCAGTGTGGCAGGTCAGAACTGCGGCGGTCTCAAACATTACATACTTCAGTCAAGCTTCCGGTATCCGAGGGACAGAAATTATAAAGAGTCATACCTTATTCCCAAGTTTAATGCACTCCAGCCAACAGGTATAAACGTTTCAAAGGGGGCTGTCGAATCCATGCGATATCGTACATACACAACTGAAACCCGTGAGAATTAAGCCTTTCTTCTTGGAATTTCTAACCATCTCTTATACCAGCTTATCACGGTGAAATTATCAATTTCAGGCGAATCGGCATATCGTTATCAGGCAACCATAATTCAGCGAAACGCCTGGTTGCGATAAAAGTAAAGATTGTAATGAAAAAGTGTATAACATTTCAACGCTAATGTTAAGATAATTAATGCGTACACCAGTAAAATATCACGTGATCGCCATCATGTGAATCTTCACTTTGCCGCGTGAGGCGCCAAAAGTCAATAAGAGTGAAGAAATAAAACTATGAATCAGCGTTAACGAGGAAAACAGGGTTAGTTTTAGCCAATACAATAGAGCATTTTTCCTTTAGTGGGGTTCTCTGAATTCATGTTCTGAGCTGTGGTCTGTCCCTTTAGGTAAGTTTTTTTCAGGTCATTGCTTTAGAATTGTATTGTGCATGATCTGTGTGCGTAATCTAGTGCAAGAACTATCGGTTTATTGGAAGCATTTTTTTATTTTATTTTGTTTCCTTTAAGTATGTACTACTCGAACAAGAGAGACCTTTATTACCTCGAGAACGAATTGCAATATGAGCTAGATAGCGAACACCAAGAGACTTGGGCGCACATGGGCGGTTCGCGAAACTCTTCAGAAACTGGTTTCTGCCTACACGTAAGAGAGACATGCCATGAAAGACAACCAGAATACCATTCATTGCTTGCAATAGCGCCTTTCTATTTCATTTAATTTGATTAATGGCATAGCACTGAGGCGACCGTAAAGGATTATACACGAACTGTGTAGCCACAGAGAGCCGATATTGACATCGCAGTGTTTCTGGAGGAGCAGAAATTGTGATCGGCCGGTTTTGCGGTGGCACCTTGTGGTGCAAGGTAAGCTCGGAGCAGGTTGTGCGATTCACGGCGCGTCGGCGGAGTAGCATTGCGAGAAAAATTAAGCAGAAAAATCCTTGTAAGTAGGGTAACATTTATTTGCCCGTAGTTCTTTTCATAAGGGCTTTCGTTTAAATATGGCACGAACGTTTTTTCCTCAATGTTGCCTAACTCCTTACATAATTTCCGAAAACATTTCAGGGACACTTTAAAGGCCCGAAGGCATAATTACATATGGCGGGGACAAATACCGTATAGTAGAACTGTCGCGGGACAAGTTTTGAATATGCGCTCTTTTAAAGTGCGCAACTCCCAACGAACAAGTCAGAGGGAAGAGGTTAACGGGACAAAGCGCAATCTTCGATTGTCAAAGTATACGAGGCATTACTGGCATTATTGTGTGTTCCTTCTCATTATTATTATGTCTAACAAAGAAAACGAGCCCTTAAAAGTCATGTTCTTTCTTTCATTCATAGCGAGGGCGGTCTCGTTCAGGCAGACTTGGCGCCTTCAGGTAGTATGGGAGGGATTATTGGTCAGCTGCCAGCTCGTAAAAAGATCACGCGTTACGTGACGCCAACAGGCAGAAAAAGAGTGTTCCACACTCGCCGCCATGGCTGCGATCGGCGCTGACTAATACTCCTAGGTTTAAATGCACCATATATGCCCATAAAGTGGACGGGAGGGTGACCGCCGCCGTATCTCAGTGGTAGAGCATTGGACGCGTTATTCGAAGGTCGCAGGTTCGGTTCTTGCCGGCGGCAAGTTATTTTTGAGTCCACTTTACTTCCTTCACATTTATATCCTAATTACTACGAATAAGATCCCCTATACTTTCCTTGGTATTATTGTTTGTTAGTTGTCATTAATAAAAATCATTGAAGGCATAAAAGACGACGAAGAGGGATTAGTTCGTAAAGCAGCTACCGTGGTTTCTCTCGGTTACGAAATGTGCGTCAGTACGCCATATATTCATTTAAAGGAGTAATGAGACACAATTTTGAACGCAATCTGACTCTTACATCACACCAATGGGGACACAGAGGTGCCATCTCCACAATATCAGCCAGAAATACAGCCTAAAAGGTACTTTGATTGCATTTTGAAGTTTGTGGAAGTGCAAAATCCGAAAGTGAAGCAACAGCGATAAGTTCATCATGCGGGAGCTCCTTGTTAACAACTTACGTCAGTAGTTCTGGCCGGATTACCGGAGACATGTACGAGATGGACAACGCTGGTAGCGACACCTGATATGCAGAGTCCAGCTAGAGAGCCATAGACATAACATTGCAGCAATTTAACCGCTTAGGGACTCTGTCTAAAGCATTGGCAATGAGTTAACTACAACTCAGAGTATTCTCACTATTTTGTTTTCAGACAAGAACAGTGGCGCGAATGACAAAAAGAATTATATTGTAGTAGGACAAAACGCCAAAAGTTACCGGCTCCGCTGCTGCTGCTGCTGCTGCGTCAACGGCTCCGATATCCGGGTATCCTGAATCGTTACGAAGTCTATAAAGAAACTAAAGCTCTCTAGTGCCGGGATCGTACTGCGTAGTCAACAGATTCGTAACTGCTCCGGCGCTCCGATGTACGTAAGTGGGATTGGTATGCCTTTAGAACGCAGCGTTGCCGGCTCTAAGTAGGAAGTCAGTAAAGCGTACATCACGCCACTTACATATTACACATACACACTGTTACAGAGCGCCAATGTTGTGATTTCCCTGCTTCCATCGTCACTTCTCAACCTGCTATTTTAAAAATGATCCGGGCGAAAATGCTTCAGCACACATAACGCAGCGGCTGCTCCAGGGCTCGTGGAAATCGTCGCTTCAGTTGGACCACGACGACAAGAACAAAATGGCAGCCACCGCGAGACTCGCGAAGCGAATCGAGCTTTTTCTGACTGATTTTTTACACTCTTCCCGGCTCTTTGTCAATCGCCGCACTAGATAAGCATCGTAGTTTGACGATCGAGGAAACCGACACTCGAAACGCCGAACGCAGCAGGACGAACAGCAGCGCTAACAACATGGCAGAAGGTGGCCACTGACGTCACTGACATTCGCGGTCACCTGATAGTAATTCTTCATGAGTAGACCGAGTACGGCACGGGGCTCCAGAGTGTTCGTTGAAATCGAAACGGCCCTCCGGTGGTAACATATGAGCATATGATTAAACATTCATCTCGCACTGGGGAAGTGAGTTTTGTTGCCGCCATTAAAGAGTCAGTTAAGAGCAAAAAAACAAAAAAACAGACTTGCATAAAATTTAATGTCACCACTCCTCTAACTTCTGCAGAAGTTGATTGGTAATGAAAACGCAAAAGAGTGGTGTTGTATAGGCCGGGATAAATGTTTTCTTATCGCTCTGACGTGTGCCTTGTATTCTATGTGCTCTTATACTATATGTGAGCAACGCATGAAATAAAACAGTTTGAATATTGGGCTTTTTAGCGTTGGACCTCTTTCCATCTGACTTATTCGTGGTGATTCTTTCAAGCAGCCCATGAATTAAAGCTATGACATGAGCCAAGCAGTCACAGTCATCGCCTTACGGACATTTATCTCCGTAAAAAATGAAAAAAAGAAAAGGCGGAAGGAAAAAAATGGAGCAATGATGAACAGCAAATATGCAGTAGTAATGAACCAGTGTCTGAGCTGCAGCTAGTAGACAAGTGGCCATGAAAAACAGTAAAATGCATCAAGACCGAGTCAGTGTGTCCTTTTTTTTATTATCTGTGTACTGGAGGGCTTTACCGTGCTTAATACAATGATTAGCTTAGAATTCAAGCACATGACAATAATGCGAAATATGCAGTAGGGAAATGTAAATTCGTAGCGTAATGGTTATGACATGTTCTTTAGTATAAACTGAGAACGTAATATTTTAAACAGAATGTGAGTTTATAAAACTTGCGTTTGGTACGAGTAACATATGCGACGGCATGGCGTAAATTTTTTTTAATTGGCCATGCGGAACCTTCCACAAGGAATATACCAATGCGACAGGTATTCATTGCAAGAGCACACGACAGCCCTTTTGTTCTGAGCAGGACAACACGAAGTTACAACCCGCCACGGTGGTCTAGTGGTTATGGTGCTCGACTGCTGACCCGCAGGTCGCGGGATCTAATCCCGGCCGCGGCAGCCGCATCGTGGATGGAGGCGCAAAATGCTTGAGGCCCGTGTACGTTAAAGAACACCAGATGGTCAAAATTTCCGGAGCCCTGCGCTACAGCGTCTCTCATAGTCAAATCGTGGTTTTGGGGCGTTGAACCCCAACAATTATTATTTAACACGAAGTGACAAGTTTACATGTGTTTATGCGGAGCTTTTAATTGTGATTACCTTTTGCAGCGTTTTCTTGCGAAATTAAGTCACTCTTAGGAGCTGACAGTTCCCCTGACAGTCAATACATGAGAGGGTAATACACTCGTATTATAAATAGCAAATTTAGTTGTCTTTTCAAGAATATCCTGACAGTGCGATCAATATTCTACTTTTGTGTCTTAGGGACAGAGCGCCTTGAAGCTCAACTACCCTCTTCAATTGCCGCCACGGTTCATTCTCTTGATTTATTCGAGCTTGATTGCGCTGTCGTTCAGCTGTCGAGACTGGCTCTATGCAGCCTTTGTTTCCGTTCTGCATAGGTTCGTGGGGTATGATTGCTTAGTTGTGATGCGGTATGTAATTGTTTTTCGCGGTGAAATCTCTTTGCGTCCGAGATCTTTTATTGCGATAGCAATTATATGGACAGTCTCGGCTGGAAAATGTCCGCCCCCGTCGCCGTCATGCACCGTATATGTATAAGTATGTATATATATATAAAAGCCTCAAAGAAAAATAATTCAGAAAAATGCTTCCGAAGCGCGGAATCGAACCAGGGACCTCTTGCTCCGCAGCGAATGGCGCTAGCCACTACGCCACGGAACGCAGGTCCTCCGCATAGCTAACGGCGAGCGTTATATACACACCCTTTGCCGCTGGACGGACTCAAAGATGGCCGACGCTCATAAGCGTTTCTTCATTACCAGCGTGATGGCGCTAGGAGCGCGACGAGCGCATTTAAAAGTCGTCTGCGAGCTCGCTCGCTTCTTCTTATATTTGCGCAAGGAGAACCTTGGCCTTCCGCTGTCTGCTCCTGCGGTTTTCTCGTGGTGAGGGCAAGAGGGATGTTTCAAGCTTTAACCGTGATGTCCGCGCTCATGTTACGGAGCGCCGCTAAACAACGCCGCTAAACGAACAAATAGAAGATGAGCGCGAACTATCAAGTGTCACAGCTCGACACTTGAAGCACGCTAGTTTTCTTCGCTGCTTCGGCCGCCTTTGTAACAGGAGCGCTGTTCAAACTGAGAGTATCCATTGGCGAGCCTCACTTCGTATAGCATTAGTTTCTTGCTATCGCATTCATTGCTTCGCCCTTGCGGCGAAACTGTGATTTCTTTTGTTCATGTCACCCACCTTCAAAAGTGCTGTAATAAGCTGTCATAACTAGGGTCCGTATTCAGGAAAGCTTCTTACACTTCAAGTGTTCTTAAGAGTCAATACAAAACCGATACTGAAGCTTAACATATTGCTACTGAGAGCAACTGACCAATGGCGCAGTACACTTATGAAGAGCTGGCTTCGGGAGGAGGCCCTTGGTGAAAATTGAGCTGCGGCCAACATAAAGCCTCAATGCAACCGATGGGCTCATTCCTCTGCGGTCGCTGCTGAATAGGAGAGGCCATTACCATGGGAGAAGCGGCATCCTCTCGCTTAAAATGACAGTCATCTTGAGAAAAAGATGGTGAGAGCACACGAATAAATGCTATCGTTTTAGAGATACATCTTCGCCAGGTTCTCTCTCTTTTTTTTTTTTTTTGCGAACATGCGTCAAGATGCGAAAGATTGTTAGAACTCACACCAAGATAGCCTGCGACGTAGTCATTTCTGGTGTCGCACCAGTGGTACAATACCGCACGGCTATCTCGTCCTGGCCCCCGAGGACTGCAGAAAACAGAAGAAAAAATTAGTCATCCATTTCCAGCTGTACTGCTTGAAAGAGCCTCGCCCGTCTCAGTTCACCGCAGTGTACTTCATGCTAAAATTATCCAAGGACCATGAGCAAATGATTTGAAAAATACGTAGCGATTTTATTCGGGTTGAGGGGAGGAAAACGCTGTGCAACACGATCATCAGATTGACATTTATTGAACACAATGTTGCATTGTTGCCAGTAAATGGGTAAATGGAAAACGAGACACAAATGCGCACTTTTGAAATGAGGATGGCCCGAAGCGTGTTAGACCCGTCACGTTTCGCCTTGTATTTGCTATAATGGCTGAATATTGAGCAGCAGGCACTTATCTGTATGCATAAAAACGCTGGATTCCAATATGACAAATGGAAATACATCGTGCGTGAGCGTTGCAGCGCATGATGGAGGGCTTCAGTGCGTTTTAGTCCTTTTGAAACATTGGCTGCCGCGCGATATCGCTTATAGGGAACCCAAGCTCAAGTTTGGGCGTGACGCTCGCGCGGCTGAGCTATGCGTTATTGGGGGAAGACGCCACCCGCGTAGGCGGTTTGTCGCCGGATTTTCCAGCGGCGGCGGCAAGGACACGTGCGCGCATGCGCTCCTCATTCGGCCCAGAGCCCTGCTAGTCAGCAATAGTTGCATTGTGACGCACCACAGATACAATCCGAGAGCTCTGCGCGTACGCGGAAGCGGGGGCGGCACGTTGTGGCCTTGGATGCCCCCAGTTGCGATAATAGCAGTGGCGGCTCAACGTTGCTACGGAAGCCTATTTCATCTTTAAGCGCAAGCTTACGTTCCACATTTATATATTCAGCCATATTAGAGTATTCCTAAGCCGCAAAGGAATGCTTTACACCCATTACAATGGACCTGTGCGTTTACCGTCTTACGCACAAGTGCAGGTGCCCGGTCTGTGAAATTCGCAAAATTATATTGGAGGCAGCGTGGGAAGCCGCTGACACAGGAGGAAAAGCGCCTGCCCAATAGCAAGACCGGCAAAAGGCGCGGGCTTTCACAGCAAAGCTGCGTATGGCTAGGTTCTGGTGGATCGTGAGCGCAGACAAAAGAAACGTAGAACAATTTTCGGCGTCCTTCGCCCCCTTGCCTCAGGTCCCGCTCGCCCTCTTGCCACCGCCGATGCCTCTTTCACAAGGAAGAACAGGGGCAATCGAATGGACGCCAAAGGCACACAGAAGCGGGAATGGGCGCGAAAACGACGTGAAGCCGCTGCCGCAGAACGCCCAGCCGCAGCTCCAGGTTTCGCTCGCTACCATCTCCACAATAGTGGAAGGGTCCTGAATTTTTGCACTAGCGTAGATGCCCTGTGTGTGAAATTAGCGAACTTACGTCAGATGCCGCGAGTGAATTTTGAGCGCCTGAGGACGAGGGACATCGAGGAAAGAAGGAAGAGCACGCGCCAAGGCACTGCTACCTAGCCTACAGTCCCGGCCATCTCTTACTTGTGGAGGCTGCGCAGCTTCTAAAGGAGGTGAGCGGCAGCCCGCAGGCAAATGCAAGGCAACCCACTCCCTCCTCCCCCCCCCCCCCCCCCAACTAGTTCCCCCCCAACTAGCCCCTAGTTCCAGTCATCACAGATCTACAAAGATTTCAAGCGGCTCTCCCTTGCGTGCGTGCTGACGCAGGCTGTCGCTCCACTGCTGCATGAGAGCCGTTCAGACCAACTCCACGTGTTTGTGGACGACTCTGTCATGCCAGCCAGTGGCTCCTCGACGGCGGTCTGCACGGCGCTCTGTGCGCCGCCTACCGGCGCACGCAGCGTGGGTGCTGGTGGTCATCTACTGCTGCTCGAAGGTCACACTGCTCTCCCTCTAGCGAACCGAGATGACTTGCACTGGCGCCGCCCTCCTCGCGACAAGGTCGCAGCCACTGCGGAATGCGGGCTGACGGGTACCCTAACCTGGCTGCTCACCCATAACGGAACCCCTGACAATGAGCAGTCGATAGTCCCAGCTACACCAACGTGCCTTTCAGCACAGCTGCCATGCCATGGACTTCACAAGCTACCACCTGCTGCGCCCGCTACAGACAATCCTTGCGGACAGGCGGCTAGCCCTTGGTCATCCTACACAGCCTCTCGCGTTGCGAGGGCCAGGACTCACCCGAAGGCAGTCCACCCTGCAGCGGCACCTGCATATTCAGTGCTGATAGAGAGTGGCTCTCCGCTGGCAGCTGGACCTGGCATCCTTGACCGATTGATCTTAATGCGGTGAACCGAAGGCCCTGGAGCAACTCCTGCTCGCCTGCCCCGAACACGACCAGTAGGGTAGCTAGCTTTTGCTAGTGTTCCGTTCCTTGGGCCAACTGACAGCCAGGCTGGAAGGTCTCATTTTCCCTAGCTGAAACAAAGGTGCCGCACTTCAGAACCCCGTCTTGCAGGGCATCGTTCCTACCCTGTAGAGCAATGATGGCTGTCCTTCTGCCACCGGCCTACAGCCCACCACTTCAGGTGACCCGCCCTTCTGATGCCGCTATGCACTGTGACGTCTGAGCACCATGGACAGCCAGTCCACCGGTAAGTGCGGCCGCGTGTACCTGCTTCCCTGGCCACTACGCGCCCCGATCCCATACTCTTCGCTTTCCTGACCTGTTTTACCGAGATCCCTGAGGGGGCCGAGTCATGCTCCTGCCACGGTTGCAGAAGATAGCGTCACCTTCTTCGCAGGAGGATCGAAAGGTGGGCCAGTTGGTAATTCATTTTCTTCGTTCAGCGAACTGGGAGCGCGGGAAATACACAAAGGACGAAGCGAGGAACCGCTCGTCTTATGTGGTTCCTCGCTTCGTCCTTTGTGTATTTTCCGCGCTCCCAGTTCGCTGAACGAAGAAAAAGTCACCTTCTTCTTCCTTCAAGAACCACTTCATGGAGGAGCGCGTGGCGAGGCTGTGGATGAAGAAGAAGGCGTAGATAGCGCTGTGGAGGAAGAGGCATGGCCTGACTATGGTGAAGGTGCGCATCTCGCGCATCTCGCGTCTCGCATCTAGTCCGGCTATGGCGGGGCCGCACTGCGTTGACATCCCCTGGCCGCTCCACCACCATGGTCGGACTAGACCATTTTTTAGAAATACAGCAAATAAAACAAACACAAAACGTACGTGCTCGAGCGGCAGCCTGTACGTCCTCTTGGCTGCAGTCCGCGATGACGCAGATACCCCAGTGTAAACCTTGATGCCACTGGTTCTTCAAGTCTTTCAAAAAGATTGACGCCTGAAAATGATACCACGGTGGCGTCATCACCTACAATTAGCAGCATTTCCAACATTTTGGGGGCAAGAACGGCTTGTCCGCAATCATACTAAGGAACTGATAGAGCACTACCACAGAGGCGTTTTCTGTAATAATTATGCAAAGGTGTTACACAGTGACTTTCTTCGGGTAAGCTGGTACCCGCAAAAGAAGAAAGGAAAACAAAGATACGGCCAGGAGGAGGAAATGAGGACGGCTCTCTTTCTTTCTTCCCTGTCTGCGTCTTGCTGTTCTATTTGAACGTGTGTGCTACAATATAATGTCCTTCAGAATGTAAGATCATAGCATACAGATTCAAAATTAAACGCCCGCTCATCAAAGCGCTGATAATTTCAGTCGATAAAGCCACGGGAGATGCCACCTCCAGTTGGTGTCGGTTGCTATAGGCGTGAAAATACGGTAGTCTGCTTACTAAAGCGTCACGGTGCAGATGACGAAACATAAAAATCGGGCAGCTGAATACTGCAAAGGGTCGATAGTGTGGCGGAAAAAGTGCCCCAACTGGAAGCCGGAGTAGGTTAAGGGAACCTTGCTAGGAAAAAAATCACAACCAAAACACACATCGTGCTGAGAGCTAAAAAGATATTTTTTTAATGTCACTTCAGTTGTGTAAACTACATGTTAGGTGTGTAATTATATAGACCAACGCGGGAAACGAACAAGATTCGAAGAAAGGAAGGAAAGGTTATAGCACATATTGTTTTCCGGTATGCCCAAGAGACGGAAAGGTGATGCTTCATTTGTCAACATCTGCAGACTCATTGTACGTGTTCTTTATTGGAGCGGAATTCTGTGGAAATGAACAGCACTGAGTGTTTGTAGAATAATAGTGGCTATGAAAGAGCGTAGGTAAACTATATTCAAGACTTGCACCCCTGAAAAAAAGGTTGCTGGCTTAGTAACTTCCGTAAGCTATGTGTCACACATGTTACTACATTGTAACTGCAGTTAGGAACGGCAAGGGTAGTAGCTACTGCTACCCTTGCCGCTACAACCGTAATTAGCAGCGGTTGCTACCATTCCCCATTACTAAATATCTAGTAACGGTTAACTCCATCAAAAAGTGGCCGCCGTGGCCGGCATTCGATCCGGCGACCTTCGGGTCCGCAGTCGAGCACCATAACCACTAGACTACCACGTCGGGTGATTAATCATACCTCAGCGAATGTGTGGTTCAAAGGCTAGGCCTTTAAACCAGAAATTCTTTGAGCAATTCACATGGTGTGGCGCTTGGCGCAATTGTATGCTTCACCCACACAATATGAGATCTCTTGACGTGACTCCTTACCTGCATGACGCCTGTATAGTTTTTTTTTTTTTTGAAGTAGTATCAAGCACTGTCTGTGGTATCAAGCTGGCTCCATGGTAGAGCTTCTGAATGTCCCGCAGAATGTCCGGGTTAGGTTCAGCTCGAACCCCTCATTTTTATTTTTTCATTGTTTTACGGACGAGGCCGCCCTCTGGGACACGGGCTCTCTAAAGCGATCGTATTAATGCGCTTCGTGGACTAGGCCTCATATTTGATTCATCAACCGCACTTATGACACACGAATCATGGAGGAAGGAATACTAAGGAGAGGCCCTGACGTCACATTCGTGAAGCCTCCACATCGCAAACACCCGCATCGCCTCCTAGCGAAGGCGAAGCGAAACATTTCGCGACTTCCGTCGCGACGTTTGCAAGCGCATGCGCGCATCGCGAAACTTTGCAGCCTTTTTTTGTTTGTTTTTCGCCGTGCAAGCGGTGTAGCTGATTCACGCGTGCTGCTCTTTCTGTGTGTTCTTTAGGAAAGCTACGCAATGCCCAGCTGTTGCGTATACCCGGTGCAAATTGCGTGCACTGCGGACAGTACCGGGTGTGACTTTTCATGTGTACGTATTCACAATGCCCATAGACTGTCGCGCCGCCAAGCGGAATTCAGGAGCGTCCTCTCGAGGAGGGTTAGTAGACGACAAAATGGCAGCACTACGCAGTCGCTCCCTTGTTCGGCTGTGCTAACCTCAGTGTTAACGCGTTGGCAAGGGAGGAACACTACGACTTGGCATGTTTCCTGCATCAGTGACACAAGAAATCAGATTCGTTCTTGCGAGGCGCGAAGTTTTCGTGAAAATACGTGGCGACTCGCGCTTTCAATGCTAGCCCACAGCGTACGCATACTATCAGCTTCGCGAGGCTTTCTGTAGCCACGTAGGTTAGTTAAATGTTATCGTCTGACATATTCAGTTGAAGCTCACCCTGTTTTACTTGTATATAGCAGGGGCGTAGCCAAGGGGGGGGGGGTTCAAACCCCCCCCGAAATTTTTCAATTTTGCTTGCGTATATATACACGCACACATACAAACGCACGCACGAACATACATAAAGTATGGTTGAACCCCCCCCCCCGAAAAAAATTTCTGGCTACGCCCCTGGTATATAGCATTGGTCAGTGTTTCTTGTAGTGCATGAATCCCATAACACTGTACGCGGGAGGTCGCGCCGGCTCGCGATGTGCTCTTGTAAAACTGAGCGATCTCAAGTTGTCGATACATTAAAATATGCCTCTATCCTTTGTCAGCAAAGCGCTGTTACTAATCGTGCGAGCGACGTTTCAATCATTCGAGGACGCGTCCGCTCCACGCCTTTCGTGGAGAGAACGCTTTCCACGCCGTTCTTCGCCAGTGTGTTGGTTTCATAGCCAGCGCTGCGCCGCTTGTTTTTGTACGTTTGTTGATAGGTGGCAGCACACTGCAAGCGATTTGCTCGTTGACCGATCTGAGAGCGAAATCACAGAACACTTATACTACCACTTACAGAAGGGAAACTGTACCTTTGACAGTGCAACGGAAATAAGGGTAGCGGTGGCGTTGTGAACTAAAGTATCCGACCAAGAGATGGCGCTGCGAAAACTATCATCATCATTGCGCCGGGGCAATATGGCTGCCGCATTGCTGGCGGGTGCGGGCGATCGCGGTGCGCGCCCGCTCTGGGCGTTTATTCACTGCTGTCCGGGGGTTGTATTCGCGCGCGCGGCAGCCTATCGTTACTACAAATATTTTCGTTACGTCACCAGGTGACCGAACGGCCTCAACTGGCAAAAAACACGCCAAGCAAGTAAGCTTACATAGTTTATTGGCAATCGTGAATGCAGCAGTATACATGTAAACAAGCAGCACTGTCAGTTACAGAGTTGAACAATACATACAACAAACACAAATATCCATCTGCTTAATAAAATTGCCAGCTGAAACTGAGCAACTCTATGTCTCTTGGCTCGTTCAGCATACCTCTTATAGTACGCAGAACGAAGCGTCAGACGATACTATTTACGATGGGTGACCCTTGCACAGTACTTGCGTACAGTGCTGCCCGTCCTCTTTCTCACTTACACATGCGCGTTTGACGATTTGAGCGGTAATAAACAAACAGCATCAAAGCTCGCAAAAGATGCAGTGTCAGTAAGATTAGCTTCAGCCCGACCTACTATTTTGACAACACACTGGCGAGAGCCACTCGGCGCTGAAAAAAAAAAAAAGTGAAACCACACTGTTGTCCTAGCTATTCCTGTACATAACGTGTTCTCGTTATTGTGCTCAATATCCTTGTGTTCGTGCCTGCGCGCCAATCTTTTTACGATGAATTCCGACCATTTAGCTCAACTTTCAGTTCAGCTAAGCTCGTGTGTTCTGGGAAAACACCATTTACGGTATCACGTTGAAAAGGAAACTTGGTTCATGTTTCAAAAGAGGTTGCAGTGACAAACACTTCAGTTGATTAACTGGTGGCGAATAAGGAAAGCCTTAGCGTGAATCCAACATTTCAGCAAGTGAACATTCCTGTAAAGGTTGTCACGGAAGACAAGTTTCGAGAAGTGAGCTACCCTTGCTCGCTCACTGTTTATCAACTGACGTATGTGATAGCGGATGCCTGCGCGTGTTCCTGAAAGCACTCATTTATAAATAAAAAAGAATGATGTACCAGTGGACAGCACCGACAATAGACTGCACATGATGTGTGCGCGCACAATAGAGACACTTGGAACAGTAGTATACTAGACAGCTAGGAAGTGCTGGAAGTAATAGTAGTAATGTTGGAAAAATAGGCAGTGAGTAATCATTTCTGTCAAATGTGTAGAATTAGCTTTTTTTGTTTAATTGCTATGTTTCGCACTGAAAAATAAATAAATTAGTCCATTTTTTCTGGTGCCAATGGTGCATAGTCGTGAAAGACACTGCTTAAACGATGGACGATTGCAGAAGCTGAATTTACATTTTCATTCTTCACTACCTCCTAATTGTCTGCCTCATTCTTAACACGAGTGTCACACAAAACTAATAAGGCGGCAATAGGGGCTAGATGGCACGTCTTCATGCTTGTGATGCGCTGCAGGTAGACACGGACCAGAAAAAACGAGAACAGCACAAGGTGTTGCGCATCACCCTGTGTTGTTCTCGTTTTTTCTGGTCCGTGTCTACCTGCAGCGCATCACAAGCATGAACACAAAACTAGCCTTTTTTGGATATATAGCTCACGCCAATATCAAAGAAATAGCAGTTATTACACATTCAAATCTTTAACATGCACAAACACTGGCCAACTCTATTGAACTCTGATTGTATCTATTGAGTGCACTCATTTATTTTTCTGTTAAAAATAAACATACTTTTAAAAACTCCCTGTCATGTGTCAGGTCTGTTATCTAGAACAAATATTATTTGCTACTTGTCTGTGGTTCCACTTCACATACAAAACAAATTGCTTGCACAAATGCAACGGTGCTGTACCCTCTTTTCTGGATGTGTCTGTTTCAAAGTTCATTGAATAAAACTAAAGACTAAATTTTCAAATGCTTTACAAATTCAACAGCCTGTTTCATAGAACACTGCCCAAAATGTCCTTATGCACATGCTTCCGTTCTCCTACTCCCATCATCAAACGTTATTTATTCCAGAGTAGTGACCCGGAAACTATTCTCCAGGTGACCACTACACGAAATGCCTTGTTTAATGAAGGCACGAGTGTTTGCACATAGTTTTCTATTTTAGAACCTTCACAATGTCCCTCCCTACAAGCAATCGGTACACATAACTCTTTTCAGCACTACTGTAGCTTTCCCTGTCATTACTTTGCAACAGCCTCCACAATTGTAGCAAACTATATTCACTGGGAAAAACAAGTGCTGCTAAATATGCACTACTACTGGCCCACTTGCTACCAAGTTACATGTGATACTCTATGCAAAGTTTCACACGTAGATTAAAGTACAGTATGTGCACCCCATCACATGCACTATCCAAAAAATTTGAAGCCAGCACATTTCCTCTAAACTGAATAATTCATGAAGCAAGAAGCAATAATTTGTGGACCCAATTTTGTACTGCTTCAACATACCGTACACTATCACTGCTTTTCAGTATAAGGCTTGCATTTGTCCGCCTGGTAAACTTTGGTGGTGGATAGGCGACTCTTGAGCTTCTTACGACTTGGTGTGGGTAGCTTGGAAACCAATGATCTCTCTTTTGTCCAGTTTTCTGAGAAGAAAAAAATTGAGTCACGAGAAAAAGCAAGAAAGAAATGATGAAAGAAAAATTGGTTCAATAAGTAAAGTGTCCACAACCATACCTTGTGAGGATTTGGGACGACGAATTTACTTTCAGTAGTGGAAAATCCTCTGCTGACTTGAGGTTGGTTCAGACATAAAGCATCCGAGCGTATGCTGATATGAGCAGTTTCTTGGAGGCTGTGGCTGGATTGGAAGAGGAAAAAATAATTATTACTATGGTAGATGCGTGATTGGATTGCGATTCATATCTGAGAAGAATGTATATGAGAGCACTGCATGAGAAAAATAGTATGCACATAACATTGCTTTGTTTGTGAATTTGTTTTAGTGGTGACCTTCAGTGGACCGTGTCTGACCAAGCCTCAGTTAGAGGATACTAAGTTAGTTAATTTCCCAACTCTATAAACTACATGGTATGTGCAAATGTAATATGTATGATTGTAAACTTACGAAAATGTATAAATGCATATACATACTATAAGTTCACTTTGTTCTACCATGCATTGGACTTATGAGCATTTATCTCAGAAGACTAATTTGTGCGGAAATAGGTAAAACTTATGCTGTGATCTGTGTTACAAAGTTTAGCAGTAAAGATATTTTTTGCAAAAGTGAGAACGAAGTAAATAATCTTAGAAAATGTCGTTGTAATCCACAAGCGGTGCATCCGATCAGTTGGACGAGTCGTAAAACCTTTTGAAATGACAAAAACCGTAGCGCATGCAAAAAAAAAGCTATGTTCAAATGCAAAGCAGTGCATTTTCACTCACCGGTGCGCACATCCACATGGTGCATGGTTATTCCGTTTTCGTAGGTAGTGTTGCGACCGGCCTTTGGAGGCATCAGAGACTCCGGAGGAAGAGGCTGGAGGAAGGCAAACTTAACATAGGTTTTATTTACATGGGCGAGCAGTTTGTTTCTACATGACGATTTCGTCCTACAGGACGAGGATTTCGTGTCTACATGACGACGATAGCGCGACGAATGAGCCCGCGGGGGCTCGTTTTAAAGGGTCTCTTTCCCCAGATCCCTAGATGGGGGAATTTCTCCAAGTTGGGACGGTCCAATCGCGTCCCACACAACACTAATGAGGGTGCCACCCACACTCGCCCAGGTCAGCGTCATCGACTGGGGCGTGGCCACCGCACTCTGCTGCTGTTGCACCAAAGGGTGCAACCTGTGGTCCCCGCCATGTGAAGGCCGTAGGGCGATGGGTCCCACGCTCGGACACAAAAGGTCTGCAGCTCCGAAGGACCTTGTCGATCAATTTGTGGGGCTGGTTGGCATCCGCGCGGACGCCGCTGTCTCGTCAAGGTAGATTTGGCGACAGGAAACCATCATGGTCGTCTGGCGGAACGCGGATGGGCCAGACTGCAAGGCGCCTCACGTCCCATCTCGGGAGGACAATTCAAGCGCTTGAACCATTGTCAAGGCAAGCAGCGCTTCGGCGCCCGGTTCGAAGAACAGGGGACGCCGCTTCCTAGTCGGCGCAGGGGCCGATCGTAACAGCTCGTCCACCGGCGGAAGACTCGACCTGAGGGTGACCAGCTGTACAGGTTGCCCGAAGCGTCGGTGAAAGTCGCGTACTCCGGGACACTGCCGAAGACGCCGAACCAGGGACTCTCGCACTCGTTCCTCGGTGCTTTCTTCCTGGGAATACGCATACACACATACAAACACAGGCACGGGAGAGCGCCCTGCCCGCACTGAGACACATCGAGTCCAAAACAAAATCATGTGAAAACACCCTGCCTTAAATAGTACAACTAAAACACAAAGCAGCAATCGAAGCGTTTCTCCGAGCTATCGCTGAAGCTCCCAATCCCGATACAAGTATAAGCTTCATATTAAACTGCCATCAACAAACAGGATCTCCTCTCCAGTGATGTGCCCTTCGTGGCCTACCTGTGTGCCAAGTCAGTAATCCGCTGTAAGTCAACCAGGCCTCATACTCATGAACAAAAGCTTTACGCTTCAACCTATCTTTTGATCCCAAAATTTTGTGCCGCCAAAGCTAGTCGTCAAGTTCCTTTGAGCTGGCGAAAAGCAAACTGTCCTGCTGTATTAATACAAGGAGCGCCATTCACTATTCACGTCCGCAATTTCACGTACTAGTGCCACTGCGCGGATGTACCACTAACTCTCCTTTGCGGTCACACTTCTCATAAACACACACGGATGTACTACTAACTCTCGTTTGCGGTCACAATTCCTACAACGCATACACACAAACTCGCGCACTAACTCCTGCTCACGTCCACACAAGAGCGCATGCGGATAAAACAATAAATAAACAAGAAAAAACTTTCGCATGAACCCTGAAAAACTCTCAGAATATCCCTGCTTCCTCACGCGCACTCAAAATCAACTGCTAAGGTCACTCTTAAAACACTCGTAACGCCGCTCTTAATAACAGACTCGTAGGACACACCCTAACACACGCTCCGATGCGTTTCGTTATGCAACCGCACAACGCTTATCCCTAAAAAAATCACGCACAACTTAAGAAATAAACAAACAGCTTAAGAAATAAACAGAACTTAAAACTAGTTACATGAAAAATATCTAGTAGCCGAGAAACCAAAAGAAAACATTCAAAACCAAAATAAACAAAGAAAACAAAATTCAAAATAAGTCCGGTAGCCACAATATTCCAAAAGCTTACGGCTGTCACTCATTTTTCAGACGTACGCGCGGCGGTCGCTCCCTGTGGGCCTTTCTTGTCGGAGGGGGACTACAACAATCGCGAAACCCGTTCGCTTCACCTCCGAATCCCCCCAAGCTCTTCGCTGGAGGCCTGCATTCTTCCCCTCTTTCCGCTACTTCTTGGGAACCACCGACCCTGCATTCCCGCGCCCCATCAAACGCGCCGTGGATAGAACGACGGGAGGCTGACGCTGGCTGCATTTGCGCACAATGCGCTTTTCTTTTTCCTTTCGTCCGGCGGCTCGGACGCATGCAAAACTTTGACGCCGATGACAAACGCCTTTCTCTTCCTACTACGCTCAAACATTCAAAGCCTTTCTTCGAACTCGCCGTCCCTTTTTCTGCGCTCCTGGCTCGACGGCGTCTCTTCCGTCTACGCCGCTTCTTGGGGTTCAGGAACGACGACGAAGTGTGCGCCTTGCACAGCGCTTTGTTTACCGGGTGACAGTTTTTGGTGATTTTTCATGTTCCTCGCGTAGCCATCGGTATTTTATTTGGCTACACTGGAAGTAGACTGGCCTGCACACCCTCCAGGCATGCCTCCGCCGTCGGCGGGCCCCTCGAGGAAACGGAACAGCGAACTCAACGACGCCGACAGTGAGTCCACCGAACTGTATTCGGCAAGCAGTGACGATTCCGGCGATGAATTCACGCCTGTTTATAGTCGTAAACCAAAACGAAGATCTATGGGTGCTTCACCAGCTTCAACCGCATCTACTGTGAAACCGAAGGAGGCTTCAATGAACTACACCGTCTTATTTGTGCCTGTTACGCCATCGGACAATCTGAGACATCTGAATCGGCAGACCATCTCGAGGAAACTCGAGTCTCTGGCTCCAAACGAAATCAAGGATGTTCGAGTCAACCCCCGCAAGAATGTCTTGGCTATCGACGTTATACACCAGGCATCTCTGCTTGCTCTGACCAGGGTCACAGACTTCGACGGTATCAAGGTTCGAGCTCACCTTCCACTTAACGAGGACATGGTGGTCGGTGTAATATACGATGTCGACATCTCCATTCCTGGTGGCGACCTTCCAATGCTCATCAAGGAAGTTAGTGACCATAGCAACATCGTCCAAGTCTCACGTCTTGGCAACTCGCGTTGCGTAAAGATTGTCTTCAAAGGTGACATATTGCCATCCCACGTGAAGGTGGGACACTTTCGTCACGTAGTCCGTCCGTTTACACCAAGACCACTCCAGTGCCGTAAATGTCAAAAAATGGGTCATGTGAGCGGAGTTTGCAGGAACGTGGCGATTTGTCCCCGCTGTGCAGAGCCACACAGTGCGGAATCCTGCCGAGCAACTGCCCTGAAATGTACCAACTGCCATGGATCGCACGAAGCCTCATCAAGGGACTGTCCATTAGTGAAAAAAGAATGGAGCGTCATGAAACAGATGGTACGGGACGGCTCGACGCACAAAGAGGCTGCTCATGTGGTGAGAAATAGACAACGACGCTCGCGTCGGCGACGAAGGTCTCAGACTGCTGCTACCCAGTCTGGACGTACAACGCGATCTCCAACTCCGACAGATCGTCAGACTTCCCTTAAGCGACAGCTACCACCACTGCCGCCACCACCACCGCCCAATGCATCACAGTTGGAGAGCCGGAAAGACGCAGAAGCTTTGAAAGCGGCGGCGGATGTCGCATGGCCCTCACTGCCACCACTGCGCACTCATAAAGAGCCGACGCAGAATGCCCCGCAGTGTGCTTCATCGTCCACAGATTGCCACGACAAGAACCTACAAGTCCTCGCTGTGTTGAGGTCCCTCATGACCACGATGCGCACTCTCCTCAAAGGAATGACAACTCCGTCAGCTCAATGCGCTCTGCAAGTTCTGGATTCCTTGGAGCCAGTGCTTGCAAGCCTTTTTTAACATCTCGCAGAGGAACCGATGTCAAATACTTCTCGGTTGTGACTGTCTGTGTGTGTGCCGCGAACACTGATGTGTGTGCGCGTATTACCTGTCCCCTTTTTCCATCTTGCTCTCTCTATTCTTTTTTCTCCCCTTCCCCCTCCCCCTGTGTAGGGTAGCAAACCGGGTACAACCTGGTTAACCTCCCTGCCTTTCCTTCGCTTTTATCTCTCTCTCTCTCTTGGGGTTCACTTCTGAGACTCCAGCTCTCACCTCTTGCTCATCAGCAATTTCGTTGCTCTCTTTAGCTGTCTCATCCGCGCAGTCTAAATGATTTATACTCAAATCATCTTTTCCTTCCCTCTCCAGACTGACGGACAGCTTAACGCCTATGGCAACAATGCAGCTGTTTTCCTCCGAACAACCTAGCTCGCATGCCTGGGAGCTGTCTCCAACTGCATTGTGCTCTCTACTATCTTCGTTCGCGCCACTTCCTGAACTTACGCCGGTGTTCCTGCCTAGCGGGTCGAAATATCCTGGGACACCACCGGCAAGATCCACCGCCGCAATACACACACTTGGTGTTCGTGCCAGCTTTTCCACAACTGTCTTAGCCGTTTCTCTAGAATTCCACTGGCACAACACTTTGTCGCACTTATTCTGGCCATCGGCGGCCTCTCCTCTAAGCGCAGCATCTTTCGCAGCTGCCAACCTCGGTTCATTCTTGGACCTGCTGCTATCTTCACACGTGCTAGCCTTCTCTACGGCTCTGAATTGCACCGTACTCGATTGTTCCTCGCACCTCTCGTGCGCTACATCTACAGAATGGCCACTCCGCTGCTTCGTATCTAACCCGCGTTCTAGTCTTTCAATCTCCTCGTCTAATGCTTTCATCGCCTTCCTATGTTCCTCAACCCTTTTTGCCTCCTCGATTTGCTCTTCCTGTTCTCTTTTCATCTCAGGCTCTCTCTTTTCCTGTTCAATTAAGATCATATTACCGAAGTACTCAATATCCTCCTTATTTGCGCTTTCGACTATTGCTTCACGGATTTCTGATGCGGGCGTATCGTCGTCTACCTGTATGTCGAGCTCCCAACACAACTCCAACAGGCTATCCCTCGTCAGTCTCATCAGGTCCATGGCGACTACTTTGCTTTGGCTCAACTCTGACAAAACACAAACAAACCCACCAGTGCCTCAATTCTGGGTCTAGAGAAATTGAAGCCTGGCAAATCCCACAGCAGATACCAAAAGCAAAACACACAAGCAGCAACAAGTGGCAAACATCCCTTTCTACCTTTTCACTGCTTCTCCTTCACTCTACTACTGCCTCAAACCTCCCAAAACACTCCCGCAACGAACCCTCGTCTTCTTCTATCAACTAATCTGAGTTACCATGCTTATCCTAACATGCTCAGATCATCGCCGAGTGCTGCTCCGTGCTGAGATAGCAACCACAATTCCTAGGCAGTTGCTGGTTCTATCTATCTTTTAACAGGTCTAGGCTAAAAGACTCGATACATCTCAAGCGCAAAGCCAGGCACTCACCCCATACCGTGCGGTCATGGTACGCTTCCCGCCGAATTCCAGGTTACAGGGCTTTCGGCTGACCTCCGGTCCATGTCGCTCTCCGTCGATCCGTCATTTCCCACCGTCTGCCATCCAGTTGTTGCGACCGGCCTTTGGAGGCATCAGAGACTCCGGAGGAAGAGGCTGGAGGAAGGCAAACTTAACATAGGTTTTATTTACATGGGCGAGCAGTTTGTTTCTACATGACGATTTCGTGTCTACATGACGACGATAGCGCGACGAATGAGCCCGCGGGGGCTCGTTTTAAAGGGTCTCTTTCCCCAGATCCCTAGATGGGGGAATTTCTCCAAGTTGGGACGGTCTAATCGCGTCCCACACAACACTAATGAGGGTGCCACCCACACTCGCCCAGGTCAGCGTCGTCGACTGGGGCGTGGCCACCGCACTCTGCTGCTGTTGCACCAAAGGGTGCAACCTGTGGTCCCCGCCATGTGAAGGCCGTAGGGTGATGGGTCCCACGCTCGGACACAAAAGGTCTGCAGCTCCGAAGCACCTTGTCGATCAATTTGTGGGGCTGGTTGGCATCCGCGCGGACGCCGCTGTCTCGTCAAGGTAGATTTGGCGACAGGAAACCATCATGGTCGTCTGGCCGAACGCGGATGGGCCAGACTGCAAGGCGCCTCACGTCCCATCTCGGGAGGACAATTCAAGCGCTTGAACCATTGTCAAGGCAAGCAGCGCTTCGGCGCCCGGTTCGAAGAACAGGGGACGCCGCTTCCTAGTCGGCGCAGGGGCCGATCGTAACAGTAGTCTCCGAGCTCCTTGCTGGCATTGAATTTTCACGCTGGCAGCCGGTGAAGCGCCGCAGCTGACGTGATTCACAGGCTTTAGACACGTTCGCTTTGTGGCAGCGGCATGTAAAATTTGGCCCACAAACTCGCATTGCTATATCAAAACTGATTTAAAACGGAGCTGCGTAACGCCGATCAAAGCAAACGACCGCGGTACAATTTAAATGAAATAACCGACCGAAGCGCAATCGATGCCAATGGGCTGCTGCTTTTCCAGTAACAAGTACAAGTAAAAGGACATGGATATAATATCCATGTCCTTTTATACTAACCGCTTTCACCAATAAGTTTTAAGTAAATTGTTAAATACATTAGTACCCTTGATTACTTACACCCAGTGGAGCGAAATTCGTGTCCGTATCAATATATCTTGTCAATTCTTACTTACTTTGAATTACGAGAAGCTATACTCATTTTTGACCATCTGCTCTAATTAACTTAAGACTTCTCATTGCTAATTATCAACTTCACACCTACACAGTATTCATACCCTCCATATCTTTAGCAGCTTCAAGAAAAACAAGCTTATATAAAAACACTGACGTTTTCACTTGTTTTAGGGCAACCGTAAACACTATGAAGCGTGTGCACCCCTATAAGGTGGTTTCGCTGCAATGCACCTTAGACAAAAGTTTCCGTCGAACCTCAGAAACTTCGCCGACGTCTGCTAAACTTCACAGGTACGAATATCGAATCATCGAGATTGGGTCCTTTGAGTGATTTCAGCAAGTGAGGGCGCATTGTTTTTATATAATTTTTTTAAATTATCTCCTATGGAGTTTCACATAGCATATAAAAGTGGCTCTCGAACCCAGGAAGTTAATGGGAATAAAGCAAAACTTCTCGCACTGTGGCATAATGACTCCCATATTATATGGACGAAGTGATTTAAGCGTATAGAAGCGTTACACTACAATAAATGTTTAAAGGTCGGTTCCCATTGAGTGACGCTGCCACTTAGCAGCCAACACAACAGATGGCGCTAGTTGTCGATGTACCGAATTCCTGTACATGATGTGTATAGGCCTCCCAAGCTCGGCCAGGGGGCGCTGCGTCGCACGCGTTTCGCCGCCTTTCTTGCAAAAGCCGGTCGCTCCTCTCCCCGCGCCTGCCTTTTGATTGCGCTGTCTGAGCGCGTTCACGCACCCTGCACGGGCTGTTCTCTGCTCGCCGTGCACGTGCAGCTTCACGTGTCGCTTGCTCTGAATGTTTAGAAAGATACCAGATATGAAAAGAAGCGTTTTCGCGGTGGGAATCTCACCAGAGGAGGACGGTTGATCGACCACCTTTTCGGGACTGAGCATGTCGTCAAGGGCGATGCTGTTTGTGCGAGCGCTACGTGCGTGGCGATGCTGAACGGGCACATTTCTTTGACATGAATAGGGAGGTGACTGCGCGAGTTCTGTAATTGTGTTACGGGTAAAACGCACATTCGTTGCGGCAGTCGTGTCTACTCGGAGCTGTCAACAACCATCCAGCACGCTTTCGCGTGCGTTTTCTATTGATAACTTTTCGATTGCTTGGATGCCAAGTTTGTCGTGCGGCTTTAAATTTATTATGAGCTCAGTATGAAGAGCATAAATTTACATCTGCCCTGTTGAGTGACTGGCTGCATCGCAATGCGCAGTGTTCAGTTTCGTGGGAGTTTCACTTTTGCCGAGGTTTGCATCAAATGATAACAACGTCGGATCGCAAGTTTAATGTCACCTTGGATTTTCTTAGAGCTCCCTTTGACAGCATAATGATACGCGCAAACAAAAAATAAATAAATATTTCATGCCCACTTCGACCATGCATGTTTCTTGCAGAGGCGTGTTTCATTTCGAATAATATCGACGCCTGATCACGCACCGTGTTCGCTTATTCGAATGTCGCTTTGGTTGTTTCGACAGCTCTCTTGGTCAACTTCATACTATACAGGGGCGTAGCCAAGGGGGGGGGGGGGGGTCAAACCCTCGCCGAAAATTTTCAATTTTGCTTGCGTATATGTACACGCACACATACAAACGCACGCACGAACATACATAATGTATGGTTGGACCCCCCCCCCCCCTCCCCGAAAAAATTTCTGGCTACGCCCCTGATACTATACAATACCCACTGGGATCGCGCATGTTTATGATTATGCCGAGATTTGTGCCCGATGATAAGCGCATCTGGGTTCGCGAAGCCATCGAAAATTTAATTGCCACCTTGGTTCTTTTTTCAGCTCGTTTCCAAAGCGGCAACTGTATATTGGCCGAGGCTCACGCGCATGCAAGGCTTTTTTATTACGTGCCGAACGCATGACATTATTACGAGGCACGCCGCGGTGGATTAATTCGGATGAATTTCGGCCACCTGGGGTTCTTTAACGTGTACGTAAATCTAAGTACGCCGGCGTTACTGGATTTTGCTCCCATCGAAATGCAGTTGCCGTATGCGTGAATCGAACCCATGACCACGATCTCAGCAGCGCAACACTTCAGCCTGCTAAGCAATCACGGCGTGTCGTATGCAAGGCCAATATAAACGCTCAGTGCGAACATGCAGCTTAATTCTGTTTACAGGGAGCCGCGACGGGTAATGTACCGCAGTCAGCTGAATTAAACACTTAGTACTCACGGTACGTTATTTAAACTGTGGTGTATTACGCCCACATGCTCCGCTGCTGTCACATTACACATGGTTGACTCGGAAAGCCAGCGCGCAATCTCGAAACGTACAGCGGTCGTCTATTTGTTGTAGCTTCGGTTCACAAACGCACTTTTTCAAATGAGCACGATCATCGCGTTTCTCCCCGTTAATAGTTCGTAATACTGTGTACGACAAAAATTGCTTCAAGGTGACAAAACCGTAAAAGCATCGCGGCGAACTGCCATAATCCACTATTGACGCCTCTGCTCCTCGCACTGCTTGCATTGGAAACGGTAGAATATGATAGCAAGTTTTCGGCTCTTCGTCATTTTTAAACTTTTGTGACAGTTCACAATGCAGCAGGACTGCGTGCCTGCTTTCGAGTACGACGAAGGAACGGCACCCATAGCGTGAAAAATGGCGAGATAAAAGCCCCGGAGAGCACGTTCTCCGCGCGCGCAATGGGAAAACCAAGCAAGAGCGACCCGTCCGAGCTACCGGAGCTTTCCCCTCTCTCCGCTGGGGCGGCGGACGGCGCTGCACAAACTTGAGCGTTGGAGGTCTATACTGTGATTGTAAAGATGGCAGGCACTTCGAGAGGTAAGTCCTAGCATGGATGACCTCAGTTTCGCGATTAAGTTCGACATCTGAATGGTCGTTCACGTGCGACTCCTGGAAGTGCGTATAAAAACGAAGCCAGATCATGGTCGTTTCATTACCGTCTATGGAGACGTACAAGACTAGTTCGGGCACCCGCCACGGTGGTCTACTGGTTAAGGTGCTCGGCTGCTGATTCGCAGGTCGTGGGATCGAATCCCGTCCGCGGCGGCCGCGTTTGCGATGGAGGCGAAAATGCTAGACGCCCGCGTAATTAGGTTCAGGTGCACGTTGAAGAACCTCAGGTGGTGAAAATTTACGGAGGCCTGCACTACGGCGTCTCTCATAATCATATAGTGGTTTTGGGACGTTAAACCGCAACAATTATCTTTAAGACTAGTTCGTGCAGTCGTTAGATATTCGGCCACCAGGTCAGTTTTCTGCATCTGGTCGCTTACTAGGTCCTTATAGGTCAGAGAAAAGTGAGAATTTGATGGGCTGTTGTAAATCGAAGCGAAAACATTTTCCATATTTCTGATTACTTTTTTTTCTGTTTATGCTGTCAGCACATCTTATCCGCATTTTTTTACTATTAGGTAAATTTAGTTTGAGCGAATTATTGCATAGTGTACCTAGAGATCTTTTTCTGAAAGCACATTTGTTTAATTTTCTTTTGATACACCGCATAATATTGAGACTGTGATGGTGCACCTAATAAAAGCGCATACAACGTAAACAAAATAAAGTTTTCAAAATGCAAATGTGATTTTACCAAATTTAGAGAGAGAAGGGGAGAGGAGCATAAAATCAAGATGAGGTAGTCAAAGTTAACAAGGCATTGCCAACAATTCTGGTCTATAAGTATGGAGGCGAATACTGGAGTCAAAAACCGACAAAAGACGTCTATATCAGATGCATTGCAGCAGAGTCGCGCATTAATATTCTGAGATACACTTTGTGTAACGAAGCCGTCCTTCCTGCCATCATCATTTATGGCGTTTAATGTCCATCTGATGCCGCTTAGAGTAGAACATATAATACCTTTGGATGCGTCATTGCAAAGGCCGGCTCGAGAAGCTTTATCAGCGATGTGTCGTTGCCAGGCTTGACGAAGAGGGTGCAGTATTGGCCTTTTACGAGCTCGAGGCCCGCGTCATCTCTCACGACGGTGTTGAGACACTCGTCGAAAGAACCCAGTTCAGCCATGGTTCCTGTGAACACACCGCTGGGTATCTTGCCGGTGGAGTCAACCACTGGATCAAAGAGATCATATGCAATAATGTGGACTATATGAAGTTGTTTAGTAGAAGTCATATAAAGTAGTTTAGTAGAGGTGCAGGTTCCGAACTCTTGGCAAATATTATTTGCGATCATGTCATCAATACTTCTCCGTAGGCACTATTTTGTTCGGAAACACCGATATCTTATTTTACCGTATGTATTTTCAACGCCCTTCAGTATCACACAGAAATTCGCGGTACCCGATGTTGACATTATTTATTGTCGTTCAAAGACACAACGAAACGCAGCGGCTCTTCGGTATGCCCATATATGGTGGGATACAAGGACTCGCGCACGCCACAACTCTTGTTGTTGTTTTTTTCTCTTTTTTGTTCTAACCGTGCGTGGCTGTACGTCTACTTGCGCCAACACGGGCGGAACTGTCAACACAGCGTTCCCGCTTGTGCTCGGGTGTTTCAGCGCGATGCAACAGGCCGCACTTTTTGTTTTTATCGAGCGGCCGTGGTAGCACGAGGCCCCAAGAAAGTGCATACGGATTCCTCAGAAAGAAAGCTTCTTAGCTGCGGAAAAATTCGTCCTAGTCCGGGGATTGATCCCGGGACCAACGCCTTTCCGGGGCGGTCGCCTTACCTCTAAGCATGGATTGAACAACATTGAGAATATTGTGTCTCCTTATCTGCTTCTCGACTGCTGGCCCGCAAGTCGGGGGATCGAGTCCCGACCGCGGCAGCCGCATTTTCGATAGAGGCGAAAATGCTTGAGGCCCGTGTACTTAGGTTTAGGTGCACGTTAAAGACTCCCAGGTGGTCGAAATTTCCGGAGGCCTCCGCTACGGCGTCTCTCGTAATCATATCCTGGTTTCCGGACGTTAAACCCCAATAAGTATTATTATCCTTATCTGACTCCTGTTTTATCGCGATTTCGGAGCTTTTTTTGTGTGTGTGGAGGCGTAACGTAGCGGTGGAGTCCTTGTAGATGTCCGCTAAGATATTGACAGGTTTTCGGTATTCCTTGTCGACTTAGTGCTTTTAAGACTGCTGATATCTCTACTGAGTCCAATGCCTTTTCGTGGTTAAATAAGTTTTTTTTATGCAGCGGCTTCCTCCATTTCCTGATTGATCGCATGAATGTGATTTATCGTATAATAGCCTTTCCAGAGACAGGCTTCTTCTCTAGGTTGAGTGAAGTGTTTCTCTTATCTTGTTTGAAATTACCTGTGTAAATCTTTTGTAAATAATCGAAAGCAAGCTGATGCACCTATAATTCCTAAAGTCTTTTATGTCTCCTTACTTGTCTATTAATATAATGTCGGCATTTTTCCAACTCATTGGAAGTGTTGTTGTTTTTAGGCACTGAGTGTAAGTGTAGGTAGTTTCCTCCAAATAAATTATGCTCCATATTTATTCAGATCTGCTGTTATTCACTCGTCACCAGCTACTTTTCGGTGTGGCATACGGCATATGGTCTTTCTAACCTCGTCGGTAGTTACATATACAGCTTCCGTATATTCCTCGTATTTTCTTCCGCTCGAGATTGGATGACTTATTTTCGAACTATATAATTCAGTGTAGAATTCCCCTGCCACCCGAACAATGTTATTGAAATTGTTGATAATCTTTCCCTGCTTGTCTTTTAGAGTGTGCATTTTATTCCTTCCTAAAGAGAGTCTCCTTTTCATTGTTCTGTTGCTGCTGTCTTTTTTTTTTTTGCACTGGTGCCTCTAACGCTTTGAAGTTGTAGTTCCTTATGTCACTGACTTTCTCCTTGTTGATCAGCTGTGTTAGCTCAGCGAACTCTAATACAGCAGAGCTATTATGGTCGAGGCTTGCCGTGTGTCGTAGATAGAAAATCATCATCATTATGAACCAGCACGCGCTCAACGACCACCCTAGCATTCTGTGCAGACGACTAACAAGAGAAGCTGCAACGTGCCCACCACCTGCGCTATGGCCCCGCCTTGCATGATTTAGTGCAAGCTTAAATGAATTAAATGAATTACAGAATTTCTGTATACAGAAGGAGGTCCAATAGTCAGAGACTGAATCGGGACATCCCACTGTAGTAACGGTAGAAAAATTAATTGAAGTAGCAAACAGCTGTAGAGAAAAGAAGCAATAAAATACATCGCAGGCAAAACAAATTCGACCTCAGAGAAAAAAGACCAGCCAAAACCAGCAAAAAAGAAAAAAAGCCAAAATTGCACAAGATAAAAAATAAAGGTAATCCAACACTCCTAAGTAGTTTTTGGATGATTACAGGGTAAAAAATGGCTGAAATAAAGGACAAAAAGAAAACAAAAAGAAGTCACATCTAATTTCAGCAATGTAAGATGATGCGATGCTTCGTCAACAGAAGGTTGTGCGCAGGCATGACAGGAAACGAAAGTAAAAGAGGCAACCACAATTATGCAGAATATGAAATGGATGTGAAGATAGCTTTGAGTTCTTTTTTGAATTTGCCAATTGATTGAGAAGTTTTGATTGGCGGCGGCATGTTATTCCAGAGACGTATTCCGGTGATGTAGGACGTTTGTTTGCCATTGTTGATATGAACTGAAACTAAAATAAAATTGCAATATGTGCTAACCTTGTCAAGTTAGTATTCAGTTGGTTGGATTGAGGGATGATGAACAGAAGGTCTGCTTGAATTGAGGGATGATGAACAGAAGATCTGCTATTGTTCAAGCAGATCTGTTGTTGATCTGCTTGAACAATAATACGCCTAGGTTGTATTTGAAAGTGTTATCAACCGTTAGGATGTTGTTGGCATGTAGGAGTGCTTTCGTGGCGCTGCGATAAGGATTACGGGTAAGTATTTTAATGCATTGATTTTAGATAGTTTGAAGGGAGACGAGTTGGCTGTGTTAGGTGTTGTCTCCAGATGTGATACAGAAATTAATATAGGAATCAATAAAAGCTTACTACAGCGAGAGTAATGCAGGCTGGGAATATATATCACGGGATTTCATTAAAACATATATGCGCAAGTCAATTTTCTTCGAGGGTAAGCAACATGCCAATAAAATTTCAAGTGGCGATCCAGTGGAATTTCTAAGAAAGTAGGCCCATCATCTGCTTTAATTGTAAATTGATTTATAAATATTGGCCGGATATAATATATTCGCGTTAGTTCAAGTGAAAAACAACGACCTTCGTTTCAGTGGGATTAACTTTTAATTTATTACGGAAGCACCAATGCCTCAAACTTGACAGGTCACTATTTAGTTTATATGTGAAAGACGGGACGTATTTATCAGTTTTAATAACTGTTGTGTCATCTGCACATAGTAAGCATTCTGAAGTAGTAACACAAGTTGACAGATCATTTATATAAATTATGAAAAGAAGTGGGCCGAGAATGGAACCTTGGGGTACTCCTATGTTTGTTACTTTGGGTATAGATTTAGAACCCAACAGACTGACAACCTGATTTCTATTGAGATTGCCAACCTGATTTATGAATAATAGTGCCGGACCAGTCACGGCTATTGCTTCAAGCTTCATAAAAATAATGTTACGGTTGATACTTTCGAACGCTATGGTGAACACTATAAATACGGACGCTGCGTAGTAGCCCCCCCATTAATTGCTTTCTGTACCTTTTCGGTTATAAATAAAGAAGCGAGGTCAATCAAATTTTCTTCACAAAAACCAAATTGGGAAAGTGATAGAATCTGAAATTCATTACATATTTCGTAAGAAGGATTTCAAGTAAATTTTCAAATATTTTACCGAATATTTAAAAAAATGATAGTATGCATGCAAATGGTTCGATAGTTGGATGTTAGCGTACGGACACCTTTTTTAAACAGGGGAACACCTTTACTACTTTTAAGTTTTACAGAAAAGATGCCAGCTTTGAAAGATAGGTTGACAATGGATGAAATGTTATCAGAAACAGCATGCGCAATCATCTTTATGTGGATAGGGTAAATACCATCAATACCGGCACTTGTATTCAGGTTGCGAATGACATTAGGCACTTCATGAGATGTGGTCAGAAATGAGAAGAAAGATTGTGGCAGACAGGAAAGGGGAAGATGATAGCATTGGGGATGACATCAGTGTGAAAGAAGTAGCTACTGAAGGCTTCAGCAATGTGTAATGGTGTGTCACACGTAACGTTGTTATACTGAATAGTAGTTATACTACACTGCGTTTCGTTTCTGTTCATGACTGAGTTAACAATTTCTGATTTGTTATTAACATTTGATCCAGGATATTCATGATTTCGTTCATAATAGATGTTTTTTTGCATTTTTGGGTCCTGATATAAAAGACATAATTTTTGCAACGCGCAACAAATTTAAAATTAAAAGGCTTCCGCTTTGTTTTTCTATAAAGGTTCTTCTTGGCTCTCAGCTCCTTCAATAATTTTTCAGTAATCCAAGGGATGTGAGGACTGGCGTGTACCTTTTTAGATTTACGAAAGTGTGCACGACATTCAATGTGGGACAATGCTATGGATGACAACTCGGAAAAGACAATGTGTGGATCAAATAAGGGTATTGCCGAGGACCAGTCAGTGCGCATAACAGCGCATATGAACGATTCTTTGTCTGAAGCATACCAGGTGAAGGATCTGCAGCTTTTATTTATTTATATTTTAATTTTTCACATACTGCAGCCTCAGTGAGGCTCTTGCAGGAGTGGGAAAAGAAGTTGCGTTACAGTTGAAGCGCAGAAAAGTCGCGTAATGGTCAGTGATGTCGACATTAAGAACCCCTGCATCCGCTGCTTGTGATAAATTAGAAAGTTCATGATCAATCAAGGTATTTTCCACCATCGATGCAGCGAGTGGGAAGGCAGATTGAACACTCTGACAAACAGTGGAGTAATTCGAAGAACTAGCGGAAGAGAGGCGAAGTAAATTTATGTTGAAATCACCCGTAATCGCTACATTTATGTGATCAACACCTAATATATGCAATACTTTGTGGAAGACTTCGCAGAAATTAATTACCGATGAAGATGGGCATCGATAACAGCATCGAAAGATCAAGTTCTTGCTGTGTAATTTAATAAAATTATGGTTAAGTTGTACCCAGACACCTTTGCAATCAGTTACATTTAGCTCAATATCACGCCATCGCATGCAGTGTATGTTACAATTGATCTAAACGGCTACACCTCCATGATGGCTGCTTGCTCTATGCGAGTATTCAGACTTGTATGAAGGGAGACCAAACAAATTTTTGTCGCCATCGCTAAGCCAGGTTACAGAGATACTGATACCTGAAAAAAGATTGTCAAGAGCAGATAGAAGAGCGAGAGACAGGCGAAAGAAAGCTGTTGAGATGGGCTGTTGAGAAGTAGGTAGCCATAACTGGATGGACTTAAGTGCAACAGAGGGATAAATTCAAACTGAATGTGATTTGCTAGCAGATTTTGGATAGGTCAGCTTCGCAAGTGATTCGGAAAGCCTTGCTCTCTGTAGTCCTTCTGACTGATTTGCTAGATCTTGAGTTATTCTCGGTCATGTGTAGTTGTTTCTTTATTAAGTCGTTTGTGCAGTGAGAGAGCTTGCCTACTCCTTGCTTTGGCGCTTTACCTCCAACTTCGATTGCTGCTTCAGAGATCAGTCTAGTTACTACTTTCATTCCCTCGATGTCAGTATTGTCCTTTTCTCCTAATGCTGCGCATTTGTCCACAATCGTAATCCTAAAATATTATGCTTTTATTGCTACTACGTCAAAGTCAAAGAAATGGAGCTGGGCTGGCCACGTAATGCGTAGGACTGACAACCAGTGGACAGTAAGAGCAACAGAATGGTTACCAATGGATGGGAAACGCAGTCGCGGAAGGAAGAGAGTTAGATGGAGTTACGAAATTAGGATCAGCTCGCACAGGATAGGGTAAACTGGAGATACATTTGTCCTGCAGTGGATTTAAACAGGCTGGGAATGACGATGAGCATTGCCGGGTGTTTTTCTTATGCAGTATCTACACGATAAGGAGAAGGGATTTTTTCACAGTTTTCCACGAACGCGGACTTAGCCGTCAGTTTACACTCGAGTTGATTGCGATTAAGGGCAATAAACTGCGTTTCATAGACTTATACATTTCATTTTAAGATAACCATGTTTGTTGGTGTTACGTTATCAGATCCCAGCAACCACTCATATAATTTTCTTTAAGACACTCAAAAGTTGTAGAATACGAAATAACCTACTCTGCCATGAAGTAAGACCTAATGAAGTCAGGTGTTCACTGATTCACTGTTCACCTAACGCAGTCAAGGCGACTAAATGAAGCAGTGGTGTTGACCATCCGAATCAGTGGTCAAGACCATGGAGGAATAAAAAAAAACTAGGAGGGAGCGTCACGTGACAATTTTGAAGCCCAGCCAAAAAAATTAAACAGGGCCATGCTGGGAAATGAGCACCCCCCCCCCCCCCATGATAGGCAAGCGGTGAGTTTTACGCGTAGCGTCTCTGAGGCCATCAACCAATGCATTTTCTTCCATGGCGGCGTCGGTGGCTGCGTCGTACCTTTGTCCCGTTCCTCCGTGCAGGCATCATGGGACGCAATATACATGTACGGGCTGGCTCCCGCAGCTTGCATTTTTTCGCGAGTGCGTCCATGGCGCAATGGACGCTCTTTTGCCTGTGGTCCTATCTACTTGCCACAACCAGCCACAACGTTCTCGTTGAAATCATCGAGCAGGCAAGACACGCCCCGAAATGCGCACACCATGAGGTGCACGAGCGTCGCACGAACGAGCGACCGAAATCAATGCACATTGACCTCGGCGCACCAATCTCACCGCGGCAGACGGCCGACGCTTGTCAACGTGCTTCTAACCCGGTGGAACGCCCGGTGTCAGCTAGAACCTACCGCGAACAAAACAAGGCTCACTTCCCAGCAGGCAACGCACTAAAGACCAAGAAGGAAAGGAGATACGACGAGGGAGCGGCTTCAGAGGAGGTTGGCTTGTGGAAGCTAGGCGCGCTCCCTCCAAACTTTTTTTCTTTCCTCCATGGTCTAGACAATCACTGAATCAGTGGTCATGATGGTCAGAAGACCAAGATTTAATCAATGGTGAAAAGAAAAATACTAGAGGGTATGAGTAGTACCATACGTCCATAAAATCTCCGACGGCGTTAGGAATGTTGGTAAGAGATCTGGGATTAGTACGGCGTTTTCCGCCCCAGAAAAACATTCTGGAACCTGCTCCCTTGTTCAGAAACACAAAGGTAGTGAAAAAAAATTGCCAGGCCTGCGCCGATGAAGCAGAACAGTAACTGCGAAATCTGAAAAAGCGGCCTTTCTAGAGCTTGTTCGAAGCTCTCTTAGGGCAACTACTACAAGTACACTTGGAAGGCACCCATTACGCCACAAATCATAATTTTTGTGAAGTAGGGAAGCACCCACTATGCCATTATTTATCATTCTGTGGAGAAGCGTGGTACGCGCTTCACATCTATAAGGCATTATGTGCACTTTGTGCTGTGGCTGATGACGAAGAATATTTATGGCTGAACCCTTTGTAATGGGTTGCAAGCTTTAAACCACCCACTGGTTACGCAATTCGCATTGTGTGACGCCTGGTTATTTTCCTCTTCGACCACGCTATATTGCATATTTTAACGCAATTCCTTGCCCGAAATAACGCCTGTATAGGGTCTTCTTGCGAAGGGGTTTCGAGCACTGCCGGAGCAGCTCCGAATACAAAATCTTTCTTTTTTAAATTGCATACAGGAACACTTCCATTAGGAAGCTTTTTAGAGAAGCAAGGTTTTTTATGCCATGGGGTTCCAGCTGCTTAATCTGTAACCAACCCGAAACAATTGACCACGTTTATCTACATTGTTGGGAGACGGTATACTTTTGGTATGTGTTGCAGAGGACAATCAAAAAAGAATTGCTGTTAGACCCTCATGGAATTAGGTACCTAGCAATAGACAATGAGGACGCATTACCATTTGACCTAATTATGATGATTGGCTTGCACAGCCTATGGCGCTCACGAATGTCTGGATATTACTGCGATCCAGATAGGAGACCAGCAAGACAGTATTTTCAAGAAAGTAAAGCGCGGTTTATCGAGTTAGAAAGAAAGAAACAAAATAAACAATGTGTTCCTTTATGGCTGGCTAGGGTAGAAGCCCGGCTTACTATGAAGGAATTTTAAATCGCAATGTTCATCACGCAGTGATTGACGGCAGATGTGCGCTTGCATGTTCATTGTGTCTTTTAACATAATTATGTTGTCCCCGTTTCTGTGACGTACAACTGAAAATAAGAAAAAAAAACAAAAGAAAGCCGGCGTGGCACTGGAGTCGAATGCTCGACTGTCACGCAACAGGGCCTGGGTTCAAATCACATGCGGTGTCGGACTTTTTTTTCTTATTTAATTTTTTTTAATTTCACGCGATAGCGGTTCCGGACAACAGCGGCGGCGGTGGCGGCGGCGGACACTTACGGCACCAAAATCGGGCGTTGTTGTGATCTCATAACAGCTTTCGCTTTAAAACTCAGGGCTGAGAAATAAACACGTGTCCGCTTATGTATGTACCTTGTAAGCGCGGCGTCGTATATCAGATTCCACCTACTTGCTGTATGTCGTGCGTGCCACAACTAGTACGTACTTAAATCGTACGTAATAAATAGTCCGGGGCAGGAGTATTAGAGTTCGTTTAAAGGAGCACAATCAGTCTGAAGAATCCGCTGCATTGCATTTTGTGTCGCATTGCAACACATGTGACTGCTCTCCTGTGTTACTAGATGCGGGGATACTATCTAGACACAGTTGTAAGTTAACTCGTGAAGTAATCGAAGCCTTTGACATTTAAAGAATGGGAGACGCATGCGTTAGTGATGCGTCTATGTCGTTAACAGACAAGTATTCCGCATATCTGCTTGGCATGTGTAACGTTAAAGGCCCTCTTTGATTTTCTCACTTTCCCTCATGTCTGTTGTGCTCGGCTTTGTTTTCCTGTGTGTGTGTGCGCGCGCGCGTGTGTGTGTGTGTGTGTGTGTGTGTGTGTGTGTGTGTGTGTGTGTGTGTGTGTGTGTGTGTGTGTGTGTGTGTGTGTGGAATAAATCTTTGAATTCCGAGACAACGCTCGTCCTGCGCTTTATGGATCTACGTCTTGGTCTTTCAGCGATGCATCCGCCATGCAAATATTCCAAGTAGCCCAACTTTTTATTCTGCTGCAGTGTAATTCTCGCAATGCACGAGTCGCTTTTTCCACATTGGCGCAGGCCTAAGCTGACGTGCCCTGCGTATTTACTGCACCGTTTGGACACACACATGTATGCACAAGCACACACACGCGCGTGCTCTCTCACGCAAACTCACACAAACAGGCACACACATGCGCATACACACGCCCACACGCATTCTCTCTCTCTCTCATACACCCGCACATACACCCTTGCCTTCACATACTACAGCGATCGCACGTGTGTGCTTATTTCCTTGCGCTCCGCTTCTGTGGTAGTTTCAGTTCGAAATATAGTGGAATCTCGTTGGTACGATTCTGCATAATACGTTTTTCGGCCTAATACGTTTGTCAGTTTATGCCCGGCCAACGTCCCTTGAAAATAACGCATTCTCATGCGTTTAATACGTTCACATTTTCGCCCAAATTTGGCTAATACGACCGCGAAAGTGGATTTTTGCCAGTGTATCAAGAAATCCCACGCTTATTCTTCGGCATAATAGTTCAAACCATGTTCAACAAGCCTGGCCTTTGCAAAGCCGCTGAGGCTGCAGCAGCGTCAGTTTTCCAGCGAAAAGATCGCCGGCAGGCGCGGCCACTGCGTTCAGTGATGAAAACAAGAAAGTGCAGCGCAAATTGACCACCTACTTCAATGCTGCTAAATAAAAGTGAGTAGCTGATGAAGTATCCATATTTTACTCCCTCTTTTGCTATTACGATTCTTGAATATAATATTCTTTTATTTTCCGGTTCCCGTGAATAACGTATCAACGAGATTCCACTGTAGTCGACTGCACCAACTATCATAGTTTACTTCTTTGGCTTTAATCTGTCGTGCTTTTCTTTCCGTCTTCTATTTTTATTCTTTTAGACCTCGATTGTATAGGCCGCAGTTGGGGCCCACTCGATAGCTGACTGCTCACTCCCTATATTCTCTTTGTTGTTTCCATATGTGTGTCTTATATCAAGTAACATTATGAATAATTGCAGTAGTGATAATACCAACGATAATTGTAAGTATAGTGCTTGCAATCAGGACTAGTCGTTGTCTTTTCTCACTAATTTGCCCTAAAGATTGCCGACTGCTCTGCTCTCATGCATTCGTTAGCAAATAGTTAAAAGGCTTCGCATAAAAAAAACCGGGTCCAAAATAAGACACCTACAACGTACATGCGAAGCACTGTAAACAAATGGCAGAACACTAAGTTTTGAGATTTCCATCCAAACGATAATGAAAGCAAGTTTCCGGCGTGTTCGGGGCATAGATTAGAAAGAGAAGCTGTGGATGTTTTTTTTTTTTACTTTGCGCGGGCTGGAGGCTCGTGCTTTAGCTGGCATTCAGTGAGATTTCTAGATCAACAGATTGATTTCTGATACGTTAGAGGCCTGGAGACGTCACCATAGTAAGTGACGTCTGTTTTTTTCGTCCATAATTATCGCTCTTTCATCAAATAAAGTTTAGTTGATAGCACGGTGTCTGAACACCGTCGTTGAAAGTTTGCGCCTGTCTGTTTAAAGTGTCTTCTTTACGTCCCCTTTTTTAATGCGCTGCGTGTTCTTTAAGTATGTTAAACCAAGTGGTCCACATCAAGTTTATATTGCTTCAGTTTAACGCAAAGGTTTGCGAACTGGGCTGCTTTTTATTTTGTGAAGCCTGGTTTCCAGAAGCACTATTATTGCTTAGAACTGTGATGAACAACTTACGTCGAAGGGCCCACGGTTCCAGATTGGAGAGTCCTCGGATCGTCCTGAGCAAACCCAAAGAACACTGGGTCGACAAAGACGCCTGTAGAAGTCTCTCATGGACCCATGGAGGCAGGCTATGCTCGAGATTTGCGGCGAAGTTCCGGAATTGAGTAGCCAGGTCATCTGTCGGACTTTTCTCTGAGGTAGCACGTGGAACGGTACCTTCTACCGAATCCGTGCTATCATTCATTGACAAAGCCGGTAATATTATCGGCAAAGCGTACAGAAGAACATACACCATCCAAAGGAGTTTCTTCATGTCGATAACACAAAAGCGCCTGGGCTTTTAACACTAAAAATCGTCAGGCTAAATTTGCAGGACAGACACCGCACACAATGGCAGCAATAATCGTTGCCTCAGGACTTCGGATATTTATAACTTGGGTACCGCATGAAGGTTTCCCGGACGATTGCACCTTTCTGACTATACCTTAGTGAGACGGCTATACGCGGGCGGCGTTTGTGTGGCTGTAGAGAAAAGCAAGAACATCGGGATTCGACGATACCACAACGTTTCTCCCAAGCGGTGATCACATAACTTCCTTGCCAGATGGCAAACAAATCTCGCTTCCTGCACGCCGCAGACGATGAACGTACTCTTCCTCCTTCGTCGCTGCCGTCTCCGACAGCGCTAGTGTGAGTGACCTACACGTCGCCTTAGATCGGCGTTGCTGTTGTTGCTTTTACATGAAGCTGTCAGTTTTGCATCACTGTGAACGAAGAAGAGGCCCCTGTGAATGTACAAGGTGGGCAAATGTTCGTAACTCTCCTCTACGAGGTGCCTGATTATGATATCGTTCTTTCAGCACGTAAAACCTCAGATGGGAGTATTATCTTTTTTTCGAAAAAAAAAGAAAACATACGCACATTGTTTACACGTAAGTGAGAATAAATTATGCATGAACCACTCTTCGTTTCAAAATCTTTTCCCCATATATTCTTACTGTTGTTTTGTTGTAAAATACTTTTCATGCACCTCAAGAACAACAGTCGATATATATGCTATACTCGGTTACAGCACAAGGAAAAATGTCAGCTCCGCCGAGCCGTCGCTGTCCCTCCCACAGGGAGAATTTGTATAAATGCTTCACCCAATAACACTTACTCATTTTGGGATGTCAAGCACTTCTCGAGGGTATCAGATAGTTGGCCTTCCCATACAGACACAGACACACGCTTGCGTCGTGGGTTTTAGGTCCGGAACTTGAACATCCTGGTAAATTTGGTCAGGAATTCTTACATAGCAGCGCAGCCAAACATAATGTTAGTGCAGTAACGACGAACCTTTCACTGTTATTATGCTTAGTATTCACATTAGCCGAGGAAATGTTCCCGCGGTTCGAGATTACACCACCTAGCTCAACAGTCTCACAGGTCAAGGGCCGGCGCGCCGCAGCTCATTCGGCAGAGCTTACATTTTTTGTTAGGTTTTAAGCGAGTGTAGGGTATTACGAGCCATTATCTATGGTAGTATCCCTGACAGTATAAACACACGCCTTAATTTAATCGTTTAGGTTAGGTGAACTTGTGCACCACGAGCAAACGGCTAAAAAAGAATGCCCCTCTGAGTAGAAAAAGAAGACTTTCGCCAGAGTCCCACACCTCTTCGTCTTCTTGTGTGGCATGCGGTTCGCACGCGCCTTTATTGTCAGAGCCCATGCTGGCATGCTCCACCGGTGATTCTCTTTCTTCATTTCTCAAGTACGTCGTGGACAACTTGGAGAGCGTATGAAACGACCAACGCGCGTACTTTTAATGCAACTTGCGTCAATATTATTACAGGCAGGCCATGGTGGCTGCCCGACCTCTACCACCTGGAGCTCTTCATGGGGCGCCTAAACGTAATTACACAGGTGCTCTTCTACTTTGCCCCAATTGGAACGGGGCTGCCGTTCCAGGGGATAGAAACCCCTTTCTAGAGTTTAGCAGAGAAACAGTTAAATCGCTACTGCTGAGGGTAAAACGTTTCAACTCGTAAATACACGATATTTTCCGCCTGATCGCCCGCTACAAAGGGCAAGAGACCAACAGCAATAATAATCGCAAACACCTCCAGCGTGCACGGGTCCGCCTTGCAGTGCACTTGTGGTCCTTGGTTGAGTTTAGTAGTGAACGCCTGGGCCGGGTCCGGGCTTGGCTAGCTCATGTATACTGAGTCCAGGCCGAGCGAGAGCTTGCTATTGCGGGCTCGGCCCGGGCACAGGCTTCAGAAAGCGGGCCCGGCCCGAAAAGTTCGGCCCGTGCAGTACTCTACTGTACCGTGCCCGAAGCAAGCTTGTAAAGGATATTTGAATTGAATATCCAGGATCAGTCATTCAAGAATATATATATATATATATACAGAGAATAACAACTTTCAGTTAACTGTTGGTAAGTTCTACTAACTTCAGGTTAGCAAAACCTTTATTCATTGTATTACCAATTTTTGTAAGCGCAGAAGACAGCGTGACGTTCAGAGGACCATATACTCCCCGCCCAGAGCGCGTAGCTCAGGGATATCTCGAAAAATGCGGTGAGCATATTCTCCAAGTTCGGGGTTCTGCAATGCCTTCCGGATGCACTGGGCCAGCACCGCCATGCACCACGGGGAAGACCTCGCCACGATACTCCCAGCCGAACTGAGGACGTAGCGTAGGCACAGCATCTGCACCAACATGGAGAGCTTACAAACCAAAATGAAAAAGAAAGAACAAGCACATACGCCCAAAATCGCGGGGTAACAGAGGCTCACGTTTCGGTATATCCACAAGGAAACAATAATTCTTTTCTTGTCGATTGGTCGCCCACCAAAGCGAAAACGCGACAGTCATTATACGGAATGTTCAACGCTGGCGAAGGGTGAACAAGTCAGTAATTTCGATTGTATCTTGTATACAGAGGCCAAATCGCACGCCCATGTCGAAGTATAGGAATGATTACACCACAAAGCACGTAAATTGCGCACTTCGCTGTTGTTGATTCTAGATATAAATCACTCAATCAATCAGTCAATCAATCAACTTTTTTTTCAGCGAAAAAGTTATACAGGATGAGATCTCGAAAGTAGTGAGGATAGAGCTGTCCTCTTTTATAGTCAACAACAGGCGCACCCAACAGGACGTTTTTAAAGCTTCATTGACGTTTGAAAAAGGTAATGATTATAATTCTGGAGTCTAAACCTGCTGAGTGTTGAACAAATATTCGCATGTAAAGAAAAGGCCCACACCAATTTGTCAATAGAATACTTGGCATTACTACGAGTCAAATAACAGTTTTACGAAAAGAGGAATACCTCAGTGGCGACGTCATGCGCTGCCGACTGCACCATGATGCTGCAGCACTCGCACACGATCTCGGCGAAGTGCGAGGCGTACCAGGCGGGCACTGTAGGAGCCGCTGAGTTTCGCGCCTTCCTGTTCATGGCGGCCACAAGAGAAGCGATGAAGGCCACGTACGCTGTCCAGTGGTACTGTGGAGTCCAAGTCTGCTGCTCTGCTTGCCCTGAGGTTGCTGGCGGCCATCTCGGAAGCAGCCGCTGTCGTTCGGCGAACCAGAAACGGCAGACGTCCAGTATAGTGTTGAAGTAGACGTTGCGTCGGTCTTTCTGCGCAGGATAATCGAAACGTGATGTGCTTCTTTAATTTTTCAGAGTGTAATTTATTTGATTCTATTCAGTAGATACTGCAGTCAGAAAATCGTGCCGGAGGGGCGAAAAATAAACGCATTAGACCACAACGCACAGGATGCATTATGGTCGGTGGAAAATCACTATGTAATCACTAAAATCACTAGAAGGCAAATCACTATGTAGTCGCAGTCATTCATTGCGAGAGCAATTATGTCTGCCCTCTCGACTGGTTATTGCCGTCGTCATCAGCGTCGCCATGTACTGTATATGTATATAAATGTATATAAATGTATGTATATATAAAAGCCGCAAAGAAAAATTATTCAGAAGAAATATTTTCTTGAACGCGCTACCGGACATTCGAACCAGAGACCCCTCGCTCCGCACCGCATCTTGTTATACAACTCGGCCACGCAGCGCACGTTTCGCGGCCAACTAGCGGCGAGCTACATCTTTACCGGTGGTGGTACGCAGAGCTCGGAGGTGCTTCAGCGCGTTCACTATCACAAGCGAGACGGCGCAAAGGGCGCGCTTAAAGGTCGTCGCCTTGATCGTGTTTCGACAGAGTTGGGATGTGCGCGCGCCTCCTACCTTTACTTTAACCTACAGGGCGTGGTCGCCCGTGCTGGCGCGCTTATCTCGTGAGGGAGGAGGTTTGAAATTCTTGTGTTTTCACTGCAAAGTTTACGTTGAAGCTATGGAGCGCATGAAGGTGACTTCGCTCGCTGCAGCAGCCATTTTTGCGAAAGGAGTGGGCTGCTATCTACGAGAGCGGAGCGGGCTGCTATCAAATTCGACGATATACACAAGTCCTCGGACGACGACTCCTGTAGTACAGGCCGCGAGAGGTGTTTTGTGCGTTCACCGTTCGAAGAGAACGGTCGGATAATGGCGTCAGAACTTTTCGGAGTTGGCGGCACAGCCTGACGGAAATCGCGGATACAGCGGCTCCTGTGTCGACAAGTGTCATGACGACGATACCGTTGACAGACACTTCAATTACGCTGGCTGTAGAGGGGCTAGGACTTGTGCATGACGAAGTGGACGTAGTTCGTGCCTCGGGAACTGCGGTAATCAGTTTTAAGGCGAAAGCCTTTAATGTCTCATACTCGCGGCGTCCGTCCGCCCGTGCCCTGGAAAGGAGCCAGCTGTTGTGTCTACCCCTTACACTGTCTCAGCAATCATGTGATGGCGCGCGCGGCAACGCTCCTTCGTCAGACGTCTCGTTGCAGCAGTCGAGTTAGTCGGATGGCTCCCAAGCGGCCCGGTGATGATTCCACGGCATGCGGTTGGAGAAGTGCCCCAAGAATGTAGATTCCCACGATACCATGGCATACTCAGTCGAATGGCCACGGGCTTTCGCCGAACACACTTTGGGATTTAGAAAGTGTCCATCAGTTTTTTTCTGCTCAGTGGGTGTCGTAGGGCGACACATTGCAGAAAGCGAGCGATGACGTGGAGATAGTGAGCGGCGGATAGGAGCTAATGAGCGATCAGAGCGAAATGAAGAGGACGGATTGTTGGACGGCGCAGAGAAAAACTGAGGAGTGAAAGATGGCCCTCATCGAATGTTCGGAAGACAAGCTCGTCGATGACAGCAATAACGCGCCACGTGGCCAACACCACCAGAAGAAAAACATATCGGACAGTCACCGCAGGTCCGGCATTGGTCGGAGTAAACTCCGACTTGTAGCTGGGGCGTCGGAAAATGCGGCCGGCGTTGCGTCGGCATAGGCGGCAGCGAAAATGTCGGTGGTGGATACATAGACGGTGGCTGGAGTGCCTATTGACAAGATCTGACAACAGCATCTACGTACGTGAGAGGTGCAGTGGCTTGCGGTGGTTCACGGGCTAGAGGAATGCCTTGGGTGAACGGTCTTAGGTGAAGTCGCGGAGCATAGGTGCCAAACTGCGTGGTTAGTCTAGGACGCAGGACATCAAAGACAGTTGGCGAGCGACCTCGGCGCGGATGAACTCTTGAATCTTCGAGAGCAGAGGAGCGTGGTCGTCTCCTATGCCAAGACTGGATAGATAGTCAGGCGCCGAGGGACGTCTGGTGTGAAGACTCTGCTTAAGTAACTCGTCGTAACTGGCATAATTCAGTGAGTTCAACGACACAGCGAGGGCTCTTGGATAGTAACATTTGGAAAGCGTTGTGCTCAATGCCCGTCATTATATGTTTTATCTTGTCCTCTTCTGACATCAAAGCGTTCAGTCGCCTGCAAAGGTCAAGGATGTCCTCGATGTAGCTGGTGAAATTCTCAATAAGCTGTTGGGATCGAGTACGCATGCGTTGTTCTCGTACGCATGCGTTGTTCTTCACCCAAGTTTTCGTACGTCGGGCCGACCGAAAACTTGGGTGAAGCTAGTCTTGAAGACCAACCACGTAGGAAGCAGGAGAGTGGTAAGTTGGGCGAGTTGTGCCTGTTTGTGCTTTGTTTGTGTGTGCTTGTGCTTGTGTTTGTGTGTCACCCTCCGTTTTTTGCGCAGTTACATAATGGAGCACGTAGGAAGGTCAGCTTCGTGGTTTATGAACCACAGTTTCGCCTCGTCCAACAGATAAAATGAAACGTAGCGCGACTTGGAGTCACCGTCTCATTTGCTGTGGACACTGTTGCGATCGGCGAGCCATCCTTTGCCGCGGGGCGCCAGGACGGAAAAAAGGCAGCCGCATCACTGTGCGGCGATAAGGAAGAGCGCGAAGACGCCCGGCTGATTCTCATGCGCCAGGAGGTGCATGGTTTCAATTTGCTCGAGACAGCACCATTGTCGCCGGCGCCGGAGCGGAAATGCGGCACATGGCGCCTTTGTGCCCCACGAAAGGCCGCGACGCCGAGTTTCCGCCGAAGACGGACCTCGGACCACCGCGCTGTGCGTCTCCGGCTGGTAGGTCGTCTACGCTCAAATGAGCGCCAGCTGCCCACACGAATACCAGTGGATTTGCCGGGCCTGCAGCCGCCGTTCGGCCGCATGGGTGGTCGGCTCGAGCAGCGACATGAGGGACTCATCACAACCCACATGCTGGCGGCATGCTTCCCCCGACGCGACATCGTTGCGAGAACAATGCGCGTGTTTTGGTTGTGTGTGCGTGTGCTGGGGGCGGTGCCAGTAAAGTGACCTGCAGGATTCGCCGCCCGATTGGATGGAAACGTCTTCCCCTGTTTCCCTAGGTCTGGTATCTAGGGACCGCCAAGGGGTTAAAAGACGTGAGCGGATGCATGCGAAGGACATTCTGGAACGAGCTGTTTAAATGTAAAAATGTAAATAAACCTCTTATACGCTTCTTCTGCTCCTCAGTCCGGTTCCCTCCAACAGCAGCTCTTCTTGAGGACGAGGTTCGCGACCGCCTGCCTGGACGCGTGAAAACCAGCGCAATTGCGGGAGAGCCTCCCTCCTCTACAACCTCGAACACTGGTGATCAGCGGGTGGGATGGACCTGGTGACATGGCGCTGCAATTGCGGGTGAGCGTTTGGTTTCTGCATTGAGATTTGCCAGGCTTCAATTTCTGGGTTAATAATTTGAATTCCTGGGAATCGTCAATTGTGGTGATGCAAATTGCGTTTTTTGAGCATCAGTGAGAGGGCATAGCCAGCGCTTAAAACCAGTGACCATGGACCTTATGAAGTTGCGAAGGGCAGAATTGTTGCTGTTGTGTGAGGAATTGGAACTGGAATGCGATGAAGAAATGAAAAAGTGTGAGCTATTGAAAAAAATAGACGAAAGCGGTAGTAATGCGGAGAGCATTCAGATTGCTTGGGAACTGGTTCAGAAAACTCTGAAGGAGGAGGAAATGAAGAGAGCGTACGAAAAAGAGAAAGAGGAATTGGAGATACGGAGGTTACAGCTCGAAATCGAGCTGCAGTGTTTAACAGTTCAAAGAGGAGTGAGCGGCATAAGTGCGAGCATAAGAGAGAAGGTGAAAAACACAGAATTGAGATGGAAAGTCAAGGAAGAGAAATCCAACACCTGCGGGTCCAGCGAGTACGGTCTAAGCTACGCGCATACAAAGCCGGCGAAAACATCGAAAGTTTTCTTGCGTCTTTCGAGTGTGTTTGCGCAGAGGTAGGGCTAGACCGTGACTTTTGGTCTGTTGGTTTATTATGCGCTCTTCCTTGTGACGTGGCCTGTGTAGTGGCTCGCCTTTCTGACGAGGAATTCGAGAAATATGAAGTCGCTAAGACAGCGTTATTCCGGCGCTTCGGCATTTCAGTTGAGAGAGATGGAAATGACAGTGAGATACAGGTAGTATCGCCTCTTGAATCAAAGGAGCGACAGGTCGCAAGTTGTGAGACCCTGTTAGAGAAAGATGCGTGCCTCTACGAATGGGTTAATCTAGAGCACGTACAGGACGAGGCCATCGGTGGTCTAGAGCCAGGGGCGTATCAGAAAGGTGTTCCTACGGGGCCGAGGATTGTTTCAGCAGCCCTAATAAGGCTAATGTGGAGCTGGAGACATTCCTCGCGCCTGAGCACGTAAATGATCGTCCGACAATGCAGAGGGAAGGCAAAGCTAGCCAAGAGCTTAACAAGGACGCGACGCTTCCAAAGTTGATGAGTACCGCCGAGGAGCGCCCAGTTTTAGATGTCACCAGTGACAGTGCAGATCAAGGGGCCCGACAGTACACTGAAGCGGAGAGAGAAGAGAAGGGTTCGCTTAGTTTTAAGGGGCTTTTGCGGGCGGACAGAGATTGATTAAGGGGTGAGCAAAAGAAAGACCCCGGACTGGCATGTGTGCACATCCAAGCGGAGGAAGAAGTTGTGAAACGTAACGTCACTGTGCGGGAAAATGGCTCAAAGACAAACCCAGAGAGCGCTCCTTGCGGAGACGAGGCTGTTTCCAGCAGCGATAAAGAGGTCAGCGGCGAGGCGGAGGTGCCTCAGAAATTGAGCGGCTCTCTGGTATTCCCAGAAGCAGCAAATATGAAGGCTATCGGTAGATTCGAGGGTACGATCGCTTATCGGTTTATCGAGGGTACGACCGGTTATCGGTAGATTCGAGGGTACGATCGCGACACGCATAACTAAGAAGAACGGTTGCAGAAACCGCCGGAAAAGAAAGATGCTGAAGCAGTCCGCACAGCAAACACTTGCGAAAGATTTCACACTGCAGCCAATAAGACCACACAATAGGACACCGCGTAGCTCGAGAGAACGTCCATTGATGCGGGTGGTCAAGCGCAAGCGGCGACGGAGGCGCATTGTTGAAAAAGAAGACGCATCTCTGCGACGGAGGGCCACAGTAGTGGGGTGCCGCGCGGGAGCATGTACAAAGGGAGGGGGAAGACTCATTCTTTCCCCACGTCTGTGGGTTTCCTTTCGCCGAACTGAAGGAAAACGGCCGAACAGCCGTAGGAAGCGAGGACACAGAGTGCGAGTAAGGGATGGTGCCTTCTGTAGCCGCGGGCGAACTTCAAAGTCGCCAGGACCGAGGCCCCATCGGGTGCGATTCAAAAGAATTCACAAATTGGGAAACGGGGCATGGTCCAGCGGGGTATTTTGCACGCGCGTGTAAAAGAAGCTTTGAATGATTAGTTTGTTTGAGCTCGACTTCAGAAGTTTTATTTCGTATTTTGTAAGACGCGGTGCGAAGTTTTAAGAATAATAACCGCATGGCACTGAAGTCTGATGAGAGTATTGTAGTCGCGCTAATCAGTAGGATTAGTTTCCGATTAAGGCTTCATAGCGCAAACCCTGTGTATTTTTTGTGGTGCCTTATAATGGCTTAGTGAACCATGGTAGGCTGTCATTGATCCGTCAATGTGCAGTAAAAGAGAATTGGAAGGAAGGTTTTAGCGTAAAACCAAATTGCTTAGCGAAATGCTTAAGTTTGGTGCTGATTAGTGCAGTTTTCGATGCGCGCGCTTGGGAGTGACCAGCATGCGAGGCTAGGTTCATAGTACCCAAACGTAATTTATGTCATGTATTTTCAATGTATGTGATAGTTAGGCACAGTGCCAGGGTGCGCTGTTCGTCGTAACGTTGCGTTGCCGACGCACGTTTAGACAAACCTTGTTTGGCCCAGTTGGGCGTGCCGCCAAATGTGTGTTTTAAGCAGTGCGGCGCTCCATGAATGAGAGTAGCCTAGAGTTAAAGTGCTCAGAAGAGCTTTGTGCGTTTGATATTGTAAGTGCCATCATCGGTAAGTGAGATTAACCAGACGGGCCTGATGTAGCCAGGTTAATCTCCTTCAAAGGAGAACACTCACTCACTCGTACGTGGAGATCCAATCGTCAACGTCCTTGTTGTCAGTTCCCGAAAAGATGGGGGGGGGGGGGCGATCTCGTAGATGCAGGGAACCGACGCAGAGTAGGGTGGGCGTTGCCGTTGGAAGAGTTGGAAGAGCGGCGCTTGCGTCGTTGGGCATGATGGAGGGTAGAGTGCGATCTCAAACCGAGCAGCCTACCCCAGTTGCTAAAGCGCAGCAACCACGAGCTCGTGCCGAGGGCGATGCCCTATTTTGACTATATATATATATATATATATAGGAGAAGAATTACAGCTCATGATTACCGAACTGGAGGAAAGTAGAAGAGTAGGCCTGGAAATTAATATGCATAAAACTACAGTAATTTGGGACAATCTTCGCAGAGAACAGCACTTTGCGATAGGTGGCGGGAGACTGAAAGTTGTAAAGGAGTACGTCTACTCAGGACAGGTAGTAACCGCCGAGCCGAAACATGAGAGTGAAATAACTAGAAGAATAAGGATGGGATGGGGCTCATTCGGCAAGCATTATCAAATCATGAATGGTAATCTACCACTATCCCTCAAGAGGAAGGTATATAACAGCTGCATCTTACCGGTACTTACCTGCTGAGCAGAAACCTGGAGACTTACAAAGAGGGTTCAACTTAAGTTGAGGACGACGCAGGGAGCGATGGAAGGGAAAATGATAGGTGTAACCTTAAGAGACAGGAAGAGAGCAGAGTGGGTCAGGGAACAAACGGGTGTTAAGGATATCAAAGTTGAAATCAAGAAGAAGAAATGGATATGGGCCGGGCACGTAGCACGTCGGCAGGATAGCCGGTGGTCATTAAGGGTAACTGACTGGATTCCAAGAAATGGCAAACGCGTGAGGGGGAGGCAGAAAATTAGGTGGATAGATGAGAATAAGAAGTTTGTAGGTATAACGTGGCAGCAGAAAGCACAGGACCGGGTTGATTGGCGGAACATGGGAGAGGCTTCTGCCTTGCAGTGGGCGTAGACAGGCTGATGATGACGATATATATATATATATATATATATATATATATATATATATATATATATATATATATATAAGGCTTAAATGCGGTAGAGTAACTTCCGTTGCCGCAAGGTTTTAAGTATAAACGTAGATGCGCCTTCATAAAAACAACTGCTTATTTTGTCGACGTTTCGACGGGAGCCCCGTCTTCTTCAAGACATAACATAACAATAATTGCAGCGTGTGTGTGTCCTCTTGTACCGTGTTGAGAGTAGAGGGGAAAGGACAGAAAGGGAAACAGGAACGTGACAAGAAAGAAAAAAAAAAGGATGTCAAGGGTCAATGGTCAGTAAGAAGGATTTTTGCTTAATGCGAACATTGTGTTAGTTTAGGAAGCGATGCCATATTTTGACAATACAGCCTCCGCGCCCCCACCTTCCCCTAAAGGGACAATGTATTGACCCCGCGCGTCTAGTATAGCACCTTCCGGTGTAAGGCCAAGGGTGGAATTTTTGACATCCTTCTTCGACGTTAACCGTGTTAAAGAAATTGGTGGGGTGGGGACTGAGGGCTTTCAGCGCATGCTTTTACGTGTCGGCGTGGGTGTAAGATCTCAAGAGGCCGGCAGTGTTGCCGCGCCGTCAAGATTCATAAAGCGCATTGGTTCTTTTTCGGAGAGATAAAGATGTAGAAAAAGAGAAGCGTGTAAAGGAAAAAGACGGATTAAAAGCTTGTTAGCATAATGACAGTGATTTACGACGTACACTACACAGTAAGACGTCCGGCACCACTTATCTGTGCATGCCGGCTGTGATTCAAGTGGCAGATAAATCCTGGTTAGTGAGACGGATAAGCTTACAACTGCACCAAGGAGCGGTATCATTCAAAATGTTATTATTCTCGCAATGGGCGGCAAAGTGCCGGGGACTGATTAGACAAGAGCGTTGGCGCATTTTAATTATCGTAACGCGGGGAGGGTGCCCGGGTGTTCATTTATTCCGCTTTTTATCGTGTTGAATTTGTAGATAAAGTAAGATTGACGTTGTTCCCGTTCTCTGGTTGTTCGAAAATTCTTTTCAAAGAGTGTACCCCTGATATCGTCAAAGCCGTGATCTTTCACTGCGACATGTTTAGAAAGCGGAAGGCCGGGCAGGGAACGTAAATGTGACCGTTGGTTGTTGAACCTGTTCCTAAAATTCGTGTCTGTCTGGGTTGTGTATTGCATGTCACTTATTCCACATTCCGAAAGGCATATGACGTTGCTTGAGTCGCAGTCGAGTGCACCACTTAGCTTGTCCTTAAAATTTGAGTGCGTGCTTTCCGCCACCATTGTTGTCTGCATGTGTTCGCATACTTTGCATCTTCCTTTTCCGCAAGGGTGACACCCGATTTCAGGCTTTTTACATATCTTTGAATTTATTAAACGATCCCTGATACTTCATGGCCGCCTGTATGCCACACCCGGAGGGGATGTGAAAATTTCGGATAGTCGCTTGCTCTGTTTCATTAAGTTAAAGTGTTCTTTAAAGATCTTATTAATATTCTGTGGGTTGTTTGTGAAAGTTAATACAAGATTTTTCTTGCGCTGCTGATCGGTATCTATCTGTTGGTGTAGTAGAGTCTGGCGGTCCAGATTTGCCGCTTTTTTGAACGCGTCATCAATTATAGCTGGTGGATATTCTTGATGGAGGAGTGTATCGCGCATACGTGTGGTGTTTTTGCGGAAATCCTTAGTGCGAGAGCAGATTCTTTTGAATCTGTGTGCTTGGGAATAGGGAATCCTGGTCTTGCAGTTGCGCGGATGGCAGCTTTTGAAGTGCAGGTACTGTTGCCTGTCCGTAGGTTTTCTATATACACTAGTGACCAACGCAGCATCCCGTGTTCGAATGTGTACATCCAGGAAGCTTATTTCAGTGTTAGTGTAGGAGTGCGTAAAAGAATTGCTGGGGTGTGCTTGGTTAAATGCCTGTATGAATTTAAGGTGTTCTTTTTCTGAATCTGTCCAAATCATGAATATGTCGTCTAGGTACCGTTTATAAAATGAAGGGCTGATATCACAGTATGAAAGAAAATTGGCCTCTATATGGTGCATGAATATGTTAGCGTAGTTTGGGGCTATTCTTGTACGCATTCCCGTGCCGCTGATTTGAAGATAGTACTGATTGTTAAATTCGAAGCTGTTCAGTTCGAGGACAAATCTGGTTGAAATTTCAATTACTCTTTTGCTTGGATATGCGTCAGGGCTGTGGTTGCCATAGGGTTCTACAAGTGCCCTGATATCATCGTCATGTGGTATACTTGTGTAGAATGAACTAACGTCCAACGTTACCATGAATACGCTGTCAGGAAATTTTACGTGCGACATTTCCGGAAGAAATGGCTTGTGTCGCGCAAGAAAGGCTCATGTGTGGGTGGTATGTTTTTGATTAAAGTGTCAGTATAACTAGATATAGGTTCAGTTAATATTGCCGTCCTTGTATAGTGTATACTTGTCTAGTGAGGTGAAACCTCGCCAACGCTCTGGGGAAACTTTCCGATGGAGTGCACTCGCTGCTGCGTGCGTCGCACTTGCGTTGCGCTTCGATGGCTCGATGCTCGTCGGTAGTAGTTGCCTGCCGGTGCCGGTCGCACCGGCGCTTTTGCTGAAGTCGGCCCTCCAGGTAGGTGAGCTGCTCTTCATCCGTGAGAGAGTCACAGCTACTCGACGTGGTGGAACTCGAAGCACCGGCAGCGTCTGCGGCTGCGCGTTCTGCTTCAGAAGCTTCTGGTCGTTTAAGCACACATTCATGCCTTGGCGCACTTTCGATTGCCGCTCTTTATTCCCCAAATGAACGACACGCGCCCGTCCGATAGCGAGTCCAAAGGACAACTGCTGATCAACGCGCTAGCGCGATTTCTACGTCACGAGACAAAGGGGCACAACAACTGATGTGGGAAGAGCCGCCACCGAGTATCGCAACACTTCTGGAAGAGGCATCGGCGGTGGCAAGAGGGCGAGCGATGGTGCCGAGGGGTGACGGGCGAAAATTGTTGTTCTACGCGTCGTTTTGTCCGCGAACGCGATCCGCCAGACGCTAAGGCCGCATACCGCTTCGCTGTAATATAATGTCGCATAAATGTCGATGCAGATATTTTTTTTCTAACTGTTGGCTCATTCCCGCGTTGCGGAACTGGCCAATGACAGGATTCGTGGCGGTGTCTTTGAGTTTTTCACTGACCGTGCTGTGTGTCAGTGTTATCTTCCTTCCATCAAGATGCCTTTGCCCAATTTGGGAGTCCTAGTCCGCGCTACACCCGCAGCGCCTTAGGGTATCCGGCTTTAACTGTACTAGAGAAGCCTAGCTGCTGCCGCGGTAGCTTTCTGCGTGTTTTTACTTTCATTTAGGTTGTAATTTCTTTGGAGGACAGCTGTCACCGAGTTCAACTCGATGAGAGTTCAACTTAAGTTGAGGACGACGCAGCGAGCCATGGAAAGGGAAATGATAGGTGGAACCTTAAGGGACAAGAGAGCAGACTGGTGAGGGAAAAACGGGTGTTAAGGGCATCTTAGTCGAAATCAAGAAGAACTGGTCATGAGGAAGGCTCGCAGCACGTAGGCAAGATAACCGGTCACCATTAAGAGCAAGAGACTGGCTTCCAAGAGAGAAATAAAAATCTTTAATGAAATTCCCGGAGAGGTTAATCTAGTTTGTCGCCTGGCTTGGTAATCTTGGTGTCGGGTGATGACTATGATATATACAAATACCACATATACACACAAATACAGTGAAACATCGGTGATACGAATCTCAAGGGACCATCAAAAATATTCGTATCATCCGAAATTCGTATCACCAGAAAGCATGGGAAATTACCATAAGACAAAAGAAAGCTGGCGTACATCTTCATTTATTGTTTTTCAGGGTCGCAGCAACGTCAGGAAGAACCCTGAATGATTGTCAGTTAAGTTTTAGATGTCGGCAATCATACCAGCCCTCGTAAATATACGGCCCGTACGCGCGTATTTAATTAATGAACCAGGTGCGGTGTGACCAGCGACAGCAGTAGCCCCTTCCAAATTTTAGTACGCTTTTTTTTTTGCATGACACCGTAGTACTGCAGCGAAAGTAACGAAAGAAGCGTGTTGACAGGCTAGGTCAAGGCCACACAATTACAGAACCACGGTCCTGTGTTATGATTTTGTTATCGCGGAGGTGTTGGAGATGTTTTGGGGAGATTTACGGCCGTGCCAACACAAGTGCGACCTCAATGGTCGCGTATGTTGACGTTGTGAGGCCTGACTCCAAGACCGTCCCCGCCTTCTTTCGGTCCACGTCTACCTTTCATAGGATGTCTGATGCACGAGGCAGGCACGTGTAAACATACAACGACCGCAGCCCGCGTCTACGCGTTATAAATAAAAGCATGGCGCTAATGTCCTCTGTAATCTAAACGCGAAGGCACACGGAGGCACATAAGAGCCTCCAAGATTCGCACACACAATCTCGGAGGCCGTGACGCGTCTCTGAAGGTTTATTCTGACCGTAAGAAAAGTGTTTTTCTGACGTCGTGGTTCTGACGATTTGGCGGTGCGGCGCGGATGCCCACGTTTGCGTTTCCGCGCTCGCACGTGCTTGGCACGTCTTCCGCGACAGCACCTCTTCGTACCTGGGCGGTAGCGTACGTTCGTATCAAACATCGCGAGGTGAAATCGGTTCGCAACAACCGTACTTCATTACACCGCAGGCCAATGAGCCTTGGCCGAGACCCCGAAATTCGTATGAACTATGATCGTATCACCGAGGTTTCACTGTAGCACGTACAGTAACAAACGCACATGTATACACAAAATAGTCATTCATAAACTTTCGCTAAGTTTCGTTAAGTTTCACGTCGGCAAGATAGCGGTTGTGCGATGGCTCCAAGAGAAGGCAAGCGCGCGAGGAGGAGATAGAAAGTTAGGTGGGCAGATGAGATTGAGAAGTTTGCGGGGATGATGTGGCCACAACAAGCGCATGCCGAGGTTGATTGGTGAAATATGGGAGAGGCTTTTGCCCTGCAGTGGGCGCAGCCAGGCTGATGATGATGAAGACAGTTTGAATCCGTGTTACCCGATTGGGCTTATTGAACGGGCACTTCTAATTTGTCGTTTCTGTTTTGTCTCTGGCGGGGTGTTCGGATGCTTGCGGAGTCGCCCCAGGAGAGTCGCATCGCAGCACGTTGCAGCGAATGCTGCTCATATTTGTCAGAGTCATGTAATGTTCAACTCTGTAGAATGTCTAATTCCGGTAACTAAAGCCAAATAAGTCAAATTCAGAAAATTTTTGTGGATCTGCTGTGTGGTAGTGCCATATCTTCGGCGGCGGACAAGAAGCGACAAGAACTCTATACGCTACAATACACATGATGTCAACTGTGATAAACCAATCAAATTCTATGATTCTATTTGGTTGCACGGACCACGGCCATTACATTGAAGGGACGACATTCTGGTCAACTGTCACCAGTGGATAGAAACGTAAACAAAACCTGCTTGTTGCTGTCATGATACATGCATTAGTTGCCTAAGAAATATGGTGCATATCCTCAGTGACATTTGACTTCTCACAGCTTACATCATCCATTTGCAATGATTATTTACAGTTGCTTGACTCCACTCACAATCACAATAAGTCATATGCGCACGTGATATATTCGAGCTAATTAACTTCATGGTGAAACTTGTGGCGCACAAAAAAAAGACACGGACAAAGAAAGTGACGACAGGACGATGCGCTTTATCTCCCATTTTGTGGGGCGCTCTCCAAGTTCTGAAATATGGCTCGTCTTGATTAAAACGTACTAATTCTATGCCATTTTGCTGTACCAAGCGTCGTACTGTTCATATTCTAAAATTCTAGCCGAAGCAAGCGCTGTAGGAATTGCCGAAGGCAGCAGGTTCTCCCGAGGAACTGGGACGACGTATCGGCATTCTAGGGGTAGCACAAGTGTATGAACTTCTGGCGCAGTGTCTTGCTCGTTTCGCAGTTTTTTGTGGTCTAAGGTTGGCGCGTGTGACTGATGCAGTCCAAACGTAAGGGTTGCCACTTTACAGTGCGGATGCAGCGGTTTCACTGTTTTTCCCGACTCACTACTGCCAGTGCCAAGGCCGTCGGGCCCTGACACGCTTTAAACAAGAATAATGTCTCCTTTAAACCGATTGAAATACAGGCAGAACTTTAATAATGAGGCGTTGCTTCAAAACAAAAGTGTCAAAAGCGCGATTCAAACCTAAGGTGATGCAGGCAGCAGCTTGAATCTCTGGCACCACGCCTCAGAAACCTAACGGAAGTCGTGCCTTTGAGAGAGTACTTAATCCGAGCGAAGACGCCGCGCCCGCGAGATGTCAGCATGTTATGTACTTTCGAAAAATTGTAAAGGCCAGCCGGTCACTCAGTCGGTCGGTCTCTCGGTCACTCGTGAAAAAGTACAATTTGAGTGCAAGAATACACGTGAGTGGACTCAGTGGCCTGCTGATGGGCATGAAGGTAGAAGGCCGCACTGACGTACCGTGATGAGGTGGGCGCAAAAGTTGGCCGCTGGTTTCGCGTACTCTGCCTTCATTGCGGCTTGCCTGTAAACGGCTCGGACAAGAGCCGTGACCTCCTCGGATGTCAGCGAGTTCGGGTCTGCAGTGAAACGTAATATAGTGTCATTGCGGGGCTAGGCTGTCGCATAGGAATGAAATGTTTAAAAGTACACAGTTTGGTATGAGTTGGGCTGCAAAATAGCTATTACTACAATATACCATGCACAATACACTGTGTGTCGAACTATATGCTCACCGAAATAAATGCCTTTGTAGTGTTGTACATCTGCATTACGATTCTAATAAACTCAATAAAGGTACAAACAGTCACACAGCCGTCACGTTTTCTGTTCTCCCATTCCGAAAACGGGCTTCACAAAGCCACTTTAAACTGTAGAGCTGCTGCTCTCCGTCAACTTAAGTACATTCGGCACATCTAGACTTTGAGTACTTCCTTGCAGCACTATGAAAGCTGTGGGCTCCTAAGTCAATAGGAATGGCGAAAGCCCCTTATGTGCTCCCCGCGTATTGTCGCCTGCTCAGCGTGCTTTCGATACATGCTCCCTTTGGGCGTTCATTGCAAATAAATAAATTAATCAATCAATCTGTCAACAAATCAATCAATCACTCAATCAATCAATCAATCAATCAATCAATCAATCAATCAATCAATCAATCAATCAATCAATCAAACAATCAATCAAATAACTCTATTTTCAAATCAAATAACTCTATCGGTGGCGACAGGGTGCAGCATTTTATCTGAAGTGTAAAGACAAAAAACAAGAACAAAAAAGAACAAGAAAAGAGTGACAAAGGATAGCGCATACAATTAGTTGCTCAACAGCTTCACATTGCTACCGTAGTGCACTCACTACGGCCACACATGCGCTAGTTTTTCAAGCTCAAATATGGTCAGCCCTTTTTATATGTAGGTGCAAGGCCAAAAAAAAAGACAAGAAAAAGAAAAAATAACACAATGTCAAATATCAAGCACATCAAATGCGGCATAATTTTCTATGCGTAGTTTCAAAGATATGTACACATGATAGTATTGAAAAGAATAGAAAAAGACAAAACTAAATGGAAAAGATGTGAAATGGAAATGTTGCATGAGTTCAACGGCAAGATTTCGCGTCATCTCTGCGCTTTTTGAGCCAGAGGCGACCACTCGCACCCCCGCCAACTTGGCAATAGGCTAGCGTCGAACCCCCCCCCCTTTCCGGGCAGCACACATTGGCAGCACTAATTACAGGTGGCATTTTGTTCTAGACATGCAGTATAGTGCGAGAATGAACAAATAGGCTTACAAATTTTCACCACTATCAATAACAGATTTACTCTGCAAACCAATGCACATTTTGTCCCGATTTAGGATCCCCCACACTGGCCCAGGTCGGCTGAGTCGACAACCCGCTCCTCCCAGGCAAGTGGTAAACTTACGGCTCTGTCCTCAGCAGCGCCTTGCATCATCCTTAGCCATCAGTACGAGTGAATGCCTCTCCACATATGTTCACGCGGATATTTTAACACGAAAGTGTTTAGTGCCGGGGTCCACGAAGAATTTCATGACGTTTTTCCGTCACGGAAATACGTCAGCAATATGAACGCCATCAGATGGCAAAGAAAAAAGCTATAGGAAAAGTTCCGATGACAGGGGTCGAGCCCCTGACCTCTCGGTCCGCGACGATGGCTGGCGGGCATTTCGCCCACTGAGCTTACGCCAAACACATTACAGAGGCTACATGAACGCGCCTTTTATCATTCACACTTTCCTCTCACAGTGCTCTTGGATGGATGGACGGAAGCTATGAGTGTCCCCTTTATAACGGGATGGTGAGATGTGCGCCACCGGGCTCGAAAAAAATTAAAAAAAAAGAGCCGTTGCTACGGCCGTCCCATTCGGCGCGTTTACAATGGGAGAAGTGTAATTTCGTCAACAACACACCGCATAGGGGCGGCTTTAGCCCAAGCCTCGCTCATAGCATCCACGCATATAGAAATATAGCTCTCAGACGCTTGCCGGGCTGTCGCACCGCGCTCCCCGCTCGCCGTGTGAGAATTAGCGTCCTGGCTAGAGAGAAACACCACACTTGTCGCGTTTCTCTTCGCGTTACACGACGCTTTGAAGGAGCGCATATCAGTATCAGTGTTTGTTATGTGGTTGTTGATGCCACCTTTGCGCGGGATTCACCATATGCGGTCTCCACATATATGTTAAGAAGTTCAGCTACCGCAAGGGTTAAATCATGATCGTGGGCGTTAGTCTTCGGTACGGAGGTGTGCCACTACGCGTCAAAGTGAGTGCGTCCACCCTCAAGCGATGCTATATCTGCCAAAAAAAAGTTGACATTGTACAAGCTCTCATACACCATTGCACTATAAAAACTCAACTACTTACGTGACGACACGTTTCACTTTCGTGTTACACCGATTCCTATGATGGAGGGATCAGCCATCTTTTTGCATTTACTCCCCAACGTGGTCACGTAGGGTGTTAACTCAGTTTTGCAAATTACTGGTTTAGCGAATAAGAGCCTCCACGGTGTTCCGTATCGTTAACGTATAGCCGGCGCTACTGCTGTGACGTCATCTCGTCAGTTCAAATTAAATCGCTATTTTGACTTGATGTCGCATTTGTATGCCAATAGCAAGATACAACCTAAAAAAGAGCAGTCAGGCAGACCTGGCGGACGGTGTTACACCAGCAGCCAACCGCAGAAGGAAAAAAAATGTAAATCGACGTCATGCGGATTTTTTCAAAATGACGTCGTGTTTGATAGTTTAGGGCCGTCTACTCTTCTTGAAGTCTTTTAATCGGTAGTAGCGACGAGGCGCGCAACAGATATGGACGAGAATGCATGGAGTCTGAGTATCTAGCTCTTCGAAAGGCGGCGGTACAGTTCGTTTTGCTTCTCAGCCGTTTTCACCCATGAAACTTCACTGCCAGCTGAGTTGAAACTTTGCCGCCACGGTGGTTACGGTGCTAGGCTGCCGATCCGAAAGCAACAGGTTCGATACTGCCCGCGCGGTCGCATTTCGATGGAGGCGAAATGCTAGAGACTCGTTTACTTAGACTTAGGTGCACGTTGCAGAACCTCAGGTGGTCGAAATTTCCGGATTCCTCCTCTACGACATGAATCATGTCGTGGTTTTGGCACGTTTAAACCTAGCAATTATTATATTTACTAAGAGTTGAAACTTAACTGAAACAAATAGTTGCAGAAAAGCGAGGCAGTATTTTCGAGGTCTCTGCAGTTTTTTACCACCCACCCTAAAGCATGTCCTCTTCGTATTGATCGTGCGTGCTGTGTCAGCTGATCGGTAATATTTTATTTAGAGAGAAGTGCCGTTGATCGAGGACTCAGCCTATATTCAGTCGTACCCATGCGTTCATCCGCATCGCGAAATGTATACACTTGCGGTCGTCCTTTTGAGATAGCCCCCTTGTCAAGCATTATCCCAAGTAACATAATTTTGACCCGGCATGATGAGTTCTAGGTGCTGTGCAAAGGGAGCGCTGTCGTAGAGGGCGCCTTGCTGATGCGGCTGCTTAGCCCGACGTAGGATCAATGCCAACCGAGGTGACTGCGGTTCAGTAGAAGCGAAATGGTAGGCGCACCTATATACTGTGCGACGTCAGTGCAGTCTACGTTAAAGACTTCCAGGAGGTAGAACTTATTCCAAAGCGCTTCACTAAGTAGTTGCTTAATACCAATGCGTGGCTTTCGCCAATTATTGAATGTCACCACAGAGTCGCTGCGCTGACGCTTTGAGGGTTGTGCCATTACTTTTTTTATTGAACTGTCGGTACAGCCTTTAGCAGAATCATCTTGTTATCTGCGTGATCACATTTATTGCACATGTCAAATGCGTGATGCACTCTTGTACTACAGAGCAAGCTATTATTTCCTTACCATGAGCAATAGAAAGTACATAATTTGTTCCCAATGTTTTGGGTGCATGCATGCTTCAAGCTCAAGCCAAACATTTCCTAATATTAAGCTCAATTACAATGTTAGAGCAACTGCCAGTGCAGTTACGAAGCTGTGCACTGCATGTCTCATAGCCCACGTGTAGCTTCAGGAAACTAAACATCATGTACCACATTGCCACGCGTACTTATTTGTTTATTTCATATGATCAGGTTTCACCCACAAAAGCTGTTAGTATCGCTCGGGGCCGGCTACGCAGGCCTGTTAGAGAACCTTCGCAATTGTTTCAGATTGGGCCGTTGTTATTACGCGCAGAACGTGACCAGCCAAGTTTTATTCGAGAGCTTACGCGAGCACCAGCGATAACGCTGGAAGGTTCGATCACTGAAGTACAAAAGACGACGTGTTCCGCCGATGATTAGATTAGCGACGATTGACACCTGCGCTCACAGTTCTCATTGTACAGCGACTGTTGCTTGTACTTTGAGTCTTTTCTTTACTGGACACAAGTTCGCCCAATAAAGCGTTTAATCTAAAACTGGTTGCGTTTGCTTCTTCACCGTCACTACTGCGTGGCATCTGGTGGAGGTGCTGGTTCCTTCATGTTCCGGATGCTAACGAAAAGCCGTGAACCAAGCCCACAATTTGAAAAATAAGACACCAAAGCCCTCCCCGATCTACAAGGACTTCAACCGGAATACAGACCCCTGCCTGAGAAGACGAAAACAACGCCGACGATATCAGCAGGCACAAAGATGGCAGCTGTTCCACAAGCGACAGTCGTAATGCAGCATCACAGGACACCGCCGGCTATCCGCACGTCACAATGTGAATACCCCTGAAAGCTGTCTAGAAAACTACGACCGGGTCTCCCAATTCAACAACTAGGACTGCGATGAGAAGCTTCGGCACGTCTTTTTCGGCCCTGAGGATTGCGACAGGCCTGGTTTGAGAACAGGGACCACACGCAAACAACCTGGGACGTCTTCGGAACTGCATTCCTCGGTACCTTCACGCGCGTCATCTGCAAATAAAGGGTCGAAACCCTGTTGGAGACCCTTGTACAGCTCCGGAACGAGAACGTACAGATATCCACCGAGGAAATGACCAGACGTTTTCGCCGTGCCGACGTACACATGCCTAACGAGAAGAAAATTCGTTTCCTCGTGCGAGGGGTCAAGCAGGAGCTTTTCGCGGGACTGATGAGGTATCCACCTAGGACGGTCGAGGAATTTCTCTCGCAGGCGACAACAATTGAAAAGACACTGGAAATGCGCGCCCGACAATGCGCATCAGGCCACGCAGGTGGCGCAGATATTCAAGGAATCTGCTCGGAATGCCTGCGTGAGACCGTGAGAACGAATATGCGGGAGGAGCTGAGAAAACTGTTGCTGTCGTCACGGCCGCAAGTGGACTCGACTGTTAACGTCGTACGCCAGGAAACTCATACATCCTTCCAAGTTCCTGAATCAGTGCAGCTTGAGCCACAAGCTATGGGCTATTTTGCTGCAGTCCACCGTAACGCTCCCCGTCCGCGCTCATGTCAAGAGGTCGCACCGCCGCAGTTCCGCCGCAGGCACCTCCGCCGCCGACGCTGACGTCATACCTGCCGCCTGCCGGCCAACGCTACGCTCCTAGGACGACCGACGTTTGGCGCACTCCTGATCATCACCCGTTCTGCTAGCTCTGCGAAAAAGCCAGCCACACTTACCGCCTCTGCTAGTACCGTGAGAATGGACTACGCGGTTTCGCCGTCAACGCGCCTGTTCCACAGCGCGGGGAACAGCCCCGCGACATCGCCGACTACCTCGCAGCGTCTGAGTGGAGACCTCGTCGAGCGTCGCGTTCCCCATCACCAGGGCGCTGCCTCTCTCGCAGCCGTCGACCATACACAGCCCCAAACCGGGGCCGTTCACTTAGCCAGCATCCGGAAAACTAAAAGCAGCAACCGATGAAGGTAGGGTTGCTGTTCGTCGCAATACCGAAGATTCTCCGCCGCCGACGACGCCGCTGTGACGAAATTTTCAGAATAAGCAACCAGCCCAACAGAACCCTATAAACGAAACTTCGCCGCCCGAGGAAGACCTAACGACGCCACGTAGCAGTAGCGGAACAAGCCGACGAAGCCGTAATCCGACACCGAGAGTTAACCGCAACGGAAAACGACAAACTAGCGACCGCGACGTGCGTATCAACGGCCACAACGTCAGCGTTTTAGTTTACACAGGAGCCGACTACTCAGTCATTAGTGGATCTTTCACTGCCAAGAGGAATGAAGTTGGGCCTGGATCGCAAGGCCCGAAGTTCGAACAGCTGGATGACACTTAATAACGCCAACTGGAATCTGCACGGTAAGAGCCAATGTTCGTGACCAGACTTATTCTGCGATATTAGCCATCTTGAAAGATTCCTCGAGAGAGGTTATTCTCGGTCCGGACTTAAAGCAGCACGGCGCTGTCATCAGCCTGAGGCCGAGTCGATAACGCTTTCCTCAGAACGAGCGTCACCACCACACACGACGCCACGAAAGTGTGCCTTGAGTGTGCTCGAAGACCACATCGCCATTCCGCATCCGCCCAGCCTCATTATTTCTCTCGGCACAGAATAACCTGCAGAATTAGAAAGCATAATCGAGGGCGACCAACACCTGCTGCTCAGCCATGAGATACACGGCGCAAGAGGTATAGGTGAAATGCACCGGAGGGAAAGCGAAGGTGATATTTACCAATTTCGACTATGAAAACAAGCTCATCAACAAGGGACATTCCCTTCGCCTAAAAAGAAGACATTGTGGAAGCCAGCAATGCTTTCGCCATCACAGATTCTTCCGAAACTACCCCGACGATTCAAGTTCATGAACCCACTATCGATGTCAACATGAAACAGCTCAAGGCCCTGCTGTGGTGGCACAAGGACTGCTTCTTGTCGTCATCACGAATTCAGCGAAGCTCTGTTGCTTAACACCACATTATAACCCAAGAAGATGTCCGTCCACCACTCTATCAGATCCCGTACCGAGTTTATGCGCGCGAACGCGAGGCCATAAAGGAACAGGTCGACAAAATGCGGCACGAGTAAATCCTACAGCCGTCCAAGAGTTCGTGGGAATCATCCGTATTATTAGCGAAAAAGAAGCATAGATCCCTGTGGTTTTGCGTCGATTGTCGTCGACTGAACAAAATCACGAAGAAGGATGTGTACCCCTTACAACGCATAGAGAACCCCAGGGACCGTCTGTGTAGCGCAAGGTATTCGTCGTCGATGGATTTGAAGACGGGCTACTGGCAAACTGAAGTCAACGAGAGGGATCGAAAGAAAACCACCTTCATCACGCCAGACAGCCTGGTCGAGTGTAAAGTCATGCCATTCGGGCTCTGTTCGGCGCCTGCGTCGTCACTACTCGTCATGGACAATGTTTTGGCAGGCCTTTAAGTGGCAGTCCTGCCTCGTCTACTTGGATGACGTCGTCGTTTTTTCAAGGAATTTTGATGACCACTTTTAATCACTTGAGACGGTGTTAGAAGCCATTAGGTCACCCGGCCTCGCACTCAAACCAGAGAAGTGCCATTTCCCGTACGAAGAGCTGCTCTTCCCGCGACACGTGATCAGCGAGTCTGGAGTTTGCCCAGGCCCACAGAATACTTTAGCCATCGCGAACGTCCCTCAGCCCATCGAGAAGGAAGTAGTGCACCAGTTTCTTTGTCTCTGTGACTGTTGTCGAAGCTTCGTGACGAATTTTTCCCGCATCGCTGCCCCGCTGACCATTATGACGAAATTTGACATCAACTTCAAATGGGAAACCACCCAGATCTAAGCATTTGATGAACTAAGACGACGCGTAGAGTCGCCACCAGTTCCCTCGCCCTTCGACGAACGATCCGAAACCGAAATTCAAACCGACGCAAGCAGCATAGGACTCGGTGCCATGCTTCCACAGAGAATACATGGTCTTGAAAGGGTCATCGCCTATGCTAGCCGGTCGTTGTCCAAAAGCCGAAGATAACTATTTCCCCACGGAAAAAGAATGGCTTGAGATCACTTGCGCCACGTCGATATTTCGCCCCTACCTGTGGTGAGCGACCATTACGTCCTGTGTTGACTATGAAGCTTAAAGGACCATTTCAGTCACCTCGCACGATGGAGTCTCAGACTCCACCACTTCGCCATCACTGTGGTGTATCAATCACTTCCCGCCATCAATAACTTCCCGAGAAGAGCAATCATTTAAACAGTACGCTTAGGATAGTGTTAACCGATGACCTAATCCAAATAGTTCAGGAACAACACGCGTGCAAGGAACTTTAAAAACTGTGCTGCATTTGGCTTTTTTACTCAGACTCTTATCAGAACGTACCATTCAAGGTGTGGAAGGGATTTCTGATCACTGTCTTATGAGTGTTTGTTTACGCGTTCTTGCGGCTGTCGAAGCGACTAATTCTGTGAAGTGCTATTTCAAAAGGATACTCACGTGCAGACAATGCATCCATATTAGAACATTTGGAAACATGCTTAACAGATTTTACCCACAATGATGTGAACTCACTTTGTAGCCGTTTCAAAAATATGTGTCATTACTGTATAGATATCTTGGTTTCGAACAAACGAAAACTAGTTCGTAGACAGATACCGTGGATTACGCGTGACATCATCCACCTGAAGTGAAAAAATAGACTGAAGAAACGGCGCATCCCTATAGGTCACCTAAAGGAACTAAAAGAAAACCTTTCACATGCGGTACACACTTCGGAAGAACACTATTTTAATTCAGTGCTGCCGAACTTTATTGTAGGAGATTACATAGGCGAAAAAAAGAAACCAGTGTCTCAAATTTCTATTAATCGTTCTATAATTACTGATTACGATGATATCGCGTATCCTTTGAATGAGTATTTTCACAGCGTGTTTTATAAGTCTCGCATTTGTCCTCTTAGTGACACAGTATTTCATTCTTCTGATGTGAATTTCATTTCCTAGTGGAGCGTAGTTTTCATGCCATTAAACTTGAAAACTAAATCTTTATGTGGTCCTGACAAACTTCCTACCACGTTTCTGAAGCAATACACTGAGCCTGTTGCCAAGTTTCTTGTCATTATTTATCGCAATTCATTACTTCTTTAAAACTACCGGATGACTGCTGGATGACTGTACAAAAGGCAAGAAAGGTGATCGGGCTTCATTAGAAAATGATCGTCCTATATCGCTTACGTTACAATGCTGTACACTAATCGAACACATTATCAAATAAATGAATTTTTAGATGAATATTCAGTCCATTCTAATTAACAACTAGGAATTAGAAAAGGCTACTAAACAGGTACACAATTACAGTTATACATTCACTCGCTTCATGTCTTAGTAAAAACGGACAGATTGATGCAATATTTCTAGACTTCAGCACAGCCTTCGATAAAGCTCCACATGACAAGGTAATCCTAACACTCAGACAGATTGAGCTTCCTAAAATTTTGATCCTATCGATTACGAACTATTTGGCAAATCGATACCAATGTGTTGCAGTTAACGAGCGGCAGTCTCGCTATATTCCGCTGGCTCCGGGTTCTCTCAAGAGAGAGTGCTATAGTGCTATTTTTGCTGTACCTTAGCGAACTTACTGTAATTAATCCTAAAATTCAAGTCAAGCTGTTTGCAGATGATTGAGTGCACTTTCGTGAAATCATTTCAAGTAACAATCAGCACCATCTTACCTCCACACTTGCTAACCTTTACGAATGGTGAAACACATGGGATATGAAGCTTAATATTGTTACGTGAGTGACAGTCGCTTTTACAAGTCGCTATTCACAAGATATATTTTTCAAGAACGGCTGCAGCGCTGAGCAATCCGGCTCCGAGCTCGAGCAGCTAACGACCTTCGTCCTCTTCGTCGGGCGCACACGCGCGTCGACAATATGGATTCCGGCAGCCTACATGTAGCATAACCCCCGGCGCAAAGGCGCCGTCTCGGCGCATCTAGGCGTCAACGTCATTGGGCGAGTGGTACTGCTTCAGGCGTGCGACGTGTACGATGTCGCTGGCATGCGGGGTGGATGAAGACGACGAGTCAGCAGGAGCGATTTCATAGGTGACGGGAGTCACCGCACGAAGCACTCGGTATGGCCCTGTGTACCGAGAGAGCAGTTTGTCGGACAGGCCAACGTGCCGGGTCGGAGACCACAGCAGAACCAAAGAACCGGGCGAAAAGTGTACGTCGCGGTGTCGTTGATCATACCGACGGCGTTGGTTCTCTTGGGAGGTCAGAAGGCGAGTACGAGCGGCTTCGCGTGCATGAGCGGCCCGGCTGATAGCGTCCAGGGCGTATTCAGTGGTCGGAGCTGCTGGCAACGATATTGACAACACCGTCTATCTTCGCTTCTCTCGCCGACAAACTCCAATTTCCTTTACATACAGGCTAGGTTCATTACATGATCATGAATAGATCCAATACAAGTACTCAGGTGCCACACATACTGATACCTTATCGTGGAATTCGCATATAGACAACATTTGCTCTTCTGCATTCCGTAAATTACATTTTTTTAAGACATAAGCTCCGAAATTCACTTCTGGATGTAATATTGCTTGCCTACAATACAATAATTAGGCCAAAACTTGAAAGCGCATGTGTTGTTTGAGATCCATTTACTAAAAGCAACATTACCCGTATCGGAAAGGTACTGAGAAAAGCTGACGTTTATTTATTCAAAATTTTCTCCGTAGGACTCACACGCTGAACTTATGCAGGCTAACGGTATTCCATTGTCTTGACCAAACAAGAAAAACCTCACGTTTACGGTTTCTTTACTTGCTTTGAAATCGGCACCTAGCAATTAACCTGTCACCCTGTCTTTCGTCTTCAGCATCAACGCATACTCGCCACCATCATCCTCCCTCAGTGACGCCTTATTTTACACGAACAGATTTATTCAAGTATTCTGTTTTTGCCTCGCACTGTAACAGAGTGGAACAATTCTTTGTCGCCTTCAGCCCCAATGTGATACTTTCAAACTGTATTAAATTTGTTAATATTTCCTTCGTTTATTACTTTTCTCGCTCCCTCTGCTTCGACCTGTGTAAGGTTTTTAATTATTGGATAAAGAGAGTGAAAAGATTGTTTGAGATTGTTCCTTTAAGATTACGCGCAAAACGCGATTATAGTCAAGGAAACCAAAGAATAAAAAGTAAAATGTCGCACTGTCCTTGCGTATAATGTGCGTGCAATCGCAGCTGTTCTTTTCTATGACGTAAGTTTCATGAAGAACCTGTAGAGCCGGCTTGTACTTCCGCTTATATATTTTTGACCGAGTTTTTTATTAGAGCTCTTTTTTAAGAGCGGGACACTAACTGCACTCCAAAGAATGTAGTAAAAAAAGTAGTTAAGGCACGATTTACTACCCTGTTGACATGTCTACTACCGTCTGCGGTATATTATGCTGTAAATTATCAGTGTTATGAAAAATGTAGGAAAACTGTAATATTCTTAATTACATTGGAATAACAGTTGTGTGCTGCGTCATGACACGCCTGTATGCAAGTAGTAAGGTATTAAAATCCATTCGAAACATCAGCTTTCAGTCTAAGTCGATGGTTTGCTCAACTGTACAACGTTTGCTATCTAAGGTAAGGTTCTGTCCTGTGTCCTTTCTCGTGATTGTGCTCTCTCGCGTCTTAAAAGCAATGATGTAAGGTTATATGTATCCTTATAGCTGCTGGCAGTGTGTGTCGCGTAGAAGATTTGATACCCTATGGGGGCCTGCATATGTGCGTGTTCTCGATTATGGTTTTTATGGTTCGTTCGCGCCTCTATGTATACATTATTGGCTTAGGATGTCAGTGTAGTACGTATATTCAACGGTTATGGCATGAAGAGAGAACACCATACAGCTTCCCTCTTCTATTTGAACTTGTCAGGGCAGCAATGTTACTAACTTTGTATTACTACTTTCTTGTACGCAGTAACTAGTAAGTGTGATGGCAGTAATGTTGCTAACTTGGCAGTTACTACCTGCATTTTCTACGTTGGTAGTGAATGTTCTGACAAGCGCTTGCTACCACAAAGTTATTAAATACCACTAATTATTACGCCACTTCAATATTTCTCATGAAACATGCATTCCTTCAAGTCAGAGCAAAGTTGTTTTAATTCATTTGTTCCCAGCTCCTCTTACATTTCAACCACCTTCCCCGGCATGCAGTTTATGTTACTGTCTTGATCCCTTTAAGACAGTCAATAATAATGTCACTTTATAATATAATCTGACAGGTTTCTTTGAATTTCTTTTCCTCGTGTTGTATATCACGCGACATATGCATATTTGCTTTATAGCAGTTCTTCACATGGCTTTTGATCTTGTTTGTTTTTTCTTTGCACTTAAAGCTGCCAATATTTTTATTCTGCTGCCTTATTATGTGCATTGAATAGAATGTCACTCCCTTCTGTAACGCCTTCTAACCGTGGGGGTAAAAAAATAAAGGAAAATATAAATACCACACCGTGTAGTGCGTCCTTGACAAGGCTTCTGTTTCCCAACCAGGGCAGTTGGGTGTCTGGTTCATCATGTCGTTGTTCTTCATGCCTGGTGAAAGTGCGGCTTGTACAAGGCTGGTGATGTTGCGAAAGGCTCAGTTCCTGGTAGTGAGGAGCCCCGCAAACTGACCGCTCTGCAATGAAACGGGATCTATTTTCACGAATTGTAGGAGGCGGAATACTATAGACTAAGCACAGAGGAATTAACGGCTCAAGGTGCGCACAATTCGGAAGGAGCTCCTATAAAATAACGATTACTTTCGAATTGTTCCCTCCATACTTACGTTGTAACAACTCTTTCGCAAAACCAGTTATAAATCCCAAACTACTGCTTTTTTGTTAACGCAAGCCAATATCACATACCTAGAGAAAATATTAAAGGAACCTTAACCAGGCCCTATTAGAAATATTTGGTTAATAACAGGGACTTGTAAGGTCCCGTCTCCATGAGCGTTTTACAAAAAAAAAATTCAAATCGGTTAATTAATCGACAGGTCAGAACAAATCGAAATGTCCGTTACTGACGCCATAAAGCGAACTTCATTCAGGGCCAAAGCGAACACTCTCTCCGTTTGGCTCCCTTAGAGTTGGAGAGTGCTGAGTGCTCCCAACTGCCAGGTGCCAGGGGGCGCTTTTATCTTGAAGTCACTAGCACTGGTTCCTTCTGCCCCGCCACGGTGGTCTAGTGGTTATGGCGCTCGACTGCTGACCCGAAGGTCGCGGGATCGAATCCCGGCCGCGGCGGCTGCATTTTCGATGGAGGCGAAAATGTTTGAGGCCCGTGTACTTAGATTTAGGTGCACGTTAAAGAACCCCAGGTGGTCGAAATTTCCGGAGCCCTCCACTACGGCGTCTCTCATAATCATATCGTGGTTTTGGGACGTTAAACCCCAGATATTATTACTGGTTCCTTCTTTCTTCCGTTTACATTGTGTTTCTCGGAGCGCCTGCAGCAGCGGCATTGCGCACTCCGCATTGAAGGACCAAAGTCACTTGTCAAGGTCAGTGACGAATGAAGACCGGTCTGGCGCGCGCTCGACTCCACAGACAGCCGCTGACGTTTAAACAAGCGCCTCTGACGTAGATAACATGGATGCCAACTTTCAGTCACTCCAAATGCGACTCCGACGATAAGAAGCGCACACGGCATTCTCTTTTAAATTTATACCTTTTTTCCCCCACAGAGGCGTTTCATAATTGGCAGGCCCGAACACTGCGAATCGCTACCGAGAGACGCATGTGCATCTCGCTTTTTTGTTTCGCAGTGTCTACTTGTTCAGGAGACCTGCAAGCCTAAACGGGTAGTTCGCACTGTTTCTTTAGGAACAGCGCCAGTCATACATTGTGCAATGTAATATGCATTCGTCATAAAGCCTAACCTTTTACGTGACTGCACAGATTATGTCCAGACATACTCGAGTTTGCGCTCATACACCACCTAATATGTCCTGGGAGAGGCTTCCTTTTGCAGCGCTGTAACGCGGTGCCGCGTGTTCGGGTTGTGGTGACAGATCCCGGCCGGCAAAGACACGGCTTCGACGAGGCCAGGGACATCGCGAAGGGCTGCGCTGTGGTGCTTGGTATTGTCGATCTCCAGAGCATGTAAAAGGCTAAAAAGACCAAATGTAAACACGAAAACATTTCTCAGTTACGTTTTGTTGCATAATGCCGACTGTACATATTTTAATACACAAATACATTGAGGACATCAGCACCAAGTATTTTTTTTTTCGTAGATATAAGAAAATATCGACGGAGCGAACAATAAACACCTAAGCAGCAGAGCGAAATGAAAGCAAAGCTACCGAGAAACTATACTTTCGTCGGCTTACAAGCTACGCTGCTGGATATTCTGGGTGTGTACCTCATTAGTTAATAAAATAGACCACTTTCCTTAATGTCATGTGCGCTTATAAGCCCTGCAGATTGATGCAGCTAATAATGCAGCTGCCATCATACAAATAAGGAATAAATACGCAACGTACTATCAAGTTACCAGGAATAAGGAAAATCTACAATAACGGCAGCATTCAGTAATCCCACTCTCGGTGCATAGCTCGACCGACTGTAAATCGCGGATATTTCACGGCTTCCGTAAATAATAATGATAATAATAATAATAATAATAATAATAATAATAATAATAATAATAATAATAATAATAATAATAATAATAATAATAATAATAAAAATAATAATAATAATAATAATAATAATTATCAATAAATCAATCAATCAATCAATCATTTATTTATTTAACGTGCCCAGGAAGAACCGTAAGGTCTTTGTGCTGGCGCACGCAAAAAAACAATAAAAATAAACAATACAATACAGACAGTCTTCATAAAGAGCAAAAACACGTAGACAAAGAGAAATGAACACAAAAGGGGAGGAATAAAATAAGACAACACGATAAATATTGACGGGGAATAAAAAATTAGATTGCATATATACAACTATGTGGAAAGACTGAGAAGGGAAGACTTTGTACATTGTGCCACACTATGTCAAAACAGTGCAAAGCTCGGATAAAAACAATGATTGTGGGCTAAGGAAAAGGTCAAGATCAAGAAAATTAACATTATAGAGACTTTGTATTCTGTGAACGGTAGGGTGTTGGAAGAAGCAGGCGGGTACATGAAACGGTCTGTTCTCTCTGGTTAACTTACGCGGAATTCGAAAATTAACACAATTGAGAAGTACAGGGCAGGATATGATACCGTGGACTAGCTTGTAAAGAAATAAGAGATCAGAGCGATTTCGTCGGCAGTGAAGTCATGGCAGTGATAATAATTCAGCAGTATTTGAACGAGATCCAGAGTCATTGTTAGCGAAGCGATGGTTATATATGCTCAGGAATTTTTTTCTGGACTCGTTCAATGGTGTTACCGCTGGATTGAGCAATGCCATACCATATCACGGACGCATACTCAAGTTGTCGAAGACATATTGCCGTGTACAATTTGTGGAGGGCCATGGGAGACCTGAATTCTCGAGATATTCTACAAACGCATCCGAGAGAACGAAGGCCCCGCATAGCAGCACGCTTAACGTGAGCAGAAAAGTTTAACGCGCTGTCAACAACAACACCAAGATCACTGATCTCATAAACCTTGCATAAGGACACATAATTGACAGAGTATTGAAATGACACGCTAGATGTTTTGCGAGTGATAGACATGGATTTTGTCTTCGAGGTATTCAGAGAAAGGTTATTACCGTTGCACCATTCGGAAAAAGAGCGCAAGTCTGACTGCAGCAAGCGACAGTCGTTAACTGAATGAATTTCCTTAAAAATCTTGACGTCGTCGGCATACAAGAGGAAAGAAGAATTACGAATGGCAAAAGAAACGTCATTAACGTAAATAATAATAATAATAATACTACTAATAATAATAATAATATAATAATAATAATAATAATAATAATAATAATAATAATAATAATAATAATAATAATAATAATACTTTACTATGCGCATCCGAAATACAGAGAAACGGGCCTGTCTAATTCTACGAAGACTTGTGTTACTAGGCCCGGCAGAACGACTTACATTTACATATACAGGGTGTTTTTTTTTAGACAATACAAATTCTTAATAAAAACCCTATGGTATTAAGTGGCCGTGTGTTTTCGTGAGAAGTGGCAAGTCATTTCACCTACGGCAGCGGATCGTCCTACCTTCGTGTGTGGTGTTTGATACTTTTATGTATCTTTCGAGCAGTCCACAATAGAGCCGCAACGTCAACCTCATAAATCTCAGGGGAAGCCACTGCGGCACTTCTCGCGGAGAGGCGAAATAGTTTCTCGTGCCCGTTTATAGTTTAAGAAAGAAACAGATGCGCATCACACATCACACCCAGAGAATCGGCTGTCTATTTGTGTATTTCCGAACCCTAATGTTTGCCGATTTTCCTGACCATATTCTGCGTCCGACCATATTGATGGAGAGTATCTCAGTAACCTGCGATTCGCTGATGACATTGCATTGATGAGTAACGCGGGAGACGAATTACAGCTCATGATTACTGAACTGGATACGGAAAGTAGAAGAGTAGGTCTGAAAATTAATATGCATAAAACTAAAATACTGTGGAACAATCTTGGCAGAAAACAGCGCTTTGCGATAGGTGCATGGCGAGACACTGGAAGTTGTAAAGGAGTACGTCTACTTAGGACAGGTAGTAACCGCGGAGCCAAACCATGAGAGTGAAATAACTAGAAGAATAAGGATGGGATGGGGCTCATTCGGCAAGCATTATCAAATCATGAATGGTAGTCTACCACTATCTCTCAAGAGGAAGGTATATAACAACTGCATCTTACCGGTGCTTACCTACGGATCAGAAACATGGAGACTTACAAAGAGGGTTCAACTTAAATTGAGGACGACGCAGCGAGCGATGGAAAGGAAAATGATAGGTGTAACCTTAAGAGACAGGAAGAGAGCAGAGTGGGTCAGGGAACAAACGGGGATTAAGGATATCATAGTTGAAATCAAGAAGAAGAAATGGATATGGGCCGGGCACGTAGCACGTCGGCAGGATAACCGGTGGTCATTAAGGGTAACTGACTGGATTCCAAGAGATGGCAAACGCGTGAGGGGGAGACACAAAATTAGGTGGGTAGATGAGATTAAGAAGTTTGTAGGTATAACGTGGCAGCAGAAAGCACAGGACCGGGTTGATTGGCGGAACATGGGAGAGGCCTTTGCCCTGCAGTGGGCGTAGACAGGCTGATGATGATGATGATGATGATGATGATTCTGCGTCGGCGCACCTTGATTCAAATTTTGTCACCTCCCTGTCACGTGTAGTTCCGGTCTTGTGTAACAGAGAGGCCGCGTTTGCTGCGCGCCGGGCAGCATCAATTTCGAATTTGGCTTTGCAACTCAATTATGAATATCTCGAATTAGGTGCAACTTTCTTGATTTCTAAAAAATCAGTATGTCATACAATGGCACGCACTACAACTATTTAATATAAACGAGTGGCCTCATGTAAATAATTAAAATTCAATTAACGAGATTTTGCTAATTAGTGACTTCAATGTCGTTTTAGTTGCGGCAAAGTATTTTCACCTCGACATTGATTTCATGTGCGGAAACGAGACGAGCCTGCCTGTCATACAATGTTTATAAGAAATCTGTATTGTCTAAAAAAACCCGCATTTCCCCGAAGGGGAGTATGAGGAAGTGCGAAGCTTGGGGTGATGCTATGAGGGGGCGCGCGCGACTAAACTGCAGAGCCGAGCGAAGGAGACGGCAGCGAGAGAGCACGCGCCAGCCGACCCACGGAGGTCTGGCCGTTTTTAAGTGCAAAGCACTTTTACTGATGATGATGATCTGTCTTCCGAACTCGTTCCAAAGAACCCGCAACGCATTCAACTTGTTGGCGGCGTTGCGCACGCCCGAGATGGGTCTCAGGTTGTTGTCGAACCACAGTCGATCGCACACCGCGCAGCTATATCCGAAGCTGCGGTCCAGGAAGTCTCGCTTGAAGCGCGCGTCCGGCCGATCGAATTCGAGGGCCCGCGCTCGCTCACGCATCGCGCGTCCCCGCGCCAGATCGGCTTCGGGGTGCTCGGCTCGCTTCGCACGCTTTCGTTCGGCGTCTCGCCGCCGGCCTTCATCACCACAGGCAATGCGCGGGGCGCGCGCAGCCACGGAGCGGAGGGCGGAGCGCGCGCAGTCACGTGGGGCGTGACGTCGCTGCGCCGTTGCTATAGACGCTCCTCTACGCTCCTCGCGCCGTTGCTATGGGACGGCGGATTCAGGGTCGCTTATAAAGTGCATTCGCACTTAAAAAACACCCTGTAGATGCGGTTACATGGGGACAAAAGAACACTTTTTTCGCCAATGACCAGACTAATTAATCATACAAATGTTTTTTCACAGCCAATAACACAGAAAAGGAACGACAAGAGACAAAGAGCATATACAGTGTGCCTTTTTTTATAAAATACAGATTTTTTTTTTGTAAGAATTCTGAGAAGAAGAAGACATTCAGGCTCCTGTCGTTTTCGCACACTATGTCGAGGTGGAAATACCCGAAAAATACCCGTAAAGCTGGCTCGAAGCGTATACGACCACGTCGCCGTTTTCCATAGCTGAAGAAGTCAAGTCAAATTATGGCATGTCTACTTCGCCATGGAAGACACCGCTAGGACATGGTTCGAGAAGCAAGAGCCATTTCCGGGCAGAAGTTCTCATGTTCCCGGCACAAGTTCGCCCAAATATAGCATTCCGTATTTCCTGTCTTGCCGCAGCCTTCTTACCGCCTCAAATACGTGACAATATAATAGAATTATACAGTATGTATAACGCTGCCAAGCCGTTTGTGAGCGTATACGACAGCGCTCTCTGAACGCTAGTTTGCTGAGCGAGAGAAATAAGCCTTAAAGGGATCAAAAGCAATTTTTATGGAACCTGTTTTGCTTAGCGCAACGGAAAGCTTACCGGTTAGAGTGTCTAATGGTAACGCGGAAAACACCGTGAAACATTTATAATGAAATTTTTCGATCTGCGGCGACTATAAAGTCGCATGCACGCAACAGATACTGCACACATTGGGAGGTGAGCGCGAGAGCGGTTGGTTTTGCCTTCGGTGGTTTCCTGCGCATGCGTGCACTCCGCGCGCATACGCCGCGACTCGACATGCTCCACTAGTAGCCGCGAACGCAGCGCCGCTTCTCAGAGCGCAACTTTTCTTACCTCGGAAGCAGCATAGAATAGTGGGGATGGGTAATAATATAAATGCTCTAATTTTGAGCGCTAATTAGGGTGCGCATGAATATACTCGACTACATACAGCTAATTGAACGACTCCACGATCCAGCTTCAAGTCACTTCCGCTAGGCTTCGCGACATACCGGCTTTTTGTGACCTTTAAACGCGATATAAAGCGCGACTCAGCTTGCACTGAGTTGCGCAAGGCTGGTGCACAGCAGAGCTGGTTGGCACTCGGCTTGTCTTGGCTTGACTGGGCGCACGAGCATACACTCGCCGATGCACGAAGTGTTCACGTGATGACATTGTAAATCACGAGTGTTGGCTTGGTACTGATCAGGTTCGATTAGGTGTCTGTGTTTCTTCATCTCTCTCTCTTCCCGCTTTTTCTATGTATTTTTCTATTTCTTTCCTTTCGTTCTCTCTCTCTCTATACATTTCTCGCTTCAACTTTCTTTCTCTTTGGATCTCTCTTTCTCGCTTTCTTTTTCGTTCTGTATTGATGTCTGCTTTTTGTGCGCCTGTTTCTTTGTAAGTCCTCCTCTCTGTGTCTATTTCTTTCTCTGTCTTACGATCTTTTTTTTCGCTTTTTTCCCTTTCTTTCTTTCTCTTTCCTCCTATATCTTTTTCTCTCTCTCTCTCTCTCTCTCTGTGCTCCTACTGTGGGCCGTCCGAGTTAATGCACCCCACGCCAGACAAATCGGCGCTGCTGGAGAGCGCGCTCCGGACACGCGTGTTCGGGGAGCGAAGCAGAAGATCACGATGGAGAGCGCGCGCCGGCCATGATGACGATTGTATCTTGTCTCGATCGCGAACCGGACAAACGGCGGGCATAACAGCTCTGCTGTAAAACGGAAATCCTCAGATTACGAAAAGGATGCTTGATATATGTCACTAATTCACGGTCTTTTCATTTCCACCAGGATCTAATCACACGTTCTGGCCAGTTGTCGGTCCCTTTAATGAAGAACAGGAAAAAGTCTTCGAACTAGATGGGCATTTTTCTTACTCCAGAAAACCGTGGACCCGGGCCATATTGCCTACCCAGTCAATAAACTTGTGCAGCGCTTCCAGGGACGCGCATGAAACATGTGTCGCCCACTGTTCTTGAGAACGCGCTGTTTAACACCTTGTTGCAAGCAGCCGCGATCGTTGCAAGAAACCGTGCCATACGCAGATAATTCGGAAACTAAGGCGGAACCCCTCCCGCGTACCTTTCTAGCTCTACAAGCTTTAGGTGCCTAACTTAAACACTCCGTACTTCTGTGCACTCAGTGCATTTAGAGCATATTTTCTTTCTCGAAAAAAAAAAGGATTTCCGGAAGAACAAAAAGCGTTTGATCGGTGCCTTCACAAAAATGTTTGCTGGTTCCTCCCGATTTTTGCGCCGCCGTTTACGCACATTTTAAGTCGGGCGGAACAAGGAAACAGGACCTAATACTACAACGTAGTAGAGCCCATGCTCGCTGATGGCCTCCTTTGCAATGCTGGAGCACAGTGCGCCAAACCCTCGTGTAGGCGCAGAGAACCCACCACACGTCGTGGCGCGATACGGGCGACAACCTTCACTGGAGAAGCTTGGGATAGATGCGTGATAAAATTTCATTGCATAATCACACGGCTGCGACGGTGAAACAACACTTTGCCTTAGTTGTTGCTTTGCCAGTTTGCTGTGGACAGTGACCGCTCTCGAAATCGGGGGGGCCGCAGTCCCCCAACTTGTGAGAGTGGATGGGGGGGGGAGGGGCTTGCCCTCTGGTAGATACGCCTACGTTCATCATCATCATCATCATCATCATCATCATCATCATCCTGTCTACACCCACTGCAGGGCAAAGGCCTCTCCCATGTTCCGCCAATCAACCCGGTCCTGTGCATTCTGCTGCCACGTTATACCTACAAACTCCTCAATCTCATCTACCCACCTAATTTTCTGTCTCCCCCTCACGCGTTTGCCATCTCTTGGAATCCAGTCAGTTACCCTTAATGACCACCGGTTATCCTACCGACGTGCTACGTGCCCGGCCCATATCCATTTCTTCTTCTTGATTTCAACTATGATGTCCTTAACTCCCGTTTGTTCCCTGACCCACTCTGCTCTCTTCCTGTCTCTTAAGGTTACACCTATCATTTTCCTTTCCATCGCTCGCTGCGCCGTCCTCAATTTAAGTTGAACCCTCTTTGTAACCGCGGAGCCGAACCATGAGAGTGAAATAACTAGAAGAATAAGGATGAGATGGGACTCATTCGGTAGGCAATATCAAATCATGAATGGTAATCTATCACTATCCCTCAACAGGAAGGTATATAACGCCTATGTTATCCCCTGAAAATTCACGAAAGGGTTGACGAAAACTAGAGCAAGCGGCGCATTCGTCGACGTATTGCGATTGACTGCTTCTATGGGCCATTATTGACGCATCTCGGCTCCTCTGAAAAATAAGAACCATGTTCGCGACCTTCCAGTGCTAGGACACCTTTGTTCCACAGTGCATTCGACTCATGAATCTAGTTTAAGAAGTCATGCCTGTGACCTCATGGCATAGCATGCACTACACGCTTGCCTGAGATATAAGTTGAATCATCGCCTGTCCGGTGCTCTTACCTGTCTCATCCCGGTCAGATCGGGGCGGCGATCGCCCTCTGCTCTTTGGACGCCAGGAGGACGCCGCTGATACTGGCCTTGCGTCTGTGACGGACCGCCGAAGTCGCGGTTCTTACGTTCATTGCTAGGGCAAAGTGCTGATGACGGTCCCGCCCTTGCGAACGTCGGCTGCCTGGGCGGTGGGCCGTTAATGCATCTACCACCTCCTTTGCCGCGTTCTCTGCATCGCACCCACATATTCACGTCTCCAGTGCCATATTTTAAGCCATCCGTGGCTCCGTCATCCATGATTAGCAGTGGCAATATGGCACCGCTAACTGCGCACTAATTTTGTTTGTTTTGTAACGCTGATGACAATGGCAATCCTGATCTATCGCGCCACTACGGAAGAAAACGAAGAGTGTGGTGGCGAGAGATAGCGTAAGAGCAAGACGTTACTCTAATAAAAGGCGAAAAGGGCTGAAAAGGACTGCCTTTTCTTTTGCATTCTTTGTCTACGCCTTAAACTTTCTTTCTACATTTACTAGGAAAACTGTGCCGCTGCGACTATTAGTACAAGGCGATGATGCTTAGTTATTGATATTGTGCTTTCCAAGAGAAGGGTAGAAGAAGAGGTGGCAGGTAGGCGAGCTCACGAGCTCACGACCGGTTTGACAAGCAGAAAAAAAGCGACGGAAGTGCTGTTGCAGGTGTCTGGAGACACAGCGAACAAACCGCTGCAGCGTCGACAAGGAATTGATCGTATTTGTTTGACTAACGTGCGTTTTCCGTAATTCAATACCGAACCGTTTGTTTATTTATAATTTTATTTATTTATTTATTTATTTATTTATTTATTTATTTATTTATTCATTGTACCCTCAGGGCTTTACAGCATTGTAGAGGGGAGGGGCAACAAAAAAGAATAAAAGATAACATCACTCCAACTAAGGCCCTTGCAATACAATCAATACAGGAAATCAGGAAAATAAAAAATTACAAGAAGGCATGTTTAACAGAAAAGCGCAGTACATGCACAAAAACCAAAAGCATACAAAATAGAAGTCGCTGCATCACGTCAGCAAGAAATGATATCAAAGTGACATATCATATATTAATGCGTTTCGGAATGTGTCAGGGTTAGTAATAGTGACTACTGATGCAGACAGATGATTCCAGTCGCGGCATGGTGTTGGAAGGAAGGAATCAGAGTATGTTAACGCGTTACTGCGAGGAATGTATACTTCGTTATTGAGATCAAAGCGAGATGATATGAAAGATGTAGGCTGTATTAAACGTGATTTAAAATGTGATTTTGATAATATATTTTTTAAAAGATGTTGAGGCGTGCCAGCTTTCTCCGCATGACATATGACGTAACATTGAGGTTGGCTTTCATGGCAGATACACTGGGTGTTCGATGATAATTTGATAGGATGTAACACGCCGAGCGATTTTGAACTGCTTCTATCTTGTTTACTAAATGTTATTTGGACGGGTTCCCATATGGATGAGGCGTACGCGTTATAGCAAAGCAGCAATATAAGTGATAAATAACTGTTCTTTTTATGATGATGGTGCAAGAGGAACGTTGCGTTTTATGTAGCCTAACGTGCGATTATACTCCATCTCAAAAGTTCCCTTCAGCACTGTGGAGGCTGCAGGGCCCTTAGCCAATTGGAAGAGCGAAGATCCCTCATGATGTATTCATCCGCGCCGCGTCGTCTGCTCAGCGTCCCCCTGGCGTCTGCGCGCACTCGTAGAGCGATAAAGAGAGCAGACGGCAGCGCCGAAAAAATAAAACATGGCTGCAGCCATGGAAGCTAGTGCATTCCACTTCGAATTTATCAAGTCGTCGCCGTGCGCTGCGCTGCCCGTAAGTTGCAAACTGACGTTTGCATTTGCTTTAGATTCATGTCCCGATGCTTAGAGAACCATGTATTTGTGACTATGTCGCGCTGCTTACAGTACCTTTATGAAATTCTTGCCGTGTTAGGCTTAGCAGGCGTGAATAAAAAAAACAGCTTATCTTGCCAATAACAACATAGCGTACGATGCCTTGTCCTCATCATGAGGTGACATAAAACGATGGCTGATTGCATCATTTATTTTACTGCTGTAAAAGCAGTGGGCGAGTAGCAAGTGCAAGTTCAAATCGAAGCGGGCAGTGGCGTCTGCAGGGGCTCTGCCAAGTTGACTTGTAAACGCAGTTACCGGCAGTTATTGATACACTATTTAAAAGTGTACGACGTAAGTGCAAAGAAGAATAAAAATATCACATATCCCTGTGGGGCAGTACGTGCCAAACATGCGCAAATGTCTCAACCCTGCCAATGCTAAGGGAAGCTATATGTGGAACTATGTTTTGCTGCGCAAGCATGCGGCTTGCTTACACCCCGTAGCTTTGGTAGTGATGAACGGTGGTGGTGAGCTGGAGTATCGACTTAGATATTACATAGTCAGTGTGATTAGACCAGGACAGAGCGCACTGCTAGTAATATGGACGTCAATATACTTATAGCACCTGACGCATTCGAGCGGGATGGCACTCAAAGAGTATGAGTAGTTAGATTTAGATGAATGTGTGTGATTACGAGAAACTTTCATTGCATTACATTTAGCAGTGTTAAGCTGCATTTACCTGAGGTCGCACCGACGTAGATTGTTATTCAGGTCATTTTGAAGGGCCTCGGAATCATAGTCGTTAGTAATTTCGCGATAAAGAACGCAGTCATCTCCAAAAAGGCAAATAGGAGAAGTTATGTTGTTAGGCAAATAAATGATATAAATTAAGAATTGTAGTGGGCCCAAAACGGAACCATGTGGCACACCGGAACGTACAGGCATTTCCGCCTGCGAGAGGCCGCCTGTACGACGTTCCGAATGAGCAAACACAGGTTTGCTCATTCGGAACGTCGTACAGGCGGCCTCTCGCCGGCGGAGCGCGCCGGCAGAAAAAATAGTGCCAATGTCTGCGTGCGCGCGGCATCTCTAGCGATGAAACCCCGGTCCCAAGTGTATCTAGAATGTAGTTTCCTTGCACCAATAGGCTAGCCTTAGGTCTTGGTTAGGTGCTTCTTAGCGCTAAGCAAAACGCCGGGCTTTGCCAGCGCTAGTCACAGTCGTGCACCATAAATATACTGCCCGTACGTGATAGTGGTATCTTAAAGATAAATGGCGCCAAGTGGAACAAGATATAAAAGGCGCCGAAACAAACGAATGCGCAGCACGAGTGTGCGTGCTTGAACGCGCGCGCACACACAGTATCACAGTGTGCTACGGGCCCCATCTGCCCAGCCCTCCTCTCACAAAGCCAAGATGCACCTAATACCATTCAGCCATGAAACTTAATTATCGGAAGCAAAACGCAACGCTTTAGAACGGTCCTGCAGGCCGTCGTCTTGATACGCTGTAATTCGTCCCCTTTGGTATATGAAGCGGTTGAACCACCTTTGAATTACCTGCCCTTCATGGTCCAAGGCGGACGATAACTTTGCATCGTTTTGAGCTATATTCCCATATTTGGCGCTCTATACAGAAATATACAGAAATATTACTTGAATAAGTGACAAGCAGCTGTATGGCGTCTAGTCACTGCGAAAAGACGCCCGCGGGAATCCAGCGCTGACGCGTTATGCAGTGAAAGCAAGGCAAAAGGAAACTTCGGACCACGCGAAAAAATTTTTCGCGGCAAAACAAATTGCGGATCTCTTCTTTCCACTCATCAGGCAAAAATATATAAAATTTTGAAATAAATTTGAGAGGTCGACCAGCCATCGTTTGTTCGATCTTACGTGGAATCACCCTGGTAAGAATTCATAGTAAATTTACAGCGCGAAAAAACGGGAGACAGAAGAAGAAATACTACACAGGACAAGCGCTGCGCCAACTACAACATTTATGGCACATAACCCATGCGTAAATAACATCCCGGCGTACAACGTGAACATGAGGGGACGAAAAGGTAAAAACTTATTACTAAAAAAAACAAACAAGCAGAAACTGTAGTAACTATCATCGTATGCCCAAATAGTCTATCTCTTTTTGAATTAATCTGATCGAGGCCTGCGCAACGCACACATCTGACAGAGAGCTTATATGCGCAGCCTCCATGATTTTCCGCTGCGTCTGCCCCCTGTGTCGATACAGAATGGCCGCGTTACCAAATAAAGGCACACAACCAAAATCGCGACAGTGCAGCGATAGGTGGGAGCTAGCTTGGCCTTTTATAAATTATTGTGCTCACGTAGACGCACATTAATGAAGCGCCCCGTCTGCCCGATATACACACAGTCACACGAAAGTGGGATCAAGTACACTGCGGAAGCACAGCAAGGGATGCACTTGTTTACGTGTCTTATCTAACATGCACTTTCCCGTGTGTTCGACCTGTTAGCAATGCGCAGGTCAACCCTTGCACAAAGCTTGCCCAGCTTATTGGGGGCAGAAATGACAACATCAGCAATGTGGCGAGAGTAGTAGTAGTGCATGGTTCTTGGGGAAAAGGAAAAGGGCGCTAATTTCTGTCTGCCTATAGGCGACACGGCTAAGCGCCCTGTAGGGGTAGGGGGATGGGGATAAAAGGAAAAGTAGAGAGAAAAGAGAAAGAAGTGATAGGTGGTCGGCAAGCAAGAACGACGAAGAGAAAAGACAGGAAAGATGGGGAGCCGGTCACAAGAGTTCATGGACGGGACCACGATTCAGCCAGGGGCACGATGCGCGTCGGTGACGAGGCGGCGAAGGCCCCGTCGATGAGAGGCGCACGGTATGGCGGTCCAGGCAGCCGTCACGGGGCGTCGATCAGCGAGAGGCACGAGGAGAGATCCAGGGCGTCGCGGACGATGCGACCGTTCTTCATGAAATCCTGCGAGCAACTCCTTGCGAGAGGTGACCTTTTTGATGCAATGGGTCAGGCCATGCACGTAGGGGAGGACAGCTGCTTTCTTTCGCTGCTCACGCTCACACCCATCATCTACCCTTGTTCCGCTCTTCTTGATGTCTTGCACCAGCTTTTCTGCAGCGAAAGAAAGCCTTTCCTCTGGAAAGCTGGACCTCCTCAGTTAAGAAGCCTGCGAATTGAGGCTATTGTACATCATGTGAGGACAGGATTTTGTGAGCGCTGAGCGGAAACACGACATCACTATGGCATTCTGTACCAGCTTTGTATGGCCCGAGGTGTAATTCAGCAACGGTTTTACTGACCTCGGGGCGTACTGCCAACACACATGTGTGGGAGAGAACTTTAGGCGCAGGTCCAGAAACTGGATACACCCTTCGCTCATGCGCTCAGACGTGAAGTTGAGGCCAAGCCCTTCATTTTCAAAAATCGACAAAAGCTTGCTAGCAGTTGAGTCCTGACGGCTGTCGCTCATTATTATTAAGTAATCATCAACATACCGAAACACTTTTGTTCTTAAATTATGTATATGGGTCATTCCATGCCAACTGTCCCAACCTTGGCACTCGACCACCTGCGATTTGCTTGAAAAAAATTGAGGACTATCTATCTAAAGAGAGAAGTGTTCCACCAAATATTTTTTGCGAAAAAAATTTTTCAGTAGCGTAACGCTCATGTGAAGTTTTTCGAGAAGCTCGAAACTATGACACGAAAAATAATTTATTAAAAATTTCGTTCTTTCGGAATTAGGCCGGGACAAATTTTTTCTGCAAACGATGATAGACTTTACAATTAAAAAAATGTTTTGTCACTTTTGGTGCTACCGTGTTTTTTTTTATATGGGCTTAATTATGAGAAATATGGTCTATGTTGGGACTTTTTTTCTGGAAACATTACATTTAGTGAAAAGGAAAATTTTGCGTTAGAAGATGGTCATGAGGTTGTACAATGCGCGAAAAATAGCTTTAGCCGCATATAGCGCGAAATAGTGCGTACAGCCGGCGGCAAACTTTCAAAAAAGTTAGTTTTGGCCAATGTTCAGTCGTAAATTGAACATTGAGGTGGTCCTACTAAAAATGCTCCAAATAGTGAATTTATTAGCAACGTGCCCTCCCCCCAAAATGAGAAAGTTTTATCAAATTACTTTTTGTTTTAAGCAAGAAAAAAATTTTGATGTTGACTCCCACTTGTGTCTGCCCTTGTACACATTTTGTCTTCCCAGGAAAGCGCCCGAACAGTAACTACGACTTGCGCTGGTATGAGCCTTCCTGCGCTGATAGGCGTACATCTAGGCAACAGAGTCAGCTTTTCTACGTGTTTATTGATGTGATTTATTAGCCAGCATTAGAAACGCGGAGACTACTAGAGTGTAATTCAATGTATGTCAGTGTCCACTGACAGCGGGCATAGCGTTCTCGCGCACCTCAGTCAAGCGACACTGTTGTGTTCAATAAGCCGTTACCTGCGATAGGATTTAGTAATACGGAAATAAGCCGTCGTCATGAAAAGCATCGCTCGCGTAGGCTGGTGGATATGCTGCAAAGTTTACCAACACAATCGCGTTCAAGCGACCATGGTGACCATGGCGTTAAAGAAGCCGTGACGATTTCTCTGTAAGCCCTTCGGCAGGCTTAAGCGCCATGTACTGCATTTAAAAAGGTGGCAGAAAGAAAAAAACACGTTTTGTTTTACTCCCTCCTTTTGTTACATTCATACCGATTGGGAGAAACGCTTAGTCCGCTGATCTTTGTTAATTCCTAGGATCGAGTGACGATGACTGAAAACTTAAATGGGAAGACCGGCCTGTTATCGTAAACTATCAGCAGTAAAGGGTGGCTGCTTTGCTCCCAAGACGGCCAAGATTTGGCGCGGAAAGTGGAGTATAGTTAAATTTGTGGATTTCCGCTGGTGGTCTTCTTGCAGAGCTGCAAAGTCCATCTATTATAGCTTTACTAAGGCTACCGATTTCATTACTGGTGATAGCCGCCTGTGAAATAACACTGAAAAATGAATCAAACATGAATACAGAATAACTAGCCCGGCTATCAGTTCTGCTCTGAATATAAATCCTAATGCGTGGAAATACTGTCACCCAGATGAACATAGAGTGATGAACTATTGGCTTTGTCACTTTTGCGCTATGGTTTAATTAGCTGACCGGTTGTGATGCTTTTCATGACGACGGCTTATTTCCGTATTACTAAATCCTATCGCAGGTAACGGCTTATTGAACACAACAGTGTCGCTTGACTGAGGTGTGCGAGAACGCTATGCTCGCTGTCAGCGGACATTGACATACATTGAATTACACTCTAGTAGTCTCCGCGTTTCTAATGCTGGCTAATAAATCACTTCAATAAACACGTAGAAAAGCTGACTCTGTTGCCTAGATGTAGGCCTATCAGCGCAGGAAGGCTCACACCAGCGCAAGTCGTAGTTACTGTTCGGGCGCTTTTCTTGGAAGACAAAATGTGTACAAGGGCAGACACAAGTGGGAGTCAACTTCAAAAATTTTTTTCTTGCCTAAAACAAAAAGTAATTTGATAAAACTTTCTCATTTTGGGGGGAGGGCACGTGGCTAATAAATGCGCTATTTGGAGCATTTTTACTAGGACCACCTCAATGTTCAATTTACGACTGAACATTGGCCAAAACTAACTTTTTTGAAAGTTTGCCGCCGGCTGTACGCACTATTTCGCGCTATATGCGGCTAAAGCTATTTTTCGCGCATTGTACAACTTCGTGACCATCTTCTAACGCAAAATTTTCCTTTTCACTAAATGTAATGTTTCCAGAAAAAAAGTCCCAACAAAGACCATATTTTTCATAATTAAGCCCATATAAAAAAAACACGGTTGCACCAAAATTGACAAAACATTTTTTTAAGTGTAAAGTCTATCATCGTTCTGCAGAAAAAAATTTGTCCCGGCCTAATTCCGAAAGAACGAAATTTTTAATAAATTATTTTTCGTGTCATAGTTTCGAGCTTCTCGAAAAACCTCACATGAGCATTACGCTACTGCAAAATTTTTTTCGCAAAAGATATCTTGGTGGAACACTTCTCTCTTTAGATAGATAGTCCTCAATTTTTTTCAAGTAAATCGCAGGTGGTCGAGCGCCAAGGTTGGGACAGTTGGCATGGGATGACTCGTATGCTTTTTTCAACAGTTCAGTCAACCTTGCTTAAGTAAATGTCACTCAGCATGGGGGCAACTCGGGATCCAATGCAAATTCCCACCTTTTGCAAAAAGCATTTGCCGTCAAAGGAAATGTACATAGATCCTAAATAAAAAGCTACAAGTTCCAGGAACCTTTCAACAGAAATCCCGCTATTTGATCTGAAAATCACTTCATCATTATCATCTATGATACACTGCTGGAGAGTGGACGTGAGGTGATCGTGCTGAAGCGAATAGAACAAGTTCCTTGGTTCCTGGTAGAACGAGCGCACGCGCTCGCTGCCCCAAAACTCTTCTTCTTCTAGCAGGCTGAACGCAGGAAATTCAACACATACTGCAAGTAACCACTTTGCCAGTTGTCCATTGCCAGAGACAGCGTTTCGCACTTTGGCAAGGTCGTGGCGCCAACATGCGTCGCAATCTTGCAGGGATTCAATCCACTCGATTGTACATCACGATCATTGTCCAGATCTCACGGCCGGCTGTTCTCACTGATAACGCGGCAGAAGCGCTGCTCTGATTACGGGCTGACTCTATAAGACCAAAGGGGTGCGTTTCTTCGTCTGGGGAATGGCAGATAGGGCGATCGATATTTTTTTCGTGCTGCATTTTTTCCTTCACACTGGCTACCTCATAGTGAGCCTGTTTGAGGGCGCCGCTTCCTGATACGCGCAATAGTCTAGCCACGTGTCACTTTTCAGGTTTCGCGGGCTTTCTTTATCAACCGGAAATATTTAGCGTGCACTTAGTACGTTGTTCAAAGTAGCGCAGTTACATGCCACTTGAAAATGCCTACATATGCCCCATTGACATTTTGATAATTGATCATTAGGGGAGTACTTGTCGAGTTAGAAATAAGTTATGATTAATTAATTAAACCTAATAACGAAAAAAAGTAGTAATGGCTGCTCCATTGTACTAGGAAAATACGAACTATGTTTTCTTTGCGTAGCGTGGTTCCTCTTTTTTTAAATCGTGCTGCGTGATAGTTGGGACACCCTAGATAGGAGTATATATGTATATACGGGGCGTTTTAAATAAGAGAGAGAAATAATAAGAATTTGGAATAAGAGAGAGAAAGAGAAGAGGAAGGCAGGGAGGTTAACCAGAAGGTAGTATACGGTATGCTACCCTGCATTGGGGTTGGGGAAGAGAGGGTTGAAAGAGAGAGAGAGAAAATAAATAATAAGAAAAAAAAAACAATTACAACCACACACACACACACGCGAGCGTTCCACTAAGAGGCGTTCTGACAGGCCAATAGATCGCAGGAAGCCTATTAGCGCTTGTAAGGCCTTCATCCGCGATGTTATATCAGGACGATGGCGTAGTAGTCTTCCTTCTGATAGAAGCTGGTCGTCTAACTTGTTGAAAGCATAACAAAGAGATTGCCTCTGTGTTTTATACTCCGGACAGTCGCACAGAACATCTCGCATTGTTTCTTCATCGCCGCAGTGTTCACAGGCGGCGGTGTCGGCCATCCCTATGCGGAACGCATAGGCATTGGTGCGCGACGCCCAGCCATAATACTCACAGAACGGTAGCATCACCTTGGTGAAGTCTTGATGGGAGTCGAAGGCTTAACTTGGGATCAACGGAGTGTAGTCGTGCATGCATGAAATGTGGCTAATTCAAATTTGACGGGGTGCATTGGCGAGCGAGCATGCGGAGCTTCCGAGCAGCGTCTGTCCTAGAAAGAGGTATCGACAGGCCGCGGTCCTCTGTATGGGCTGAACGGGCAGCTTGATCGGCCCGTTCATTACCGATAATCCCACAGCTATGTCGAGGCGGACATACTTTGCCTCTGCTGAAATGACATTGTTTTGAATAATTAACAAACACTTGCTAATTAACGTGATAATTACTGACTTGGGGGCAGTTGTTTATATTAGAAGGTTGTAGTGCACGACAATTTAGGGCATGCCCATTTTTTAGAAGTCACAAAAATTGCACGCAATTCGAGATATTCATCATCGGATTTGAAGGAGATATCGAAACTACTCGCGCTCGGTGCGCACGAAGCGCGACGTCTCTGTTACGCTAGACCGGCACAACCCGCGACAAGGAAGCGACGAAATTTGAATGAAGGCGCGTCGTGGCCGTATCTTTTCTTGAAAAGCGACAAGTCATCTCACTTTCGCCAACGGATCGCCTTGCCAGTGCGTGTGGTGTGTGGTCCTTATCAGTTTCTTTCGATCTATGCGCAAGAAAAGCGCAATGTCAACGTCTCCTATGTCTGTGAAACATAAAACTCAGGAGCAGCCACTGCGGCGCGCCTTCTTGCAGATATGCAAAATAGTTTTTCGCGCCTCTTTGTAGTTTATGGAAGAACAAGCTGCCTACTTGTGTCTTTCAGAATGATTGCCGATATTCCTGACCGGGTTCTGCTTTGGTGCTCCTTGATTCAAATTTCGTCGCTTACTTGTCACGTGCAGTTCCGGTCTTACGTTACCGAAAGGCCTCGTTTCCTGCGCGCCAGGCGCCGTCAGTTTCGGTATCGCCCTTAAAATTCGATTATGAATATCTCGAATTGCGTGCAACTTTTTTGTTTTCTAAATAATGGGTATGCCATAAAGTGGCACGCACTACAACGTTCTAATATAAACGACCACCCTCAAGCGAATAATTAAAAAAGTTAATTTACAATTTTTTGTTAATTAGTCACAACAGTGTTATTTCAGCTGGGACCAAGTATTTCCTTCTCGACGTAGTTCATGTGCGAAAACGACAGGAGCCTTTCTGTCATTCAATTTTTGTTAAACATCTGTATTTTCTTAAAAAAAAACACCCTTTGTATACACACGACGAGGCTGGAGTACGCGTCCGTCGTGTTATGCGTACTATCGGACATCTATCACGGTGCAAGGGTTGGTCTGTAGCTGAGTAAAGCTCGAGATTACTGGCTTACAAGAGCGAGTGTTACTTACCCTTTAAGCTGATAGCAGCGCGCATCAAAAACAAGACGAGACGCACAGATAAACATCGACATAGACGTGCACGCTGAACTGCTGTTTATTGCTGTTCAACAATCTGATATACTCTCCTCAGCGCATGCGTTGAATCTCTTGACAATAAACGTAAGGAAAACTGGGGTATACAGATAGAAAATCGAGTCATACATACAGGCAATCATAAAGCATGAGCGAAAGCGCAACACGCACAACCAATTTTTTTTTCAAGCCACGCTTAGTACCCTAAAGAAACCCTTCCCATACGCGACAGTGGCTTCTAACGACGGTCCGATCTTGCGATCCGAGTCGACGTGCGGCGTTGGATTATCCGGCATGCGGCGTACGACGATTCAGGGCACATGGGGTGAACGAGCTCTCAGCCCCGGGCTCCGCCCATATCCGGTGCCTCGGAATGTGCTCTCGGAGAACTTCGTATCCTCTTTATTAAGCACAAAACAAACAACTTTAAACAGCCATGCTTCGTTCTGCAAAAAATAGTAAATGAAACTACGGCTTCGCGAACGACAAGCACATCGCAACAGCCTGCCGTCACACATAACCCTTAGGGGATATAGGCCTACAGCAACGCGGATGCCGCTCGTCGCCTACGCAGTTCTTGAACAAACGCGGGCTCGTCATAGAGCGCTTGGTTTTGCCAACACGACTGAACTTTGTCCTCTTATATCACTCGTTTATATATGCAATTGGTTTCCTCGAAACCCTCCATGTGAGGAGCAAGGTGGATTCGATATGCGAGACTGCCGGTGTCCCCTGGCTTTACCTGCGAAATTACCTTGCCTCGCTGCTGGCGATATCGCTAGTGGTTTGGAAACGGGCTCTGTGTTGGAGAAATGGCACACTTCAGACAACACTTTATTCAATCAGGAATTATTTCGCGTCACAAGCAAATTGTACTCAATGCTTATCATGATGAAAAGAAAAAGGCGCAACTTGCACGAAGACTCAGAAAGAACCCAGGGCGGAGCGGTTACTAGCAACTGAAAACTTTTATTTCGGAAAGAACGTCCTTATATATACATAACACAAATGCACGTCACCACAAAGCATCCTTATTATCTAAAAACAGTGTGAATCAACGAAAGACTGCACTGATGAACGACTGCATGCAGCAGGGAAGCACGTATTAAACTGCTGAATAAAAGAAAAGCACTGAGTCGTGTTACATCCAGAAGTGCACGTTGATAATCTGATAGTAATACAGACGCCTGGCTGACACACCTATCTCCTCCCTTCTAAATGCGAAAGACTTCCAATTATTTCCCTTGTCGTTCGCTTATTGTGCTTGTCAATGATGACTGCGTCACAAAGCTTTGGCTGGCATGTGCACTGCTTGCAGTGCATCGCTAAGTACGAGTATGGGGCCCCCTTTCGCGAACTCTGGTGTTATCGAAGGCGCACGTTCAGGCAACGGCCCGTCTGGCCGACGTACTCCTTTCCACATGTGACAGGAATACGGTACACGACATCTTTTTTGCACTGAACAAACCTTCTGCCATGTTTATGTCGCATCCATCTTTTAAAGACGATAGTCTTTCTTGGGGAACTTAAACGCAGAAATTTTGGTCTGTCTTTCTGTCTGTCTTTCTGTTTGTCGGCACGTCCCTCGATTCAGCCACTCGGCCAAAGTTGAACCACTTGCCCAAGGGCCAGCCATCGTGAACGGCTGACTAGGTTCATACTTGTGTACATTGTTGATCAAAAAGCAAACATTACGCATATCTGAGGCGCAACATCACTAGGTAAGTATTAGGCGGTGTGTTCCTTTAACAGAAAATACATATATACGCAATTTTAAAGACCTTGATGGTATGCGTTTAACGTTGAGACAGTAACGCGTTTATTAAAAGATTGCCACAGCTGAAGCGATCAGCGGTCGAAGCCGAGCAAGCGCGAGCGCCAACAACAACCGTCTTCGTCTTCTTCTTTCGCAGGCGTTCTTGTCTGCGCCCTACCAAGGTACAAATCACTCCCCCGCGGAAAAGGAGCCATCCTGGCGACCTAAGGAACAGGTACAACTGGTGGGTCATAATGCGGCTTGAGTCGATCGACGTGAACAGTCTCGCGGCCGCGACGACGGCGGTCCGTAGATGATTGAACAGGCTCAATCATATAGTCAACTGGGGATGCTTGACGTAGGACGCGGTAGGGGCCTTCGTACTTAGGCAGTAGCTTTGTGGAACGGCCAGGAGCGGAGGAGGGAACGCGAAGCCACACCAACGTTCCAGGCGAATACGACTGAGGAGGCAGGTTTTCGTCGTGACGGTCCTTCTGGCCCTACAATGTTACAACCCTAGTTTCTTAAGGTGCGCTGAAAATGCGACTGCGCTAAAACTTGTCTTCCTCCGTGCCCTCTGCACAAGCTCATGTTGTGTTTCGGTTTCGGTTCAGTATTGCATTGTACGAATGACAGGGGGCGCCGCTCTGGCATTCCTGTTTTACCCAGGCGACGTGTAAGTAAGAGAGTTTGTGGAGAGTACTCGTTGAGTGCGGACGTTTCTTCTCCTTCGGCGCATCGCGCCAAACAGCGTGTTCGGGCTGGCCGGCGTCCCCACCGGTCGCGTTGGTCACCGCCGGTCTTCGCCTGCCGCTGCGCCGGGACTACCAGCCCGCAACACAGCACTCGTGTTTCCCGACGTATTGCCAGATGGCGTCCATATCTCACGCAGCGCCTCTTCTATCGTCTTTAGACGACATTTGCAGCGAAGCACGCAGATATTTCTTCTGTGCTTTTCTTTGCGGCCAGCCTTTGCACTGCCGGGCAGTTTATTCGTGGCTGAAAATAGAACCCACACCCCATACCTCCACGCAACTTTTTTCAATCGGTGTGAAACGTTATGCAGGTAAGGGACGACTGCTATGCGCTTTGTCCCACCCATAACATGGTCGTCCCCGCCTCTGGTGTTGCCTTTTGTCTATTTTACTTCTCGGACATTCGGCCCCTCCGCGGTGGCCTAGTGGTTATGGCGCTCGACTGCTGACCCGAAGGTCGTGGGATCAAATTCCGGCCGCGGCGGCTGCATTTTGGATGGAGGCGAAAATGTTTGAGGCCCGTGTACTTATGTGCACGTTAAAGAACCCCAGGAGGTCGAAATTTTCGGAGCCTTCTACTACGGCGTCCCCCATAATAATATCGTGTTTTGGGGACATTAAACACCAGGTATTATTATTCTCGACAATTCTTCTCACAAGCGAAGAGGACACACTCGTCCCTTAAGCGCTCTGTCTGCGCGGAAACGCTCCCATTCATCGAATGCACGCACGATTTTGTGAGGGCTGCTTTTATGCAGGAAGTTCCAGTCCCGTTCTTTACTATCTTTGAATGTGCCGACTGATAGCTTAGCAAAGGTGGGATACATCCAACTCGTCTAAAAGGGACAAAACTAAATTGCAATGTCCAGAATCTAAATATTGCGTTGCTTTGGCAATTCAAAGGTATAGGCTTCCAAAGCAACTCTTATCGCAACTGGAAATGTCCACAAAATAGGAATGTCCTCATCCGAAACTGCGATACGACTACCGCCATTGGCCAGGAACTGTAATCACCGGTCACAGTTTCATCGGTACGTTTGTTCTTACATTGCTAGATGAAAACGCAGTTACACAACCAGTACTGCACCTCAGTTCTCCTCGTCCTTCACTCGGCTGGACACAGACCTGACCAGTTCCACCTTCTCGGCAGGGGAGAGAACCGGTTCCACACAAAACTTAGGGCCGTATTGCCGTAGCCTGTCATGGTGGTTTTTTGGATGTAACATTACTCGGCGCTCTTTATTTTATCAAGCGGTTTAATACGTGCTTCCCTGCTGTATACATTCGTTCATCCTTGCGGTCTTTCGTTGATTCACAGTGTTATAAAATGATAAGGATGGTTTGTGGTGACGTGCATTCGTGTGATGCATATATAAGAACGTTCTTTCCGATATAAAAAAAAATATATTCGGTTGCTAATAAGCGCTCCGCCCTGTGTTCTTTCTGAATCTTCGGGCAATTAGCGCTTTTTTTTTCATCATGAACCTTTACCAACATGCCCAACTGGCAGTTATCCTAAGTGTTTATCATGCCGCCGCGACAAGCGATGCCGGCAAATGCCTTGAGCTTCGATTCGCCTCAGCCTGGGTGATAGGAGCGGCGTGACGTTCACGTCTCCCGCGCTGTCAATGGCTGCGGCCGTCTGTGCACTCTAAGAAAAAAAAGAGTCAAAAGAGGGTCATGGCCGCGTGACTCTCTTCGGGTGTCCATTTGACCCCTTTTGAAAGGCACAGGCAGAGAAAGAGAATTCGCAATTCGACTGGAGTCACGGGACTCTCCTGAAGCGCGTTTCGATTGGCGGCGGCGCCGTATACGCCATACATATCGCGCGCTTGCCCTTTGGCGCCGTTGTGGCGCGTTGGCTCGACGACGGAGGCGAGGCAACGCGCCACAACGGCGCCGGGGTGGCGTACCGCCAGTGCCGCTTCTCTTTTCCTTTCTGTCTTGGAATGCGTTGCGTGTTGGTTGCGCGGGTTGTGTGTCTGTTCATGCGCGTCTTCGGTGGTGTTGGTGTTGACGCCGGCTCCATGCACGAAGTGACGCGGTGATGCTTGGAGGACGGAATATTCCTGGAGCTGCGGACAGGAACAACGGGCGCCAGTTAACGGTGAGTGTACTGCTTTCGTAGGTACTAATTATACAGCTTTAGCTGGGCGTCTGCAGCAGCTCTGCGGAAGTTATCTGCCAGACATTTCCAACAGCAGCCTGTGTCCGCAGGGCTGTTGCGGATGCCCAACTAAAGCTGTCAGTTAACGAGTTGCCACCGCTATGCGCGTTGCTGTGCAAGCTCCCTTACAGTGAGCGATGCAAACAACTATCAAGGGTAATTTTTTGCTGATCGCACGTTGTGTCTGCGCTACTGAATGTGCAAGATGTCGTTTTGAGATGCACTTTACTCTACTTCATAACATTTCCATCGACCTTGAGTGTGTAGCGTGCTTCGGCGCGTGGGAACGTGATAAAAAGATGCCTGTGTACAGAACGCTCAGACGCACTATATATAATGGTTTTTGTTGGCTTAAAGACGGTAGTTTGAGGTGCAGATATAGTACGGTGCTTCCAGAACGTACGCGGTAGTCATTCAAGTTGGACACGCTTCACCGGTAAAGTGAAAAAACTCTAGACTTTCGACGGCGCGCGTTGGTGCGGCCGCGGCCGTGCACTATTCCCTCGTTTCTGTTTGCTGTTTTCGTGATTGGCATACACTGCGATGACGTTGGGCGTTATTACAGATCGAGTGAGTGTGCGTGATTGTGGCAGCTATGTGCGGTAATTCTAGCATATGACATGTCTGATCTCGACGTCAAAAAACTTGGTTCCTGACCATGCCTGTTTGCATATGTTGTTTTGTTGTTAGCCTTTATTATGTCTGTGTGAACCACTTATTGTGTAGGTTTTGCAAACCTTTACTGCAATTTCATTTTCTCATCATAATATCACGTTCTTATTTTCAGATGCCGTTTTTCATGGTGCTCACGCTGAACAGGAGCGACAACCTAGCAAGCCACAAGTCTGATGTCTCCAGCCGTCACCACTTCTTGATTTATTGTTAATCATAAGAATAAATATGGAAACACGATGCCAATTTCTGCTGTTTATTTAGCACCATATGACACTGTGCGCATCACAGTCACACATTTTAGTTGGCTATACTCATACAAGCATGTAAATGAGGAATACCTTAACTTCTTAAATGGAAATCACTGACCATGCATCTTTTCGCGCTTTCTATATAACTTTGCAAGAAAATATGTGTTGCTTTGACGAGTTTTATTAAAATAATGCTAAAATTGAACTATTCTTTTTTTTGCAGTCGCTGGGCAGAACGGCAAGTATTATTGCACTTGCTTAAAATGAATACTCCACTATTTTCAACGATATAGTCGCGCAAAAGTAGAGCAAGGGTCAAAGGAGTAGCTTAAAATACTTGTGGAGTCTCTTGACGCTTCGGTGTGGCTCACTTGACCCTCGTAGTAGTGTTACCGGCAAGAGTCGTCTGACTCCCTATAAGTGGTAACGTGATCCTTCGGATGAGAGTCTTTCCACTCTTCCTAGAGGGTCAGGGGACTCTCCTAGAGCGAGCCGACCCTGACCCACCAAGAGAGTCACCGTGACTATTTAAAGAGAGTCCTATACGTGGCAAGTCAGAACTCTCCGAAAAGAGTCACGCATACTCTATTTTTTCTTAGAGTGTGGGTAGAATACGGACACGAAACTATCTGCCCGGTTTGATGCGCGCTGGACATTCGATATACGACGAAATGTCACCATTCCGGCTGCCGCATCCCGCGTCGGACGTCGGATCGGGTGCAAAATCGAACCGCCTGTCTCGCCCTTCGTGGGTACTCGAGTTTGAAATACATTACCGTCTGCGAATCAGGCTCTGTCAGAATGTGACTGCCGCAGGTTTAAGCTAAACCCGCATTATAGTTCTCCGCACTACGATTTACTGAATAACATTAGTGGTCGTATCTTTTCGTAGCGAAGTGCACGCAACGCGTTCCTAAAGTAAGCGCTACAAAGTATGCACAATATGTAAGCGGTTGTCATTTTTTTTACTGCTGATTTGACTCTTCAGGTGCTTCAGAGCGGTGTGTGGGCAGCTCCAGGTCGGTCCCCCCGTTGACTTGTTCTTCTTTACTTTTCACCGACGACTTTGTCCACATGATTTTGTCCAGGCGGCCAACGGGGGCCTCGCAGGCCAGGAACAGAACGAGCGCAAGCATGCAGCTCCACACAAACACAGATACACTCTCGTTGAACTGCAGAGATGTAAAACAGACGAATATTAAGGCTGGTAATCAAGCGCCGAAGAAAGCCGCGATGGATAGTGCCCGCAGCACAACAAGAATTTAAGCAGCAAAAGAATTCAAGCAAGACAAAGCAGACACTTCCTCTCGTTGACGTAATTTGTACGATAGTATGCGGACAATCAAAGATTGAGTTGTCAGTTTGATTTCCCAAGTAAACCCAGATGCAATGTGAGAGCTGGCGTATAGGGAGAGGGAACATGGCTCCGAATTAATTTCAATGACCTGGTATTTATGAAACTAAATTTAAGTGCGATAAATTTCATTGTATTTCACATTCATTCAAATGCGCTCACTGCGGCGTGAATGACGCTCTCGGCCGTGTTGAACATAAAAAAAGTAGAGCTGAAACTAAATGTTACGAAAGCCGATTTTAAGAAGTGCCCGATCTAACGAACCAATTAACATTTCCCAGCAGCTACCGTTACACTGAAAACGGGTTTGAGCCTTTTAGGGAGTTTCGGGCTCGACGCATAACGTGCATACAAAAGGTACTACGCAAAACTCCCTTCAAAAAGAGGTTCAAAAGGAGGTTTTATTTACATCCTTTGTTAAGGGAGTGATTAGACGGAACTAAGGAGGTAAACTTGTGTTTTTATTGAACTCATTTTGAGGGCTTGAACGGAGCGCATTGGAAGTTTTTCTGGTTCTTTTGAGAGCTTTTAAAGCCTCCTTTTGGAGGTAAAGTTGGTGTTTTTATGTAACCCATTTTGAGGGCTTGAACAGAGCGCCTGAGAGTTTTTCTGCTTCTTTTGAGAGCTGTTAAAGCCTCCTTTTATACAAGGCCCTAGAGCGGTCGCGAAATGAAAAAAAAAAGTATACTTTAGGCACTATATTACGTTTACCGGCCAATTTCTGCTACTATTCATCACTAGGACATAATAGAAAATGGACATAATAGAAAGTACTTATGCACAACCATGACATTTGCATACGAGTACGCACGACACAGGAATCGAACTCGCGACCACACGCACTTAAAGCAAGCACTATAACCATTACACCACAACGCCACCACCTGCAAGGTTGCTTTTTTCTTCGTGGGCTTATATACATATACCAATGTATGTACAAAGCGGCTGGTAACCCGTCGGCACAACTTCGAACTTCTGTTCTTGTACCATCGGCGTGTGTTTGCTCTTGCGGAAGGTCAATACATAATTTGTGGGGCGTCATGCAGGCCGAGCCGATCGACGTAAACACCCTCGGCTCCGAATTCTCCGGTTCACCGTGTCGTGCCGCTAGAAAAATTATAAACGTGTGCCGTCTTCGCTCGCGATAAATTCGTGAATACCAGCGTGACAAAGGTATCTTCAGATGAGCGAACGTATGTGCATTCCATGAGCGTATGCTGTGGAGCAATTTTCGTTATTTTTGCACCCGCGAACTGCACGCGTCCAGATGCGGCAGCGTGTTATGAGCGGTTCGAAGACCGCCTGCGTTCTCATATGAAAGTTACACACGCAAATGCCCGACTTAGAAGAACATTGTAACGCGCCTACATTAAGTGCATTTAATGCGCGCGTACTGCCGCAAGCTGCACGCCGGGGCAGCAGCGCGCTCTGAGCAGCTGAATAAAAATCTGTTTCCGCAATTAGCGCCTATTCGCAATGCACCCTTTAGCGCGGACCGCCTGCGTTCGCATATGAAAATTACACACGCAGAAAATTTCAGAGTTACAAGGACATTGTAGCGCAGGGGCGTAGCCAGAAATTTCTTTCGGGGGGGGTTCAACCATACCTTATGTATGTTCGTGCGTGCGTTTGTATGTTTGCGTGTATATATATGCAAGCAAAACTGAAAAATTTCGGGGGGGGGGGTTGAACCCCCCAACCCCCCCCCCTTGGCTACGCCCCTGTTGTAGCGCACCTACATAAATTGCGTTGAATGCGCGCGTACAGCCGCGAGCAGCGCCTTCTGAGCAGCTGAACGCTTATCTATTTCCGCACTTAGCGCTTATTCGCAATGCACGCTTTAGCACGGCATTCAGTGATTCTCTATAACGCATATTCAGTACTTATTTGCTTTCATACTCGGATACTACCTACATTTCTTACTAATTAGCTTTTATTGGTAAGCATCACGCCACCGCGTTAAAGCGAATGCCTAACGCGTGCCCCAAGGTCAAGGACAACCTCCCCAGTTTACCAGTGACAGGTCTCCAACAAAACAAAAAAGTTAATGTACTTGCACTTCTCTCTTGTGAACGTCCATGTGTACTTGGCCCTCCCCTCAGCCAGATGATGCAGTACCCATCAAAAAAAAGCATTACCCTCTTCCTCAATGGAACAGCTGTTCTTGAGAAAATATGGTTCTGTTGAATTACTTCACCACAGCAGCAGAGAGGTTGGCTTGTTTGCAATTCAGAATTTCACAATCGTAACACAGAAACGCGAGGACTGTAGCAAACTATGCAGAAAACTGGAAAAAGCTATCATATGTGCACTCCCTCGTCCACCTGCACACTACGTTAAACTTTATTTATACAACAGCAACCTTAAATTATGCTACTTGATAAAAGATCACCCAGTCTACGTTAGAACACAGTGATGACTTTCTGTCTACTTTCTGTTGCCTGTATTCTACAATGTGTCATAATCTGTGAATCATCTGTTCAATGTGTTTGGTAATAAAACACAAGCAGTTACATTGAGCAGGCAGTGTTTCAGCAATTTGTTTTGCAAGCACAAATTCATTTCTTCATAATTTGCATGCACGACAAGTAGTCATACTTCAATTGATACAAAACCAGTGGTTGCAACATTTTATTGGAATCAAAACAGCAGCACTTCTCGTGTCAATGTAAGGGTATAGGTATATATTTCCATCGTCGTGCACAGAACCTACTCCCAAAACTGAACACGTGGAACAACATATACAGTACAGCCTAAGCACTATACATAATTCACAGCAGTAAAGCAATACGAAAGCAAGGTGTAAAATTTCATCATGATGCGCACTAACGTGGGCACTTCACCGTGCCAGTATGTAAGTAGAATTCAAAAAAATAAGCTATTCAAGGAACTTGGTGTCAGCCTACACACGAAGGCAAATAATTAGTACAATAAGGCTAGCATCACTTTTAGGAAATATGAAACCGTGTAGACAGGCAGTTGTACAGTTTTTTATTGCACTAGTTTACCCTATGGCATCAAAACATGTCGCACATGATTTTGGAGTTGAGTTTCCTACAAAAAAGCCCAAAATAGACCTGTGGTGTTGACTGTAGGTCCACTTACCAAGGTGCATAAAAGCATTCAGCAATGCCCACAAAATTACAAGGTTGCCTTCATATGTTGCTGTACATATTTACTCACAGATACCTGCAAGCCATCGTAAATTTCTGGAATTGTGCTTGGGAACTTGTCGGCACAATCACATGACTGCAATGTACCAATACTTCTAATATGCATAACAAGTACAGCCATGCTTCAATGTTTTTATGCCAGCTAGTGCCATCTGTAACTCAAAAGTTCATCCTTAATTCCTCACTTGATGGCTTACGCATAATTACCACATTGAAAATAATCCAAGCACCATGGCTGCAACGTCAACTTGCAATTGGCAATCACAGGCACTAAATAAAAGAATTCCTGTAAATAGTGACTGGTCGCTTTGCACATTAGATCCTAGGACTTGATATGCCATGAGGATGAATCAAAATTGACCACACATATATAGAGACTGTGAAACAGTCAGGAGTTCATTTCATAGGTAAGGAAAACGTGAAAACGAAATCAGAACACATAGCAACAAAGGGGACGGAACGACACACTACTAACAACTGAAGTTGAACATGTGCGGCTTTTTTAGTCATGTGTGTTTATATCTTTCTGTTTTGATTACACTTCAGTTACTAGTAGCGCACTGTCCTGTCTGCCCCCTTCATTCCTCTGTGGATGTGTGATTGTTTAGTCTTGTAATTTTTCCGTACTGTGTGTTTACATCTTTCTGTGGTTTCGATTAAACTTCAGTTGCTAGTAGCGCGTCATCCTGTCCCCTTCATTTCTCTGTGCTGTGATTTTTTGCACCCTCTTTAACTATGAATATACACCAACTCGCCCAACTGCCCCTGTTAAGCCTTATGTTTGCTGAATAACACTGGGCCCACCCAGCGTCTTTTTAAACAATGCGAAATTTTCAAATGCACACGATATCAGAAAGGTTGCACGCAGCATTACGCATAACACACTGCATCAATACCAGTGTTGGCCGAAATGTGGTAAGATGTACGAGCTGTTCGACATAGTGTAAAGTGAGGCACATCAGGGTATTCCCACAATCATGGGTGTTGGCAGGGGTTTGCACGAAGGGCACCTGCCGCCATCAAGACACACCAGCACTTGACCCCACCCAAGCTACACCAATGCTCTCCTGCTCAACAGGCCGACACGTTACACCGCCTTGCACCCCCAAGACAAAATCCTGCCGACACTCATGCCCACAATACACTTGATTTGAACACAGACTGGTGGGCAAGCAACACTTGCTGCTTTGCCAGAAGTGTATTCCTGAAAATTACACAAAAAAGAAGTCCACTAAGATTTCTGTATACATAAGAATGAATTGTCTTACCGAAGATTCGCGCTTGACTATCCTTATTGAAGACATTTTGTCAAAACACGAAATAAATACAAAATTGAGATGCTGCTATGTATTTCCTTGTGAGTGTTTCACTTCGTGTGCACAGGGCAAAAAACAAACGGATGTAAAAAAATGCGAAACACCACCAGAAGTGTACTCTTGCCATGTTTACCATTATGTGGGTAGTTTTTGATGTCAGTAAAGTTATCATTATAAGTACACTTTAAAAGGGTTGTGAATGTTAGCAAGGTCTTGATTAACCGCACCTACTCTGTTTAGGAGTGAAGATTGGGCAACTTGGCACTGAACCATGGCAAAAATAAACAGCGCACTTGTAGTGAGGATAAACTAAGGCCTGGGCACAATAACGGCGCTTTCACCTTGTCAAATTGTGTCAACAGTCATGCTATGTATTGACCTTGAAAACTATCGCAACATAATGCAAAACAGCAAATTAACGAGAGGGAATAAACAAGATGATTCAACAATCTGGTTCAACAGACTCAACAGCTGACTTATATCAATGCGATTAAATTAGCCTTGCACATCTCCTAATGGCCAAGAATATGCACATGTAGCCTTGGCAAATTCCACTGTTGATACGTGACCAATGAAGTTGCATTCCTTCCATGCCGTTGAATGGCCGTTCCTTCTTTTCTGTTTTCACTGTTTTCTGATTTTCATTGTTTTCACTAGCGTAAATGTTCAGCCTTTTTGATTTTGTCACTTTGCAGATGGCGTAGGTGTTTGCCTTTGAATGTGCACGTTTCTTCTGCTTTGTCTTTCCTGCTTCTTTTTGTATGCGTATATGTTTTGCCTTTGAACGTGCACACGTTTCTGCTGCTCTTTCTCTATTTTTGCTCCACTGGGCCTTGTGCACTTCTCAAGCTACCATTGTCTCTTTTCACTTGAGGCCCATTTCCTGTATTTTGCTGGAATAAACATTTATCCATTCATTCAATACTATAAAACGCATGTGCTTCACAATACACACTGCACTTAGCAGATGTCTGTCACATGATATGGCCGTCATTGTATAGCTTTAACATGATTTATTCGTTCTAGCTAAATTAATCCAAGCTAATGATGTTAATGTACCTTGATATGCTATTTCACTGTTCCTTGATGCATATGTATGAAGGTACAGTGCTTATGTACCTTAATATGCTATTTCAGGAGACGGGCAGAGTGCGCAATGCAAAATTGTTGCCGAAAAGTCTTTTCACTTCCTGACAATCTGTGCTTCGGTGGGTTCTCACAGTTGCCTGGCGGGAGAAAGATGTCCAGGGTAGTTGACTGCATCCAAGGTAGATGCTGCAAAATGAGAGCGCACGGTCTTGTCACATGTCAATGTGCGCAAATTGACACGATGACGAAGGATTAAAACAAACAAATGAAGTTGGAGAAAAGAATAAATCGAAAACAAAGTTGTCCTTTATGCACATTCCATCATGTGACAATGTGATAACCATGGCCTTTTGCTCTAATGTATATTCCCTGAAAGCATCATGCCTCATTCATGCTTTATCGCAGGCAAGAAAATTATATCGTGCAAACAACTTTATCAGGGTGCACTCCTGGGTCGATTGACTGGTCGTATGAAGCATGAGTGATATTCACAGAAGTTCCAAAACATGCATCACACATCATTGCTATCTGAGTTCAACGACTTAAATGCGAAGCATTTGTTAAACACTTCTACGACTTTGAACGGATCTATCTACCTATCTATCTAGCCGCCTACGACTCATAGCTCGTGTGAGTGTTTCGTTAATGGGATGTATGCCAAAATTCGTGCGGCATGACACGACTGCATGAAGAACATGAATGATGGGTCTTAACTTAAAAATCATGATATGCATTTCATTAACAACATGATTTACACGTCACTCTCTTAGTTCTCTTGCGACTGTTTCGTTAACTTGATATTTACCAAAACAGGTATGGCGTCACAAGAGTGTATGACGCACATAAACGACAGTTTCTAACGTGCAAATCATGACACGCTCGTCATGTATGGCGTTATCTTGACAACATGGTCTCGGGGGCGCTAGTGGCCGTTTCGCCTGCTTCATATAAACCAAAATTGGTATTGTGCAGTGTGACTTGTACGTCCAACATAAATGACAGCTGGCAACATGAAAATAATGACATGCATGTCATGTACACACGCCACGCTCATGGTGCGCTCGCGGCCGGTTCGCTCGCTTGACATACACCTAAATTGCTTTAGCGTGACGTGATTGTGCGACGAACATAAATGACATATAGTAACATGAAAATAACGACATGTATGTCATTTACGGCATGGAGACTGGTGCACTCGCGTCCGGTTCTCTAACTTGATATCATACCATGACTGGTATAGCGTGACGTGACTGTATCACGTACATAAATGACAGCTGGTAACATGGAAACAATGAATGACATGCGTGTAATGTACAGCATCATGGGTTACATGCCACGCTCATGGTGCGCTGGCGGGCATTTCGCAAGCTTGACATGCCGATTTTCTTTTCTTTCTTTTTTTTTGCTTTTCATAGCACTTTTCAAGCGATGCAATGTGCAGAAGGTCATCTACAGGTGCATAAGCGACGATAAGGGCTCGCAAAGAGAGAGAACATCAGTATTACTTACCATTTTTGTTCCTGACTGTGCCGAGCTATTTGCCGAGCACGCAGGGTGCCCATCATCTGCTTGGTAATGCACAGCGGCACGCTCGCTTGAGTCGACGGGCCGTCGCGATTATCGCACTTGCAGCGCAGCATGTCGCACTGTCGTCAAACCACGCATATCACATCCAGCGACGAGAACACAGTGAGGCTGCAGGCACAAAACGCGCACACACGACCGACACAGCTGATCACTTGAGAAGTGGCGTTCACAAGGCCTAGGCGGCCTAGCTACGACGATCGCGCCGCCGCAGGAACGACTCCCTCCTCACGTTTCTTTCTTTTTTTCTGTTTTTTTTCTTCGCGCGCGCATGCGGCGCGAAGCTTTGTCCCATTCGGTAGCGCCTCGTCTGGCTTGCTTTTGACCTGGCGGGGGCGGGCCGCTGTAGGCTGCAGCCGCCAAGGCCAAAGGGCTTGCTCGCTTCCTCTCCAGCCGTTCGGAGGGTCTCGTATATCTCTTTCTCTGGGCTATCTGTGCAAGGGATTTTTAGTGCGCTGAAGCATGCCGCCTCTTTCTTTTACTTCTTTCCCCCGCACAGCTGCATGCATGCCCGCCAGCACTGAAGGCGTTATGGAAAGCTTCAGAAAAAAAAAGAGAAAACATGCCAGAGGAAATGAGATGGGAGTTTTTTGTTCCTCTAACTCCATTCGACGAATGGCGTCAGATAGTGAATTTACCTCCTTTCTTCCACATAATTTCTTAACGAAGTAAAATTGAGGACGCAGAACTTTATTACACCCACCTCATTACACCCTAAGGTAGTACTGTCCAGATGAAGGTAGTATTAAGGAGGATTGTAGCCCTTAAAACGCCCAATTCGGCTAGTTTGCATTTGCAGTGTAGCACTAAAGGGTACACGAGCTGTTCATAGCTGACCGGTCAAACCCACGCGGCCAGAGTAATTAGATTTGTACATTCACTTGCAAGTAACTAACGAAAAGATATGTAAGCTATGACCCGTGAATTTGTTCCTTACTGCCGGGAAGAACACACCCGAAATATTCTGTGCATAGACAAGGTAACAATTGATTGTTGTTGCAGCCATTATTTCAATCGTGTTGTAGAATCACCCGTGCAGGACGAGCCCAGTCAAGCGCGACGATTTTCCCTAGACAATGATGCTTCATCGGCTGCTGTCACAGTTTCTTTTATTCGGGTCGCTTAATAAATCATTTTCGACATGTTTTTCTGCATGCTTGGTTTCTTTCCCACATGCGCCAAGGTGTGTTTTAGTATGTTTCCGTAAATGTAGCATTTGTGTTTTTCGGGACTCAGCGATAGCTAGTGTGAACATGGGGACGTATCTTCTTCACTCAGACGAAGGGGAAAGCAATGCCCTAAGGAAGACAAGTGCATGCGATGAAAACAGCACGAAAACAGGACGCAGCGTAAGAAGCAGACAGTGCAAGCGCTGTTTGTCTGCAGTTCAAGCGCTGTTTGTCTGCTCCTTACCCTCCGTCCCGTTCTCGCGCTGTCTTCGCGCAGTCACATGTACCAAGTGGCCCGTCAAGATACCCTTCTGCAAGACAAGTTCCTTTGTGATACACTTGCTCAAGACTGGGACTTCATTTCGTTGCATCATTCCACATCACGGCTTCATCGTGAAAAGTTTTTGTGTTAGAAATTACTGCGATATCTGTCACTGCGAATTACTGCGAACAAGTCATTCCTATGTTGCCATAGGAATGACTTGTTCCACAGCCACGATCGGTGCCTTTAACAGATTTTTCGCATGGTTCCCTTCGCAGGTCAGGAACGCCACTCGTGCGCCAGCAGTTTCGTGGTATTGTGCGTCGAAGTTACCAGTCAGCAACACGACCAAATGGAACAGCAGCATGGAAGGCGACGCAAGCGCCACACTGGCGGTGGCGAAGAAGGAGGCAACGGCTCGCTGTCAGTCACGTCCCACGAAAGCGGCAACGCAGAAAAGAAGCCATCACCGCTGCGGTCTACTTGGGAGGAATGGTGGAAGTCTCTGTGGCATTGAGGACATAACAAAAAGGGCGCAAAGATTACGAGCAATGATAAGGTCCCATGTTCATCCATTGGACAGCCCAGTCAGCATTACCTGTGTGTTATTTTCATTCTTTTCCATTCTGGGACTAGATAGATGAAGTTCCGGAGGTCTCACTATCATTTAACGGCGCTTCGAAATGCCAGTAACCCGTTGGGAAGAGGGCGGTAAAGGGGACGCTTCTTGAATCATGCAGTTGGATAAGAAAACGCTGCGTACATAGTTCCTAAGCATCTAGTTTAAGCGATCAGTTTTCTCTCGACAAAACCTCGATACTACTCGTAGTGATTGCCGGCGTAGCATTAAAGCTTCAAATTGAGGACTATACGCGAGGAATCGGCCGAGCGCTTAACGTGAAAATGGGTGGAGCAAGTTGATCCTGAATATTTATTAAGTGGACACTTGAGTAACGAAACGGATCATTTTAACGAAGTACAATTTGGCCGAAAGGAGTTGCGGTCACATTGCTGAGAAGTGAGTGCGCCGATGAACTCGCATGTTTGCAAAAGCTCGGACTTCAACGGACGCGCAAGCCTGGCGCCGTATTCGGAACCTTAGCCGCAACAATTTCGCAGACATGCAGTGCAAGCGGCACACATCTTTGGTGCGTTTCGTTCTCGGCAAACGAGCGAAATCAAAACATCGACTAGCAGGTGACACTTATGCCTGCTGGCCGCCCCCTGTGGTTTAATTACGCATGACTTGCGAGCTACTAAAAACGCAACAAGTGCGACACTTTGTGACTTCATTTATGCCGCTGCGTCGCATGATAAATTCATGAAGCAGTCGCCCCAGCGGCTATTGGCGTGCTAGTTGATACCTCTTTCACTCAGGGCCAGCAAACTTCAAGAACGCCAAGAACGTATAGCTGGCAAAAATGAGAATGTTTTGTTCCCGCTAATGTTTCTTAAGAGTTTCTGATATCACTGAAAACGTCAACATGCGTGTTGTGTGCGCTGTGTCTAGAGGCTGCATAATGCGGACGGTACTATGGAAATTACGTGCAATGCAAATATGCGACGCGCACAGAGCCAGCGCACACTGTTGCAAGACTCCTGCGGGTATGATACATGATCTAGTCTCAACCGTACCGCGTTAGGCTATAGGCGCCACACGCTGCGAATCCTTTACCATTGTCGGAAGTGATTGCGTAAAAGAAAACTGAGGAATCTCCCAGTGTCCGTGGCATGGTTTGCTGTGACATACCGGGCACGTCATCACGCAACAGGTCGCATTGAATGTGTTCTAAATATACGTTTTTTTTTCCGCAGAAGTGGAGGAAACAGAGAAAGCAAGGGTCTATTTGCACATCTTCTCAGTTGTACGTTCTCTTTGCCTCGGTCTCGTTGGCTTCGCTGATAATGTGTCCAGAATTACGATTGGCTCAAAATGTTCTTTTACGAGCAATGATTACTTAGACACTTTTTGTAAAAACTGCCGCATTTAGTTTTACTGTGCGGTCATACGCACTGCAGAAAACGGGGAGTTGTGTTGCGTATCAGCGATTCATTCTACACTGCTTTGCTACTAAAAATTACTCTTAGCCTTACTACAGCGTTCAGACATCTTCGAGTAGCTGCAGAGTTTGGGGTGTTATTTTTCCATGTTAGGTAGACTGGTTTTGCTGGCGCTCATCTAGCTGCATCTGAGCGCTTTCGAGAAAAGCGGTTGCTGTAGACGGAATGCCCGCCTTGATTTTTGCTTACTTCTTTCTGGAGTAAATAGACAAGCGTATTGTGCGCCACTTTCTGTGCTACGTCATTTACCAGTCTGTATTTGCGAATTACATATCTACTTATTAATATGCGCTCTTTTGTTTTGATGTTACTGATTGCATGGTAGCCTCGGATCTGAGTTCCTGGATTCACGCAGTTTTGGGTTCGTATCTTTCCCATTGGCTGGCTGCTTTCGATGGTATGTCCATCATCAGCAATGGTCGCGAGCGGCTCTTGCGATCTATCATAACGCAAGAGTTTCTTGTAACTATGGGCTTTTAGGAGTGCTCGCAGGAAGTTCCTATATTGAAGCGAGACATTGTCCGTGAATTTTTTAAAATTTAACATATTGTACATCGCCGGCATGTGAAACCATCGACAACTCTCTCAATACAGAAAGGAGGTTTGCATGGTCGTTTCGGTAAATGGCAGTGGAATAAGGGATATTCAAAATGTGGAGCGCCATCTTTCGACAAGCCCATAAACTCGATCCGCCATCCTTTGCTGGGCACGAAAGCAAAACCAGTCGCATGTTGCAGCATTTCAAGCATAGGCGTGCGCAAGGTTCACCATTAGGTGGGAGGGGGAGAGGCAAAGTTTCGCGGCAGCCACCCCCCCACCCTCCACCCCACTTATTGGTCGAGTCCCCCCCCAAAAAAAAAGAAAAAGCAAGCTTCGAAAGGGATGCAAAAGTGAAAATGGAGCGATGACATGCTTCTCCCAGTGACTTTCGTCTCCGGCTTTCCGAGGACAACGGTGAGAAGCAAACAGTTCTTGGAATGCAACGTCAGGGCCCCTCGGTCGCCATGATCGTCAAAAACCTTCATGGCCATAACCCCGCGCTTTAAACAAGGACGGGACAGGTCCGACTGAGAAAAGGTGTGGGCAAGACTTGATATGCCCAGTGTTGCCGGAGTGAAAAGCACTATGAATATCTCCTATTACCCACAGTCGAAATAATTGGGACTTACTGTGCAGTGCAGTATTACAATTTCATGAGACATAACTGCCTATAATGGAGAAGTGTCGAGTGTTATTGACGTCCATTCACTGTCGCAGGTAGCATCGCATATGCATCCAGTAGGTTACAGGTCGAAATTTTTGTAACGTCAGCGTTTTTCTTGTGGTTTGCCTTTCGGTGCAGTTCTTATATTTCATTCGTCTCGCTCCGTTAGTGCGAACATGAACAGCGCCGTCCATGGCCCATTCACAATTCGCTAATATCGCCACCACACGGGTGTGTAATTTGTGTCCGGCTGGTGGTTCGTATATGGACAGATTAAAACTGGGTGTTTTTTTTCTCGATTGTTCAATGTCATTGAACCAAGTTCATTAATGAATAGGCAAGCACTGTTCGTGTTCTCAAAAGGTGATAGTGTGCATGCAGCCATTTTTTCCCTTCGCTTCATATCTTCCCTTTATTGCACCATACGACGGGAGGGCTCCGCTTCTAGAGTACTGTAAGCGCACTTCGTTGCTTTGGAAATCATTGAAACGTTTCTTGCGTTATTCCTTAGACCTCAGGTGTTGTTTCACCTCACCTGCTAAAGGTCTAGACTGCACAACGTTCCCTCGTTCTGCTTCATCTGAAAATAGCCATCTGTGAAATACCCGTAGCAACTGAGACAGATTGTGCGCGTCGCGTGTGTGTGTGTCTGTGCGTGCGTGTATGCATGTGTGTATGCGTACGTGCTCGCTATGGGATGTCAATATTTTGTGCCAGAATGCCAGACGAAGGGACTTGTGCGTGCCACTTCGACGTATTCTGGTTAAGGTGCTCTTCGTGATATGATAACGATCATCTCGCAAGATTGAAAACGCGTCGGATCTAGTCTTTGATACCTTTGCAGATTTCCAGCCACTGTCATTTTGTTCACCATCAGCTCTTTATCAGTGTGTTAATAATATCAGTTAGAGCAAAAATTAAGCGGTTGCGAGTACCAGCTGTCATAGGTTGAGTGAAATGAGTGCCACCGACCTGATGTTTATAAATGCTTGTCACGAATATCTCAAACTTCTGACTTTCTTTTCAAATAGCTAAAATTATCGCTCAATAAAAAAACACCAATTGTTTTTGTTACTATTTTGAACTTTTTTCTCGAAGTAACTACATAAAGGTTTTACGACCACGTTTTCATCGAATATTTGTTGCCACGATTCCAATAACAAAGCATACATTACAAAAAAACGTTCAGTTAAATCGCAACTTTGATTCGTGCATTGATATGCGAAATTAAACGTAAAACATGTTCCTTCCTTCGCACGTTTTAATTGTGGCTTGCATGTACGATCGTACTTCCTATTAAAATTTCAGGCGTTAGTTGAGCGCATATATTCGACATCTGGCACGTATGCCAACACCGAGAAATATCAGAAAAACGCTTTTAGAGAGGAATATTGTGGTACCAGGTTTGAAAAATGATCATATGCTAAAGATTTTCATTCAGTGGCGTAAGTGGAAGCAGCATGACCGTGTGAATATCGGGCTTAAAAACAATACATATTGCAGCAAAAATGTAAGCGTGTAATTTGAGGACAATATTGTCATTAAAATTGACGCTTTCAGCGTTTATAAAATGTGTGACAAGAGCGACTGAAGTACTAGTGTGCAAGTTATTGCATAGTCAACATTTTGGTGCATTTTAATTCCCGAAAACCGAAGCTAGTGCATGTGTTGGGAAAAAGTGCTGTGATGTGGCGGGGGCTTGCGCACCATGTGAGCAAGGACTGAGAGGCAAAGTCATCAAACCTATTTTATTATTGATTATTAAGTGCTTTAATAAATGCTCGTTTTTAAGTATCGCCCACCATTGTATGTTTCTCACGCCAACAGCTCTTATGAATGAACGGCACCAGAATGGTGTATGTCAGATTTCTGTATTAATTTCATTACTCATACCTTAAGGGTCCCAGAGCGACATTATTACTTGAATGGGCAAAAAAAAAAGCAGCAGTTCACAGTTAGCACGATGAAGGATAGCTATTTACGGCTGTTCTAAACTAGATGAAATGTGTTATCATGGTAATGGTGGGAAGGTGATTCCAGTCTTGTGCCGTATATAGCGAAAAAAAACAAACAAACTTCTGAAAGGCTTTTCAACGAGTACGTTCGGGATATACGGCTTTAGAACCACAATGGCGCGATGTCCGATGGGCAGGCCTGATGAATTGATTGTCTGGTGGCAAAGAATGAGAAAAATAATGACAGAGACATGGACGGTAATTTTTAATACGAGCGACAAAAGGGGGTAAGTCAAGCTAAGCGTTTTCACCAGACATAGTGATGTTACTCGAGTAATTGGAGCTAATGAGTTTGTATTCAAACAGATTACTAAGATTAACTTGGTGAGATGAAAAATAACATTAGCCTTGTCAGTTTTAGACCTCAGAAGTATTTTATAAGCTATTAGTTTAGTAGAGGTAAGAACCTAGGCTTAGTTGATAGCCCAGGACTCGATTACGAAGATAACCCAGCACTCGATTAGCAGAATTATTAACGATGATATTTTCCGACAATTTTAAATCACACCTTGGTACTTAAGAATGTTAGTAGCTCATACAGGGTAAATATATAGGGTGTAAGCAGTGGCTGTGTAATCATCACGTCAGTTAATAGAGATTAAAAATGTCGTGTTAACATTGAGGGTTATTAACCAGTTGTCACATCACTCCTGTAGTTTAGTAAGATCCCTTTGCAAGACTAAAGAACGGAATGAGTTAGGTACTGGGTGGTATCGGACGCATTCATAAGCAAAATTTTTAATGTTAAGACCAATGTTGAGTGGCAGGTCGTTAATATAAATTGATAAGAGTAGAGGGCGCGGTACAGTATTTTGAGTATCGCCGGAGTGCACACGAGAGAGGGGGGACTTGCAGCAGCAACAAACTGCCGACGATCAGTTAGAAATTCGCGAATCCAGTCGATGAGAGTTGTATCTGAGTTAAGGCATGAAAGCTTGAGCAGTAAGTCACCATGAGAAACTTTATCGAAAGCCTTATCGAGAAAAAAAAAGAACAGCACATCAGAGGTGATATGATCATAAAAGTGCGAGTGAATTTCATGGAGCAAGAGGACTTGTTGGGCTTCACAAAAGTAGCCGAGACGGAAACCATGGGGATTAGGAGAGAAAAGAAATGTTAGAAGGCAAAAAATGGGCTACATCCTATTACTTTGCAGCATACACCGTTCATTTATAGTGAAATGATAATTGTTTGGCGATGACCGATTACATTTCTTGAAGACAGGAACAGGCCTTCCACTACATCAGTCTTCTGGAATTGAACCTGTATTTCGCGATTGCTGAAATATGACTGTCGTTTCGTATTTGGTGTTTTTGAGCACTTCAGCGTTTATACTACCGTCAGTTGCAGCTGACCACGACTTTTTCAGTTTGTCAGTGATGTTAACAATACCGCTTGGGCTAAAGGTACTACAGGGCACCAATGATTTCGCGTAGGACGGGAAAGATTCCGAGTAGCTTCGCGGGCGAAAACAGAGCAATATTTGGTACTTTAGCAAGATCATATTTGGGTATAGAGCAGCCATTAGTGTCACGTAATGAAATGTCTTCTGACTTAACAGGTTTAATACTTTTCCAGAATCGTTTGGTCTTGTTCCGTAGCATAGATAGTAGCGTAGTATTGTAAAAGCAATTCTTGGCTTGCGTAATTATTGTTATTTATTTTTTAGCAGCAGTATAGTATTTCGCCCATGCAGAGTTAGAACGCTTCGCGGATCTAAGTAACCTCGTTTTCTTATTGTTAGGCTTCTTTAATTTAGCATTCAACCACGAAGACTGTGCTCACTATTTAACGCTAATAGTGGGGGGCATATATTGCTATGACTCGTAAAGTCTTATTTTTTAACAGCGTCCAGTTTGTTTCAATGAAGCCTAGCTGATGATGGATTGCGAATTCATCGCAAAAAGAGCTAGTTCTTCTGCCATAGGAGCGTAGTCGCGTTTGATGTCAGTGTTTTTCTGGTTTTCTTGGTTCTCAGTATATCACTGGACCTGTTACCGTTAATCACAGATTCAGCTCTCAGTGGCGAAAGATACGTTAATAAGGAGATGATGTCGGCGCCTGTAGTTATGATTAGGTCAGGGATGCTGGCAAAATGAGTCAAGATGGGCATTGGCTCTCTAATAAGTTGTAATAGACCGAACGTAAGACATATCGTTCAGAAATACCTCATTGTCGGCGTTATTTCTTGATAGTATGGCTGCGCGGGCAGCCCAGTCAATCAAAGAAAATATAAAATCACCGAAAAAGATGATGGCCAGCAAGCAATCATGAAAAAGCTGATTGAAAGAGCTGTCACTGTTAGGGGACTGACGACATACGCCTATAAGTATAAACAGGAAAAAAGCATTACAGCATAACCTTAAAGCGTTTAATTAGACATTCAGTGGACACCGCCACGCGAGCTGTAAGGTCGATCTTTAGAAAGCATACCGAAGTTAGGAAATGCCGGGAATAACCCGGAGTCAAGGATGGACGAATTAAACTATGTTTCGTTTAAGAAAACTACGTTCATAGTTAATTTTTGCAAAACGAAACGGGGTCCGAAAACAGGGACATGTTGACGACGGGCGGTGCGCAAACCTAAAACTAGTTTATGGCACATTGCAACGTGTCATATAAATGTCAACGATCATATGGGAGGAGAGAAGGGGGCAGGCGAAAAGCACACATAAAATGAATGAACTAAAATAACATAAACAACATAAACAACAGCTGGTGCCTTGGGCAGGTTAGTGTGGATCGCCTTCTAGGAGATTGATCGCTGCGTGAGTTAGCTGTAGTGAGGGCGTGCTTATGCATTGGTCTTTTGCTGCTGGGATGAATAAGGCTTCTTTAATCTCCCTGGTATTTTTGTCACCACCGCCTGTAAGCAACGCGATGTCATGAAATATCGGTGTGTATGAGCATCGTTTTCAGTGTGACGCAAGATCAACCGAATCTTCAATTGTTGGCGTGCATATCTCTGTTTGCGAAGACGTTCGTTGGTCCATACCAAGTGCTAAAATAACCATGCACAGCCGCCAACTCGCCCACTTCATACCTCTCTTAAAACTACGTTACATGACGATGAGGAAATGAGGCTACCGAGCAAGTCACGTTAGTTACTTTGCTACAGATATACAGTGTACAGGAACGACAGAGCCAAATGGTGTGGACTAACTAATATACCTTCGTGTTTTATCTGGCGCTAGGGCTTTCGTTCGACGACCTCGTGTGCAGAGATATAACAGTTTTAGATAACAGTTTTGTTGCTGCAGAGAAAACAATCACATCGGAGCTTAAAATGCAGTTTAGGAGACTTACCAAATTGCACTAGTGGTTTGCATGCGTGCTTGGGCGAGAACTTTTCATTGACACTGTAGTACATGCCATTACATTTCTTGCCGCGGCGGTCGGATTTTCGATGAACGCCGAAATGCTAGAGGCCCGCGTACTTAGATTTATGTGCACGTTAATAAGCCTAAGGTGGTAAAAAATGCCAGAAACTTCCAATCCGGCGTCCCTTGCAATCTTATAATGATTTTGGCACGTAAAGCCACAGAAAGCAGAAGATTTCTTGCTTTGAAAAAGAACATTTTGTTTTTCTTTGAAGTGGTTGAATTTAACAATTGTAGGCCTACTTCTGTCTTGTTTATTGGACCCCAGCCTGCGCGCACGCTCAGTAGAATTGGGGCACAGAGGCAACTTTTGGAGAGATCAAGGATTAGTTTTTGGCTTTCTTGCCTGAATTCTTTGTGAGCATCGTTTACAATAATGCTACATATTTCGACGGGGTGTATTTCCAGTGTCATCCATTCGAACAGATCGACAGCAACGAAACTCCTCTTCTACATTCATCAGAGGCCAACTGAAGGTTTTGCATCGCGGATTTTAAAGTGCTGAACGATAGGCAGTCTGATTCATTTTTTTTGTAGTCTTGTTTTAAATTCATTGAAAGATATTTCATGATAAGAAAATGTCAGTCGGATTTCTTTAAGTTCGTTAAGTATCGCTGTCTGCTCATATTGTAACTCTTTCATTACACTGACAAGCTCGCGAGTGGCAGAATCAGAAAGAGGGCCAGGATTTGCTTCAGTATCACCGGCTAGCAGCAACAACTTAAACAATGTGCAGGTACAGTCATACAATACTTGCCGCAGCCAACGTGGGCATGACATGATTACTCGTTTTTTTAGCAAACATGTAGTGGCAGTTGGTTATCTGCTCTTCAAAGATGAAAAGCCAGTTAAGTCGAGCCTTAGCTTTCGTGCCGCTAAGCCAATTACAGGGCGACCCGCTACGCAGGGGCGTCTTATAGTGACTTACTGTCATCATCAATGACGTGAAAGTTCTTGCCTGATGATGTTGCGGAGCCCATTACTTCCTAAACATATATTTATGAAACAAAAGCGATGTTTGTTTTTGTGTTCACCTTATGAACTTAATAATAATTGCTCGGGTTTTACGTCCCACTTATTGTTAAAGCCCAGAAATAGGTTGAAAGTATGGATATTGGTAAGAAGCCTGTTGTGTAATGGTGGTCGCGACTGTGGTACAGTAATCACGGTAAAAAAAAACCAGTAGAGTAGATGTCATTTTTTCAACATGGGCTAATATGTATTAACTTTAGGATTAATTTAATCTCAATGCTTTTGGTTAAATCTACACGGCAGCGCGGATAAATGTCGCTCTGTAAAAATTCTGGCGGTCAAAATATCACTTGATTCCTAGAACTGTCGCAGCATGAAGGGAATGTCCCGTGAATTACTTGGTAGCGGTCTAATAGAGAAAGAAATACAACTAAAATAATGCCTTCTCATAAAATTTAATCACACAGCCGTCGTCAATGCAATTTCGCGTATAGCTGAGATTTGACAAAGGAAAGACATATCGTTTAGAACACACGCCGTATCTCTACAGGACAGTTTAACTGTGTTATTTAGTATAGCAGCAGTTGTTGACGTTAAGACCAGTACATATCAACAGCAAACCTCAACACATGTTGGGAGTAACGCCTTGGGAACCGTCCTATTGTAGTTTTTGCACAGAAAACTGTTTGTGTGTATAAAAAGTGACACATCCTGAGCTGCGCTCTCTCGGCTTTTGTTGATTCAGATGGCCTGTATTTGCAGTATTCGAGTAAACAGCTATCGAATTATATGTGTTAAAGTGAACACTGTATACCAATAAAATTTGAGCTCATTATCGCACAGCACTATTTTGCTTATTTTAAAGCATTGGTAAGCGGAGCTTCTTACAGTGCGTGAGATTCTGCAAGCAAATGAGTGGGATGTGCTTCTTTCCTCTTTTTCTGTACTCGCAATGCGTGTGAATACAGATAGTTCTCGCAGATAGTTCAAGCAGATAGTCCTCGCTGGAAGCACAGAAAAGGCGTAGACGTTTGAAAAGAAACAAAATTGTTTCTTGAACAAACTTTCATAGAGTATTCCATAGAAGTCTTCATCAGCAAATCGCAGCTTAGTTCATTATTTGGAGAGCTGCTAAACGATCAACAACTAGATCCTTGCATTATCTAGTTGAAATAGTCACGAACTAAAGGAACGGATTTTTTGGTTATACTGGCATGTACTAATCAAAACTTGCTCATTCAGACTGCATCCATCATGCAGAACAAGCGATGTTTGTCTGGCCCAAGGCCCGTCACTATCACGTCATCAAACCTGGCCGCGTCCGTGCGGCTCTGCGGAAACTCGTCTGTATGCGTCGCGCGCCTTTTTATCAAACACTTTACGGTTGGCACATATATGGACACATATTCTGCGAACTGCCAAATGAAGCAGCGTCCTTGTTTGCATCTAGACCGTGTACATGTTGTCGCCGATAACGCGTACTTAAATTGTTTTGGATGAATCAGTGGTGTTGCCGTTGCGGGCGAAATATTTCATCTCATTCGACGTCATGACAAAGTTACAGCAAAAATGCTTTAATTGAAACAAGACAAGTTATTCTTTCATGCATTAACGATGTTGCAGTAAGTATCAGCTTATCCTGTGAGTAGTAAAGTCTGTAAATGTGTTTATGATCAAGTGCATTACTTAGCCAACTGAAAATTCGCTGCTGAGAGCCAATTACGTGATGTATTGCATATGAGAAGCTGTTGGTGAAATATATCTCACAAATTAGCTGTTAGCCGACTTAGTAGATGAGATTGCAGTATGGACCATATCAAAAGTACTATGCCGGTAATTTTGTCGTAAAATTGTCCGCATATGAGATTGAAAAAAAAAATGTCTCCATAGAATATGTCCTTTTGTACATTCGAATGCCGTTTCATGCGATGATTGCTGAAGAGTATATATAATATGATAGGTGTAATATGCACCATTTTAATAGATGTTTAGGCCAATAGTATTGCTTCTTTTTTAAAGACAAATTCGTGTTGACTGCTATGTTCAAAACAGCCCTATAATGTATAGCTCCAAAGCAAAGGCAACTGTAGCTCGATAAAACAGAAACGTGTGTTTATTTTGTTAAGCAAGAAATTGCGACCATGAAAGGGTTTCAGAACTTTCATCTTCTATTATCTTTCATAAAATCATCTGTAGCGGTAATCGCATTTTTAACAAATATGAATTGATGAATAATGTAAGTATATCGATTTAGAATTAAAAAAAAGAGCTAATACAGTGACGATGAACAAAAAAAAAGAAAATGCACGTACGAAGGATGACACGCCTGTTATGATTCGTGGCAATATTTTACATCGTGTCTTATTTTCTTAAGCCACCTAAGAATAACGGTCATTTCTTGTCGGTGCTAACGATTATAATCTTCTTTATTATATAAAGGTCAAACCGTTCCCAGAAACGCATGAGCTAGAAATACAACCATGATTTTGTTGCCGAAGTTGATCAACTGCGCTTTTATACGAAAGAGGGGGAATTTTAAGGGCTCGTTTTTCTTTGTTAGACACAACATTAATTAGAACTGACAGACAGGAAAGCCAATGAAAGTATATGGGATGTTATTTGTAGTAATTATGACTTAAATGTGAAGAAAGTAAAGTGGGCGATAAGATAATTTGCCGCTGGCAGGGACCGAACCTGCGACCATCGAATAACGCGTCCAATGCTCTACCAACTGAGCTGCAGCGGCGGTCATCCCACCGTGCACTTATTATGGGGTATATATGTGCATTCAAACCTGGGAGTGTTAGTCAGCGCCGCTAGTAGCCATGACGGCGAGCGTGAAGCGCTCTTTTTCTGCCTGCTGGCTTTCTTGTCTCTTGGTACTAACTAATACTTTTATAAGCAGGAATACATCCATGCAGCTCCACTCATATATTTATGATTTACAATCTTACTGATAGCATAGTTTAACGAAAACATTAACGCAAACTGAGAACGTGGAAAAAAAGAGGGAAGACAGAATAGAGTGCCAGACTTTCAACTAGTTTATTTTCCGCAAATTACCAAAGTGTTTATATATTAAGAAATAGGCACGCAGAGAGGGCGTAGCCCATGCAAACTATCGCACAGCACTATCTAAAAATAATCATTCACTCTTGCACAGAGAGACCGAAGGAATACTGATGCAGCCGTCCTCCTTCTTCTGTGTGTCGTACGCTTCAAGCACCTCACGTGCTAATGTTTTCCTGCTCCTTCCTGTCAGAGGCGTTTCTAGAAGCAGTGGTGCGCAGCCACACGAAGCACAATGGAACGGCAGGTGGGAACCCACCTCATTCTCGATCGATAATGCATGGTCTCTAATACATACATGATCCTGTCTTTTTTCGTTTTTTTCTCGTTCTCAGTTCGCGCCACAAATCTTTCGTTGAGCCTTGCAACAACTCGGCCAACGTTACACTCTGACATAATAGTATAGTTATTAAGGACCTTAATGACATGAAACACATTTTGTGAAGCGAAAAGTTGCGCTGTTAGCTACACTTTCTCTAAGCTCAATGACTATGATGACAACGCATATTGCAGGAAGAGCAAACAACATTTCGAGAGAGCGACGCAGCAGCAACTCAGTGCTTGCCCTGGTCTATAGGCGAATTTACGTAAGACAGGTAAGACAGATGCGCGCCGCCACCTTCGGCTGTTGAGCGAGTGTTTTGTATACCGCGATGTTTTTTAATAATGTCATGAAACGTCGAATGCACTAACCCAACCGTTTTCATCCGTATGCGTCTACCGTAGCACTGTTCGTTTAATTAAGGGTACAAAATGACAAGATTAGCCGCCCAATATGGCAGCACCGAAGCCTATCCGTAAAGTAGTCGATAGTTTGTGATCATCAATGGTTGCTGCGTGGGCTCATAACAAATGTTTAATTAGCACCATTGTTACGGTATCGCTTCTGACCGCCGACATTGCTGAGAAAACGAACTCAAATCAGTGTCAGTGCTGGTAGTCAAAATTCGTGAAACAGATTCATGTGTCGAAAGGGTTTAATTATTGAGCCTTGGGTGTCTCATGAAACACGAAAAGTGAGCGTCAGCGTCAACACGAGTGATGCGAGAAATCATCATCATGTGATGGCGTCCTCCTATGACGTCATCGTGGCGTCGCAGATTGTCGGAATGTGACGTCATCATAACGTCGGTGTGACGTCACATACCGTGACGTACACATGATCACATCATCACATGGCATCGTCGCTTGGTCTTGGATGGTCAATCCCTGAGGCTCGTGAGGTGCAGAAACTTGCAATGCCTCTGATCCCGGAGGCAGTGCAAAACCACGCTACGTGCAGAAAGCTTTCGGGGGCGGGAATCTCAATACAATCGACTGAGTAGAAAATGAAGGCGGCTCAGGAGAATGCATAAGGAAGCCTACGTGTTTTTCATCTTTATTTAGAGAATACAATTGCTGACTAAATCTTTTTTAAGCGTATTGCACAATTTATTGATTATGCTATGTCTTGAAAACAGCACATCACAGCGTGGCTTTGTCAGTTTTAGCATATCCCAAAATGCAGCTGAGAATAAGCCAGTATTAATCGAGAAAATCACTGAGCATGTAAAACCGTTAAACAAATGACGAAGGCTGGCTCAGGAACAGAGTGCGCAACTTTGCTATTTGCACGCCTTCATGATGAAAAATTTTACAGTCCATGCACGTACACGTCGACCGTTTCAGGCTAGAATAACTACAGTATTGATAAATTGACAATGTTAGCCTTCCAGAAAACAAGGGCGTCCTGCGTGAAAAACCGTGGAAGCCGACCGATGCACTCATCTTTATACAACCATTTCCTGCTTTTTGAGAAGTGTTTTACATCAATGAACTCTGTACAACGTTTTGTACATGAGCTGTGCTTCTTGAGAAAAGGTATACAGCAGAAAGTGGTACGGGGCGCGTGGGTTTTTACACTTTTCTGCGTGTTCCTAAGCATTACTCACTACACTAAGCTTGCAGTAGCCTATACGAGCATCGTCAAAGCCTGTGTGTGCGTTTTGTGTGTCTTGATCTGAGGGGTTACTTGTATGGAGTGGCCTGTTTGTAAGCCATAGGCAACATTTCTCGGCTACGCACTGTCGCTTTGCTTTCTTATCCCAAATATGTGCCAAATAAGGTCAATGCTGTTTTGTTTTCTTCAGTAGCAGGTGGTTGCTTTGTGGTGTACACATCCGTCTGCGACAATCAGGAAGATACTAAAGACGGAACACTGATGAGCGAAAAAACTTTTTGATTGCTGATTTTTAGCAACCATGCGAATTCCTCGCATACCAAAGAAATTACCTTGAAGTAGCCTTCGACGTATTAAATTATAAAACTATGTTCAGGTGACAACAGCTAAACATTTTATTTGTGCGAGTTGTTTTATACTTGGTTGAAACACTACGGTAACCGAGACGAGAACAAAAAAAAAGAAAAAAAAACGCAGTAAGATATCAGCAACGTTTACTAAAAAGTGAACCGTTAGTCAGTGCGCCACATATGCTTTTGCGGTTTGCCAACCATCTATCACTGCGGTAAGCGTTTAAAATGTTTTATCCGCTGAACCAGTGTTGATTACACAATCTGCGCACACACTATTTCCAATTACCGGCTACGCGCAGTTAGGACAGGTAAAGTGCAGTAAATTGAACGAGAAAGGTAACGCTCGTCTAAGATAGACTTATGCTGGGAACAGATTTTCTTTTTGCTTTGTGCTTTTGCTACATGTGTTAGATTGTCTTGGCAATCACCACTACAACCATGACCGCACCTTGAATGAACAAAATAAGAATAACATCTGAAAATACACATTGCTTGGATTTCATGTGCAGTAGTTTCTTCTTTTTGCCTTCATTTTTTTTCTTGTTACAGCCGGCGTAGACACTATTTCAACAAGTTTCTTCTGATCCAACCCATGTAATCTTTGTATTTCCATGGTGGCGCTGCCTATATTATGACATGGAAGCTCTAAAACATCGTTAGACAAGCACGCTTCGCGGTGGGTTGAGTGATATTTATCGACGTGGATGTGAAATATGGGGGCGAGTTTTGTGAGGTGTACCCAAAACAGTTGCTTATAATGCGAGGCGCGATTGGCCGAGAACGTTTACTTGGTGTGTGCATGTGCGTATCTGTGTCCGTGCTCTGTTTGGTTTCAACGTTTCTGTTTTTTGAGTGTGATAGTAGGTCACTGTAGTAGTCAGTAACGGCAGCACGTAAAGCAATATTGATCCTGTAGTCGTTTGCGATGTCAATGTCTGTATTCGTGCTTTACTGTGGAATAAACACGTTTTATGCGAAACGTCTTTATCAAGGTTCTTTGTGTCGCTTCCTTGGCGGTGTGCCACGCTTAGTGTGCAGCGACAGAGTAAAAAGTTCGGGAGCCCTTCCCTTATCGGGGAAATGGGGGCAAGCGTAGCTTGGTGTGTAGGACCTGCTGCTTTTCTTTCTTTCTTTCTTTCTTTCTTTCTTTCTTTCTTTCTTTCTTTCTTTCTTTCTTTCTTTCTTTCTTTCTTTCTTTCTTCTTTCCTTTCTTTCTTTCTTTCTTTCTTTCTTTCTTTCTTCCTTCCTTTCTTTCTTTCTTTCTTTCTTTCTTTCTTTCTTTCTCATTGCGCAATGATCTCTGCTAGCTTAAGCGTTCAGTTTTATTACAGGTAGCGGCCGTTTTTGGAAAGCTGTTTTCGGGCCGAATCGGAGTCGTCTCCCACGTTCTTGCCAGCGTTCATCAGCCTGTTGAACGGCCCAACGAAAAGACCATCACACGATCATGGGAACGCGGGACACGAGTTCAATTTGCTCGGAGTCAGAATTTTCCTGAAATGTGCAGTTCCTGTTATCGACCTTACACGTTGTACAGCAGATCGCTTTTAGTCCGCCAACACGAATTATTTCGATGGAACACCCATGGCAAGCGTATTGCTTCCAAATTGTTTTTTTTGCATCATCGGTAGAACGCAATCGTATGCTTCAGTCACTTCACATTGGACAAGCATAGGTGCGTGGTCAATACGTTTTCGGACCGGGGGGACCTGGTTTCCAGCCCCAGCCCCGGAAAGAAAATTTATTTAGTTTTGTTTATTATTTCTTCCATGCGCGCCAGCTGTGGCTGAGGACGGTTTCTTGGAACACCACCATCACCAGCTTCGAAGGTCAGCCAACACAAGCTTGGCGTGAAAGAATTTTGGCAGGTGCTAAACTCTGGTAACAAATGAAGCCGAAAGCCTGGCTGCACTCTTGTAAGCCGAACGAGCAGCAATGAGCAAGTACATTTGTTTCGCATTAAATGGACCCTGTGAACACCTCATGCGAGCACTTTCTACTCGTCAAAAGGGTGCAGACTTTTGCTCGCCTTTGAGCGTTCCTGACTCAGCAAGTCTAGATGTCTTTGCCTTCGGTATCGTTGGCGTGACAAGAAGCAGCACAAACCCCTTCTTCAGTGGCGTATTCGCCCGGCTGCTCGCGATCTGCAGGGCTTGAATGCTCCATCGCTCGTCTCCATGCTGTCGACTAGCGCCGCCGCGAAGCTTCTCCGAGTGTGACGTCAAGTGCCGTGCGCGCACCCAGTTTTCTGCGCATTTGCGCTTGTTATGTTGCAGAGTAGTTGGACGTCGTAAACTCTCCTGTGGCGCCTACTGGAATTATAGTTGCGAAGTACCAGTACGCGCCTGTAAGGCACATACGTGCGCCTACGTAGTTACACATTTTAATAATTGTTCGAATTTTACGTCCCAAAGCCACGATACGATTATGAGAGACGCCGTGGTGGAGGGCTCCGGAAATTTCGACGACCTGGGATTCTTTAACGTGCACCTAAATCTAAGCACACGGCCCTCTGTCAATTCGCCTCCATGCAAGTGCGGCAGCCGCGGCCGGGATTCGATCCCGCTACCTGCGGAGGAGCAGTGAAGCACCATAATCGTCAGACCACTGCGGCGGTTTGACGGCGGGTGGCGGGTTTGTTAATACTGTGGCTGATAATGAATCGCAGATCCTATGCTTTCCTTTATCTTCGCTCTCGTCCATGTGTTGGCTGCACCGACCAAAAGATGAATCATAGGGCAGCCCTTTGGCATGGGTTGGCAGCTTTCAACCACCCAGAACGTTACGCAACTCACATGGTGCGACGCCTGGTCCAATTCCACGCTTCTGACACGCAAAATTGCGACTGTTAAAGTGACTGCTTGCCCAGCATGATGACAGCATAGGGTTTCCCAGGTGAAAATGTGCAACTGGGAATCCAACTGGTTTCAACTGGTATTAACTGGGATCAAATGGTCCCAGTTGCAGTCCAACTGGCCCCAGTTGGAAACCAATGGGTCCCAGTTGATTCCAGTTGCAACTGGTTCCAGTTAGCAGCTGGTCCCCGTTACAACTCAACTGGTCCCAGTTGATTCCAGTTGCAACTGGTTCCAGTTAGCAGCTGTCCCAGTTACAACTCAACTGGTCCCAGTTGATTCCAGTTGCAACTGGTTCCAATTAGCAGCTGTCCCACTTACAACTTAACTGGCCACCAATGGGAACCATGACCAGTTGAACTGGAAGCAGCTGGTCCCAGTTGGAAACCCTAACCAGTTATATTGGAAGCAAGTGGTCCCAATTGTGCGCTGCCTGGAGGGGTGTGTTTTACCGAAAATAAATAATGAAAATAGGTGTTTTTCTCGAATAGTCAGGCCTTCACCAAGTGCCCCCCCCCCCCAAAAAAAAAGAATTCCTGGCTACGGGCCTGATATCCAGGCTCCAAATAAACAGTGATTCCGCTTCATTAACCGCGGTTGAACAGAGCACTCGATCGGCTTCTCATGTTGAAACGAAGATCATGATCGAGCGAGGGTGACGAGACACACGTGGCGCAACGAAAGGGTATTTTAGCGCCGCTTTACCGTTCGGAAAAACTTTACCGTCGTGGTTGGCACGTAGCTTTTCTAATCATGCCACTTTGATAATCTAATCACGTTAACGTACGCTGTCAGCAACTCGCGCGGCTATAATGTTGTAGAAAAACTGCGTGTCGACCACGATAGTACAGTGTCTCCGTACCTGCCCTGCGGTAAACAGGCACTGGTAAAGCACACTAAAGAAAAATGTGGAAACGCACGATGCTTGCGAATGAATCGACAACACAGCAGCGCTTAAATAGCGAAGGTATTGTTAAACACAATAGAATAATAACATAGAAACCGCCATGAGACCGCAACCGGCATAGAAACAGCCGATTGACCAAAAAAGTGAACCGGTGCGCGGCGTGGCGCCAGAGATGCTGCAATTGTTATGAACTTTTTTTTTTCACGTTCCTTGCTTCTACAGAATGTCCTAACCTTAAAAAGAAGCTTTGAATAATATTTAAATTTTACAGCAATTTATGCTAAGCAAGACAAGTAGCGCTATAAAAATACAGGAGAAAATAACGTGGTGCAAACCAGGTGTAAACGTCGTGCGTCCGGCGCGCCATCCGCGCTCGCCCGATACGAAGACAAGCCGAGCTTGCGGCCAAGCCAACCAAGCTAAGCCAAAAAGTTAACTCGGCGCACGCTTTGTGTAATCTCGACACGTAAGCCTGCTTACACGGTGTTTGCTTTAGTGTATTTCCGCGACGAGAACGTGAAGGTTATGTTCAACGTGCACCATAAGAACTCAGCCACAAATGTCTTGGATTATGACTCTACAAAGTGGCACCAAGAATAATGGCAAGACGAGCAACAAGCTTACGTCAAGGCCCATGTGCTCCGATTGTTCGGTGAGTTGAGTGCATGGTATTTACTCTTATTTAGTCTTTGTTTGATATTGCCCTTATTTTTTGTATTAAAAACGTGGGACGAAGCAGAAAGATCGGGAAAACAAGTCCCTCGTCCTCCGTCTCTGGTATCTGATGACAGCGAGACCAGCGACGCTTCAGTTCAGACGCTTAATGGAGGTTGAATTATTGCGCACATATATTGTTGCAGTTTGTTGTTGTGTTTGTCTCTATGCTCAAAGAAACATAAGCGTAGATCAGGGCTGAAGGACCGGTGCCCTGCTCGTACGTACGTGAGTGTAGTTGAAGTCTCGCAAACCCTTTGTGTACTTTATGCTCAGCGTGTATGTTGAGCCAAAAACGCGTTTATCACCTCTTAATAAAACGCTCTAGTCGATGCGGTGTGTGCGTTGGCGTGCGCACCAATCGGCTTATCAAACTTGTTCGACATAACATCACAATAACGATATAATTCGTTACAAAATGTGCGTAACATATGTTCATTGGTGCGGTTTATTAATGCTGTTGGCTTAATTGCATAAGCATGTAACGTGCAGCACGTGTTTTAGCCAACTCCTTGCAGCCTGACTGCTGTGTTGGGCTTGCAACGATATGGAATCTAGGCTGCCTTGACTACAGTCTGTTATATCTTTCTGACTGCCTCATCATGAATCTATCATAGCTTAATTTAATTACTTCATGCCATCTTAAGTTGACATTTAGTGGCATGCTCTATGCATAATAGTCACCACCATCCCGAAAAAGATAACCATACAGATTGTAAGTGATTATTGAAGTAGTTTCCATTAATTCAGTGTTAACCACACAATGTATAAGCTTGGGCGAGTTTGCAGTTCATGCTTGGGTGAATCTCAAAGAACACAGGACGCAAGCATGTAAACAGGATAAGGCACCACTCATTTTTTTCTTTTGCCAACTCTTCTAATTTGCTTCCTCGATTGCCGCCAAAATTTTGCAGATATGCTGTGTTCTTTACGCAATAAGCCACAGTTGGGTGTGTAATATTTCACTCACCCTTCCGCAACATTGTGAACATGTGCGGTGAATCACAGGTCTAGATAATTTTTCACTGTACCCCCAACTTTGTACACATTGCTATCAAAGTTAAAGTTTCAATAAAGAAGTGTTAAAGTTTTTCTGATTTCATGGCTCTGTTTATTTTCAGAATTTTGGAGGCATTTCCTCGAGTGCCGCTGTGGCTGCCCAGAAGAAAGTGACACAAGACATAGTTGCCTTGGCAAAATGGTCGCTGACATCATGAAGGGCCAGCATAAGCATTTGTAGTTTTGATTATGAAAATATATTTGAACGTATGCCTCATTCATGCACTGTGATTATCATTGCATGGGCGCTGCTATATTGCAGGCCTTCTGCATGACGACGGGACACCCATGAAACACTTACTCAAGGCTAATTCTAATGGGGCAAAAAAGGACAATAGGACAAGCGGGCAAAAAACAATGACAAGCTGGGACCAGCTGCAGTGGGGAAACAACTGGGACCAGCTGCAGTGGGGAAGCAACTGGGACCAGTTGCAGTGGGGACCAACTGGGATCAGCTGGGACCAGTTGCAGTGGGGACCCAACTGGTCCCCGCTGGGAATTGTTCCATAAACCATTTGAACTGGGACCAGATGGGACCAGTTGCATTCCCAGTTGCAAATTTTCACCTGGGTTTTTGCCAAGCAGATTAAAGTACTGGCGTGGCTGTTTGGTTAGAATACCCGACTGCCACGCAGAATATCGGGGTTTGATTCCAGCTCGAACTCTGTCTCTATTCATTGCATCCATGGGAGTTTTTGGGACGGCGTGGTTTTCGCTCACCTCCGCGCAAGGTCGTCCTTAAGGTCACCATCAACATAGACAGTTCGAACTCAAAACTGCCCGGATCATAACGCTCAGAGCTGCAACGATATAAAAAGCAATTGAAAAATTGGCGTTACGCCCGAAATTTCGTTTTTTTTTATTGCGATAGCAAAACTCGGTGGGTTTTTGTCGTCACCGTCATATTACAAATCGTTAAAATCGCCACGTGCATCGTATGTTCTACGTGCGAGTAAAAGAGTGCAAGCTCCGCAGAAGAGCGCGGCTAAAAGCAGGGATGGAACGAGCCGGCCATCTCCGCCGCGAACATCACCCCGCCTACGAGGGCTGCCGTCGATGGTTCCTCACACAGAGAGCAAACGCCGCACCCGTATTTCGTCGGGCGAAGGAGCATGAAGGGGTGCCGGTAGGAGGAAGGACTGCGTCGCTCGAGCAGCAAATGCTAACTTCGGCCGCGGTCGCCATCTCGACAGACATCAGTAGACGGCTCCCAGCCACCAAAATCAGACAAATACTGGAAGACCAACGTCTAACAAGCACACGATTACGCTACCACTAAAGATGCCTCAATAGGCAACAGTCCAGGAACAGGCGCTGTCTTCAAACTAAGACGTACCCTCATCTATACCGCTTAGACGCCATCCAGATACATCCGCGACCAGGACTTGTCCCTGGGTAACGAACACACAGCGATACTTGCTCACATAACACACCAATGCACCGACAGCCCAGACAAGGTGGTCTCACCAGGACTCGCAAAACAAGCACTCACGGCGTGGTTTTGAGAGGCACGACTCTCTGAACTAGATTGGGTAGCCAACTGGTAACCCTAGACTAAGTCCGGCGAGCCGCAGCAGCAAGTGGGGCCCTATATAGTGGGGGGCACCACCCATGATTGAGCTCTGTAGATTTTTCTTTTTTTTGGTAAAAATAAAGTCTCGTCTCTGTTTTATACTCTTTACGTGCTGTGCTCTCACCGCTTACTTCGCGTTGAGACGACAGACATCACGAAAACCGCTTTGCTCTCTGGAGCGGCCGTATTTGCTTACACCAGTGTTTTGTAGAGTTACGCGGTTTGATCCAAAGAGTTGGCTGCGAGCCTTATTTCGCATTACATTCGGATTTGTTGCTATCGCGTTCATTACTTTGCTCGTGGCGGCGAAACCGATTTTTTGTACGAATAACTTGAAGCGGCGCGAAAAAAAAAAAACTGGGACAAAGAAGGAACACAAAACAGGACTAGCGCTGGACTGCCAACTGAAATTTATTAACGCGCCCAGCTTGATCGCTCATGAGTCATGTTTTCCAGGTGAAGGCATGTCTGCATAAGGAATACATATGCCAGCAATTTTTGTGTAATGTTGGCATTTTTTTTGACAAGGTTAAATGGTGATTTTTCAATGAAATTTCTGATCATACTGATCCCACTTAAAAGCAGGTTCAGATGCCCATTCGTTACTGGTGGCACTGGCTTGTTAATTCTGTGTTCTGTGCGCACCTGTGCATGACATCAATCGTAAATCAAGATTACATGGAAGCGGTCGCAAGACAGAGTTTTCATTATCACACATGACGTGAGTAAACAATCTTATCCCCACTTCCCCCCTTTTTTTTCTTGAGAGCTCTCCCAGCTGGCATAGCCGCTGTCAGTGTATAAGGGAGTGCAATATCTTTTAACTGCCTCGCCGTTGTTGTTCCCTCTTTCCAAGGATGGAGACCAGTCTTATTTAGCAATACAACTACACTTTATGTACAATGGTGGTCAAAATTTCAGAAACCACGGGAGCGCGTAGCATTCGCACCGCGGGCGCCTTCTGACGGCTGCCTCCGGAGCTCGAGAGCTGCCACTGCGCACGCGCCTTTCTTTTCCTGCCAGCCTGCTCGTTCACTCCCTTGAAGTGCGCGCACACCGGAACGCCAGAAAAAGCGCAAGGTGTCACTTCTGCAGTCGCCGCGGAAGCACCGAGCGATAATATCGTGACAAAAATACGTAAATTGTACTGGCAGTACTTTGTGCGCGCCGCAGTCTATGCCTTAGTACCAGACGCTCCGCGGCGAGAAAAACACGCTTAGCGTTAGGTTTTCTAAAATCGACCTGTGCGATAAGATTACCCAGCATCTTTCATTCGCGGAACTCATGCACGCTGGTATTGTTCCGGAGTTCGGTGCAAGTGTCTTGCGCCCAGTCATATGCCCTTTGAAAGAAGAAACTTGGCATCCACCAGTTTGTCGCATAAAGCTACAAGAAAATCCCCACGAATTTGTCTGAAAGAAAAGTTTTCTCATTGACGAAAACTCCATCCTCTACCAGGACGAAGTATTGGTCAAAGAGAAAGCTTTTCTTTCAGGCAAATTCGTATGGATTTTCTTGTAGCTATGTGCAACTAACCGGAGGACGCCAGTCGTCCCTTCCAAAAACCTTTCTCCAACTTGTGGTATTTGAGCGAAGTATTTTCTCTAACTCATATGCGTTAATTATATATTTTTTTAAATTTTGGGGTTGGACGTACCAAAACCCCGATATGATTATGAGGGACACCGTATAGTGGAGGGTTCCGGAAATTTTTGCCATATACTGCTTTTTAACGTGCGCCTACATTTAAGTACACGGGCCTCTAGCATTTCGCCTCTATTCAAATGCGGCCGCCGCGGCCGGCATTCGATCCAGCGTCCTTCGGGTCAGCGCGGCGGTCGAACACCATAACCACAAGAACACCGTGGTGGCGTCAAACTACCGAGTATCGAGCACTTGGAGAGGGAGATACGGGGTCATAAAAGCAATTTATTTTTCTTGTGGAATGAAAATGAAAAATCATGGCTGAGGTGCAAGGTGGGTCATCGGTTTCAATAATGGATGAGGTTTTCATCGGCGGCAATCACTTGCGCCACACAACGTGGCATGGATTCGTAGAGTGCGGCTACAATCTCTGGGCGTGCACGAAGCGCTTTGCACCTCTCTCGCACTGCAGTCCAGAGGCTTTTTGTAGCACTTCCTAGCTTCCGCGAAACCTGTTGGCGTTTGATGAGACCCCAAACGTCGTCTTTGGGGTTAAGGTCCGCTGCAACCGTTGGGCACGCCTGTGATCGAATCGCAAGGTCGTCAAGGACGGCACTGCAAGCAGTATGAATTGTGCTCCTATCATGCCAAAGAAGCAGCATCCATCCTTGAAAGGTCCATCCAGAATATAGGGTTTTTATAATAAGAGCGTAGTTTGACGCCGAGGACTAGTGGACCAAGTCCTTTCTGCTCATGGCGGACCAGACACTCACGGCGCATCGTCCGTTGGCAAAGATCTGCGTAAATAGCAGTGAGTACTTGACGAGAAAAGAAATGGACAAAGAAATCAAACAGCTTTGTTGCAGTTCAGATGGGCGAGGCCTGATATGATCCTACATTTCTGACACTGGATGTTACATCTGTTATGCAATATTACGTGACTACTTGTCCGACATAACGACTGTATAGGGTCTTTTCCCAAAGCGGCCTCAAGCTCTGGCGGGGCGCCGGGGTAGAACACTTCACTGCCACGCGTTTTCGATTCCGGCTAGAACCTTGACTTTTACCTAATTTTTATAAACTCGCTAACGTACCATGGGTTTTCGTACCGCACGGCGCATCTTTCAAGGCCAGCATCAGAGGAGTCGCTTAAGGCTTTCGCCTTAACAAATTTTCGGCCTTCACGCGCAATAACAATGATGTGATTACGAGGCATGCCCGAACCGGGGCCCCGGGATTGATTTTATAGCATGAGGTTCCCTGACGTCTACCTAAATTTTGCTGCACGTTCTAAACCAAGAACTGCAATAAATAGGAATGTCCAAAAAGGAAACAAACTGCGAAATCCTTTACCTGTAGTTCACTGGGCGCCAAACTCGTCGCTTCTGGTCCCAGCGACTTGAGAATGTCGATTCATCGCTAAAGACGACTTCATCCCATTCCGCAAGAGTGCATATTAGCACAGATAGCGCAGACTGTAGTCGCAGTGTCCTCTGCCTTTACGTGAGGTGGGCTTCTGGGCTGCAGCGCCGCTCTTAAGCCCTGCTTCCACCAATATTCTTCGGATGGTCGAAACGGAGACATTCGACTGCAGGGCGTCTTTTATGCCTTTCGCAGATATTTGGGGATCAGCTACTACGGTGGCAACAATTAGTGTGTTGACTTCATCTTCCGTACACCTGCGCCTTCTACTAAGCTCATTGTCTGCGATTCGCCATGTTCTTCGATATGATTGAAGATATTGTTTCCCGCATATCTTGACCTTCCAAGGGGCTGCAGCAGATGAACCATTGCGAAAAGCCTTGGATGCTTAAATCAAGTATACGCCTCCTCTCGTCGACTGGAACCCATGGTGGCATTCTTGAAGATAAGCACTCCTTTTTAAATTCTTTTGAAAACGACATTGACGAATTGCATTAGCTAGCCTGTGCAGCGATAAGGCCTGTCAGCTTCACATCGGTTGAGAGATGATCGCTTATCGTCTCTGCGCATAAATGGCAGCGAAACAAGAAAATTTAGGACGAAATCGGAGTGCTACTGGGGCTGCGCTGCAAACATGCGGGCATCTATCGAGTCTCCAATTTGGAGGGTTCATTTGAAATTGAACAGTTCAGTATAAAAAATAAACGAACCCGTCGAACATTTCGAATTGAGTTCTGTTGGCGTAAAATTCGCCGCAGTACTTTTTAAAACAAGGTAAGCGGAAACCACACTTATGCTTGAACAAGGTTTCTCAATGGCGATATTCACAATTTAATGCCACTCTGTGTTCAGCTACTTGATGCGGCGGATGTGTTGGACATCCATGGAAATGTAATCAAGTATTAAAATTGGTGATTCATCTCCAATCTGTCTCATGATTTCTTTCTGTTTCTGAGAAAACATAAACCATCTTTTTTCGTTTACTTCTCTGGGTATATTCTATACAGCAGCTCGATACCTAGATTTGTACGAACCCACAGCATTTATAAGGAGTAATAACAGTCATTCTAAAAAGACAGGGCGTGCAAACACGGACACAAGAAAGAAGTCGGGACACCACAAACGCCGACTAACAACTGAAGAGATGCACAACGGCGGTCTAGAAAGAAGGCATGAAAACTTATCTGCGCATGCCCATGCAATAGGTGAACCTATCAATCCGGCACGCGTGGGGGCCTAGGCGAAGGATAACTACAGTTAAGGCATTTGATTTCATCTTTATGCAAGTTAATCGATGGTTGGCTGACGCATGCACTACCACTATTCTCGATATGCCATGCTTCAATCATCAGGCGCGTTTCTTCATTTCTATACCGGTACAACACTGCGCATTCATCGAATTTAGGCGTGCACTTACAATCTCGACAATGTAAGATAGATGATGGCGAGCCTCCGGTTAGCGATCTCTTATGTTACAATAATAATAATATCTGGGGTTTAACGTCCCAAAACCAACATATGATTATGAGAGACGCCGTAGTGGAGGGCTCCGGAAATTTCGACCACCTGGGGTTCTTTAACGTGCACCTAAATCTAAGTACACGGGCCTCAAACATTTTCGCTTCTATCGAAAATGCAGCCGCCGCGGCCGGGATTCGATTTCGCGACCTTCGGGTCAGCAGTCGAGCGCCATAACCACTAGACCACCGTGGCGGGGCTTATGTTACAATAATCTCTGGTTAATGCAGCGGCCCGTCTGTCCTACGTAGAAGCGGCCGCAGCTGAAAGGAACCTTATACACCCACTTGTACGGCAATCAGTGATTTTGTTTGTGTGTTTTACGAAACGAATATCGGTTCGCTTCTTGTCTTTTACTCGCTCATTCTTCCTCTGCACAGCGGCACATATCTTACCTAGCTTATTGGCAGCCGTGAAAACAACATTAACGCCGTATCTACTTCCTACTTCTTTAGCCTGTGAGATACGCAATGAATGTACGGTATACCTACGACACGTTTCTTCCTATCGCTTTCTGCAACTGCTCGGACTTAACATAATGGATTTCTTTAAACGCTCAGCTATAGTGGCCACTGCATCACGGGGATAACCTACATCTAAAAGACGCGTAAGCTGTGCGTTAAAGCTCACTCATTTTGTGCTCAAACTACTTGGTGAGGTCAGACTGAAGGCAAGACATGGCGATACCGTTTTTAGTACCTTCAGGTGCTTCAACGAAAAGTTTAATAGCGGTTTTGATGATCCAGGAGCCTAATGCCAGCACACGTGGTTCTTCTGAAACGAGCAGGCTGGCAGGTAACAAAGGGACGTGCGTGCGCAGTGCGCGCTCTCGATCTTCGCAGGCAGCAGGCACGGCAGTGCTGTCTGCCATGCGCTCCCGTTGTCTCTAAAATTTTGACCGCCACTGTACACATATACACGTACACTGACAAGGGCAGTTATTTATAGTGGGGCATAACTGTCGCAACATAACTCGGCAGAGCTGAAATGGCACGGCACCGCTCGTGCGACAAGGGCGCCCGTGGGGAGCCGCAATATAACTCCTCCGTTGCTCATCGCCGATTCCACACGGCAAATGGTGACCACGTCGTGACCTGATTGGGCCAACTGTAATTTCGTCTGCCGACGGTCTTCTCTGCCTCTCTCTATGCACTATTTCAGCCACCTGACTGAGAGAGACGAGGAGAACCACTGGCAAACGACATTCCCAAGGTATACTCTCACGCACAATGGTTGCGCCATCCAGCTTAAGCAGCTTAGTAGTGTCCCACAGCCATGTTCACATGGGCGCAAGGTCCAGGAGCAAGCCCATCGCAACCAGCTCATGGCGCAGTACCGTCTCGCGGAGATCTGTTAGCACCTGCATATGCTTGTCTGCTCACGACTATAGCTGGTTCCCATCACACAGTCACTGAATCACTTCCTCCAGGCGACGTCTTCCGAAGGTGCCGCACAGCTGTCAGATGCCTGCCGCTGATGCTGCTGACTGAGCACAGAGCAATATTCTGACGCGAGTTTCGGGGAATCGACGTAGTCAACCCCCTTTTCGCAGTGCCACACCTTACAAGGTGTTTTCTAGAACTAACAGATGAAAAAAAATCACAATTTCTTGCAGCGAAAGTCTTCTCATTGAGCTGGCCCAGACGAAAAATAAAAATGCGTGAATGAGAACAGAACAAAAATACTTTGTTGAAAAAATTCATGAGCCAACCCTACTCAGCGAAGCGGGATGACCAGTGAAGCTGCACGTTACACAAGGTTCCCTGTGCCTTCGTCGCTGGTACATGCAGCGAGGTAGACGCAGGGACGAAATAGCAGCAGCCGGAGCTGTAGCGTCCAAGCTGGCCGAGAGTCAACAACGTTATTCTATTTCTCTGGCTCGAGCCACGCTGTTCTTATTTTGCAAAAGCCGGCCAAACGCGCTTCCCGTTCGCTTGCGGTTCCGCTACACCCTCCGTATCATGTAATGAGCAAAGAAGCTATTCGCGCGCTTCGGAACTGTTGACCTTAAATGCGGTACTACAGTAGCTTACGCCGCGCACAGTAACGGGGGTCGGGGGGGGGGGGGGGGGCCGACCTGGGCTCGCTCCGTCCGGGAGGAGAGGATTTCCGCTTGCACACAGATGGTTTGCTCTAGCCATGTAGAGCTTCGCTCAAAAACTTCATTGATTACTGTATATGAATTGCTAATATAGCCTGTGAGTTCGCGAAAACTATTCGGAACGAATTTTGTGGATGGCACCAGTTATAGAGAAGCGTTCCCAAAGTTACTAAATTGATTCTTAATGAAACACCATAACATGGTTCCCGCCCACATGGGGCCAACGTACCGATGTCTCCAACGCCAATTAATTTATCCATGACTGTGCGCGAGGTATCGCTCACCGCGGCGGTCCCGGCGAATTCGCAGGCGGGGACGCCGGAAGCTACAGGGACTCGCTACTCTCTTTCCACGAGGTCATGACTCATTATCATCTCTCTCGGAGGCTTTTTCATTTCCTCATCCTAAACTTACTCGACCGCAATCATCAGCCTTCAGAATGCTCGAGACGGGGTCTTTCCTTCGAAGGGCAGGTTGAGTAATTGTCGCTCAACATCGAATCTCATTGTCCAGGCTGAAGAGAGGCGTAGAGATCATTACCTCATGTGCTCTTGCAATGTCCTCCGTTACGTGACGTAGAGTTCAACTAGGCAGAGGATTGGGAGGCAGCCCATAACAGCGGCGGCCTCTCGGTTCAACTTCGGGCTGTCCAGAGGGCCTGCGAGAGGGCCACGGTCTTCCGGTCCCCAAGTGGCAGCCGCCCGTGACTCCAACGAATTCCCGCTAAAAGGTGGCGTCACAACGCAGTTCCTCGGGACCTGAATAAAGCTCTGTCTGCCTGTCTGTCTGTCTGCAAATGAAAACCAGTAGATAATGAAGCCAAAGAAGGTATAGGCGACGTTAATTGTAGTGTTTTAAGTACATTGGAGTAATCGGGATAGAGATGTGAAGAAAGTAAAGTGGACAAAAAGACAACTTGCCGCCAGCAGCGACCGAACCTGCAACCTTAGGATAACGTGCCAGGTGCTCTTACCAATTGAGCTACGACGGCGGTCGTCCTCTGGTCCAATTTATCGGGTATTTATGTGCATGCAAACCTGCAGCGTTAGTCGGCGCCGCTCATAGCCATGACGGCGAGTGTGCAACACTCTTTCTTTTGCCAGGTGGCGTCACGTAGCACGTGATCCTTTAACGAGCGCGCAGCTGACCAATAATGCTCGCATGCTATCTGAAGGCGTCAAGTCTGCCGAAACATCATCCTGGATATGAATGAATATAAGAAGGGGGGAATCTTGAGGGCTCATTTCTTTGTTTGACCCAACCTAATGTAAACCAGCAGATAATGAAGTCAAGGAAGGTACTGCGCATGTTGATTGTCCTGATATAAGTGCATTGTAGTAACTGGCATATAGATGTGAATAAAGTAAAGTGGACGAAGAGACAACTTGCCGCCGGCAGGGACCGAACCTGCAACCATCTGATAACGCGCCTGTTTCTCTACTAATAGAGCTATGGTGGCGGTCGTCCTCTCGTTCACTTATCGGGTATTTATGTGCATGCAAACCTGGGCGTGCTAATGAGCGTTATTCGCTGCAAAATTAGGGCAAACATTCAGGCAGCTTCGCACTAGCGGGGCCATGCCTGAAGGACAACCGAGCTGGGAGACCTTCCTTAGAAATGTAGGCTTAACTTGGACTGACGAAGCTAGCGCCACCACCTGGCGAACGATATGCGTGACCACCGTAGTAGAGGACTCCGGATAATTTCGACCACCTGGGTTCTTTAACGTATAGCGAGATTGCACAGCAGGGAGATCTAGCGTTTCGCCTTCACGGAAACGCGGCCACCGCGGCTTCGTGTCAGCGGCCGAGCACCGTAACCGCTGAGCCAGCGCGGCGGCCGTTCTTACGTACAGCTTACAAATAACAAAAAATAGAGTTAAGATGGTAAAATGCGTTGAATAATCATTGGGCATTACTGTTCGCACTTCCGTTTTATTCTGTACATCAGAGTACTAAGGAACTTCCTTTGTCTGCGTGTGCGGCGGAGCTGCTCCTGGTCTTGCATGCCGTTGATACGATTCTTCTCGGCTTCGGCGTTGACTGGCCCCAAATGATCTTGTCCAGCCGACCCACGGGAGCCTCGCACGCCAGGAACAGTGTCAGCGCTAGCATGCTACTCCACACGAACACTGACGCGCTCTCTGAGAACTGTTGAACGAAACAGAGAAATGACAGAAATTAAGAGGCGTTCATGGAAACATAGTCGTAACAGTCTAGCTGCCAAAGCATCACAAACGACGACAAAGCAACGAGCAATTTAAATAAGGGAAATGATTCGAAGTATATGTAGTCGCCATAGACAAGAATCGAAGCACATTTTAGACATTTTTTCACGACGGACTGTTCCTTGCGATAGGTGGGGGCTGCTGTGTGCTGGTTGCTCTATCGTGGCTGACAGTTACGTCGACAAGGAGGAAACATCACCCACTACATTTTTTTTTTGCCGGTGAACTCACCCTTTTCCGAATCGGAATTCATTTGGATGGGATTAGCTTTATGACAGTAAGGCTACTGGTCCTGATGGCGTTTCGCCAAGAAATTGAAAACGGTGTGTACACCCAGTTTCGCGTTGCCTTTATATAATTTGGGCAAATACTAGTCAATTGCCAAAAGAATGCAATATACCAAATGTAGTCCAAATTCATTTTTGATAGTTCACAGCGCTAAAAGGACGAGGACCACACGAGCGCTGTGTCACCTTCTTCGTACTTCGTCCTCGTCCCTTTAGCGCTGTGAACTATCAAAAATGAACTATCAATAACTATCCCAGGTTTCCCTTCTTGTACTTCTTGTAGTCCTGATTCATAAAGGAGCTTCTAAAACAGAAGCTACTAATTATAGACCTATATCGCTGGCATCGATATTGCGTAACATCCTAGAGCACCGTATATAAAAGGCTTATGAAATGTCTAATGGACAACGCATTCAGTTAGTAATCAACACGGCTTTCACAAGGGATTTTCATGTAAGACACAACTAGTTGAGTTTTTATGATTCTAGTATTGTTAGCTGGATTGAAAGCTACCTCTTGAAACGTCGTCAACGTGTTGTCCTGAATGACACGAATTCGGATTATCTAGAGGTCACGCCAGGTGTCCCGCAAGGATCTGTCCTCGGGCCTCTTTTTTGTAGTTTACATTAATGACACAAACATAGACATTGACTCTAACGGCTTTTCGTGGATGATTGCATTACATATAGAAGAATTGAGAATGAACGCGATGTCCTTGCACTGCAGGCCGGCCTAGAACGTATTTGCAAATGGTGCTCTAAATGAATTTGAATATGGCTAAGTGCATCCATGCGTTTTTTTACTAAGAAGAAAAAAATACTCAGTGCCAGCTAGTATTTAATGAGCAAATTTTAAGCAAAAGATTCCCTAATAAATATTTAGGTGTGATGCTGTCTGAAGACTGCTCTTGGAATGCACATGTGGACCATGCAAATAAATTTAAAATGTGCAAATTGTAACCTTAGCGTACCTAACACTAACACTAAAATTGCGTAATCTCGAACTTGACTGCGAAACAATACGATGGCTTGAGGAATTTCTAAAAAATCGTTCTCAGGTGGTTAAATTAAATGATTATATATCCAGACCAACACTTGTCAAGTCTGGTGTCCCTCAAGGTACAGTAATAGGTCAGCTTTAATTTTAATATACATTAATAACATAGCATCAAATATTAATTCAACAATTCGCCTTTTCGCAGACGATTGCCTTATATGCAGCGAAATAGCTGGTCCTAACGACGTAATAGCTCTACAATCGGACCTTCATAAGCTAAACAATGGTGCAGCATATGGCAGATGCAAATTAATCTAGAAAGACTAAACACTTGACGTTGAATTCTGTCTTGAAGTCACATTGTAATATTATGTACTAAACGGTAAAATTGTAGACTCAGTTACAACGGTCAAATATCTCGGCGTCCTTATCAATTCAGGACTAACATGGACTGACCACATAGAACACATTACGTGTAAAGCGCAGAAGAAACTTGGCTTTCTGAAACGACGTTTATATCTAGCTGACAGGGACACCAGCTTCAAGCATATAATTTTCTTGTGTGCCCTTCACTAGAATACGCGTCAATCATTTGGCATCCCCACCAGATCCACCCTTACTAATCTACTTGAAGCCGTCCAGAATAAAGCAGCTCGATTCATCTTATCATCATACTCACGATGTCAAGCGTTTCATCTTTGAAAGCAGAGCTGAATATGCGCCACTTGCTGTGCGCAAGCAATTGCCAGATTATCATTTTCCATACCCTTTATCACTCTAACACATCATTTGCCCGAACGCATATTTTACCGCCACCTCATACTTCTAGTCGCACCGATCATGCTTTCAAAGTCAACCCTATCTTCGCCCGTACGGAAAAATTCAAAAATTCGCCTTTAACTTTATCGTAAAGGAATGGAATGAGTTACCTTCCAGGATTGCTACAATAGCTGAGCCTTCTTTGTTTAATTCAGCATTGCTAACCTATTTGGAACCTGTGCTTTCATTAATAATTATGCTCTCTGATGTTTACTCTTGTTGTATTGCTTGCCTTGTTACAACGTTCGACGAATTTCTGTACTATAGCACTGTATTAACCTGCAATTATCATTATCTGTAAAAAGTGTTCTGTTTATGTGCCGCCCCCCCCTATGTAATGCCCTAGTGGCCCTTAGGGTACTTGAATAAATGTTTCATAAAACTTGTGTGAGACCTACCTCGGATATGCTTAATTGTACTCTTTGGGACCACTTTCAAGTATGCTATTAATAACCGGAAAAAAAACTACAAAACAGTGCTGCCAGGTTTGTCTTGCGTGGGTATGGAAGGAAATGCAGTTGGACAGCAACGAAAAAGAGCTGAATTGGGAACCACTACCGTTTTCTTTCACAGATTCAGAGGCTTGAAATGTTTTTTTTTTTTTTTTTTTCTGGCTAGCTGTGGCTCTTCAAATTGGTCAAGAATAAGGATCGTCCGGGCATCCAGTGGTGAAAGGAAAAGATACGAAAGGGCATCAGAACTAACATACGTCCATAAACTCCCACGGCCGGAGCAATGTTGTTAAGATGTATGGGATTAATGCGATATTGTCCATTTAGATGGAGGCGAAAAATGCTGAGGCCCGTGTACTTAGATTTACGCTGCACGTTCATACCCCAGGTGGACGATATTTCCGGAGACCCTCCACTACCGGCGTCCCCTCATAATTATATCGTGGTTTTTGGGACGTTTAGAAGCCAAAATAATTATTATTATATAATGTTTTGTCTGCTACGGAAAAAAACTGTCAGAATCTTCCCTCTTGTTAAGAAAAAAAAATAGGGTGGTAGGGAAAACTGGCGGCTGTGAAATAAGCATGTATCCAATTATGCACCTTGTGAGCGTGGGGTTGTACCTCAGATTCCCCTTACTAGCGGTAAATCATACGTGAAACAAAGCGGCAGGTGTATTAACGTTAGTTTAAAGGAGCACCATGCGTCTTCAAAGAAGCATAATGCATGGCATCTTGCGTGGCATTGCAATATGTGTGGGCTGCTCCCCTGTGTTTGGCGATGCGGAAGATACTGTCTTGACACAGTTGTAAGTTAACTCATGGATCAATCGAAGCACCTTAAAGAATGGGAGACGGATGCGTTAGTCATCCGTCGATATTGTTCAGAGACAAGGAGTTTGCGTATCTGCTTGGCACGTGTAATGTTAAATGGCATGCTTGATTTTCTCACTTTTGCGTTGTCTGCCGTGCTCGGCTTTGTCTTCCTGTGTGGATGTCTTTTGTTTTTGTTGGAATAAATCTGTCTGTTGCGAGACAGCGCTCGTCCTGTGCTTTCTGGTTCAAGGTCTTCGTCCTTCAGCGCAGCATCAATCATGCAAGTATTCCAACTAGCCCAACTTTCCATTGTACTATCAATGAGAACTAACAGACAATAACGCCAAGGAAAGGATTTATTGTCTGTTAGTTCTCATTAATATTGTGTCTAACAAAGATAAACGAGCCCTTGAAAAATCATCTGCTTTCCTTCATTGTACTATCAGCAGCATATGACACAGAAAGCAAGCCTGTGACATCAAAAGAAAGCTGTCATACATGCCCAGGATGGTCGAACAAATCAGACTGCAGTTCTGCTTCTCGTGCAGGGACACTGGTGTCAGCCGGATGTTGACACGTCTGTCCAAGTCATTTGGTTTATTAAAGTACCGCTTATACAACATTGTACTCTTGTTTCTGCAGACATGATATTCTACAAAAGCCGCGCGTTTATCACGATATTTCGCGACTTTGGACGTAACAGCAAGGAAAGAAATACATGCGTGCAGTACTTAGGGCGGCTTAAAAGTGTTTGGAAGCGAGCTCGTTGGTAAGAATCCACCTAAAAAAAACAGCGCTAATTTACACAGGGAAACACGGACACACGAACACCTCGTGTGTTCTTCCCTTGTCCGTGTGTAAACTAGCGCTGTTTTTTTTTATATGGGTGCTTGAGGCGCTGACTGAAAAATTACCGGATAGTTCTCGTTACACAATATGGACCTTATTGGCAATTAACAGCTCTTGCTTTTCACAGTGATACACTCATTACCTCCTTCGCCTTCTGAGCGTCGTTTTCACGCGCAAGCGGAGCTCACACGCAATCGAAGTGCCACTGATGTAATGTGAGCGCGCGCAGCCTCGAGCGGTCGCCGCTGCAGATCATCTGCTCAAGTTTGCCAAGTGGCTGATCACAAGGCATAGCTGGCCGCATGGAGGAAGGAATACTAAGGAGAGGCCCTGACGTCACATTCGTGAAGCCTCCACAGCGCAAACACCCGCATCGCCTCCTAGCGAAGGCGCAGCGAAACATTTCGCGACTTCCGTCGCGACGTTTGCAAGCGCATGCGCGCATCGCGAAACTTTGCAGCCTTTTTGTTTGTTTTTTGTTTTTCGCCGTGCAAGCGGTGTAGTCGATTCACGCATGCTGCTCTTGGTGTGTGTTCTTTAGGAAAGCTACGCAATGTCCAGCTGTTGCGTATACCCGGTGCAAATCGCGTGCACTGCGGACAGTACCGTGGTGTCCACTTTTCATGTGTACGTATACGTTCGCTTCATTGCTGATCACTAAGGTATAGTATTTGCGTGCGAAGCTCTCGGATGTGCGCTCTGTTGCTTGTTACTCATTCTGTCAACTCAGAACTCATGTGAACTTTTGTTTTTGGCGTCTGACGCGCGTACATAACATGCACTGAAGGCATCGTACGTTTTAGAGCTGTGTCGTTCAACGAAAGGACAATAAACTTTGTTGTTATTATCGGACTACGTGATGTATGTATTGTTCGGTGTGCGCTCGATCGCTGCGTGCTTGTGTTGTGTGCGCACTGGAATTACGAACTTTACGTGCACGATCGCCTATACAATACAGCGGTGTCCTCTTTTCGACGTGGAGTTACGTCAACTATAGGTTGGAGTTGCGCCGCAACCGCTAATCGGGCAATAGATCGGGAAATCGGGCTACGAGAAAGGAAAAGAGAGATCTAACGCCCTGTAGAACGCGTAAGTCACTGCTAGGTAAGTTCGAATACGATGATGTAGGGGCTGAATCTTTTTGATTACGGCACGTTCCGGTACTTTCTGTACTGTTGCACAAAAACGCTCCACGAAGAATCTCAGCACGCAGTGCTCGGGCCTGCCACGCACGAACAGTCTGGTAAACGTCTGCTTGCAACGTTTTACTACGTGCAAACCGCACAATACGCGCTAAGTTTACGCCGGGACTACAAATCCGAGCAGAAGCGAACCACCGCGGAAAAGCACGCCGCGGGGCGTCTGCTGTTTTGTTTGCCCCATACCGGTTTGTTTGCCCCATAAATCTGACGTCACTTCCGCCACACTTTCCGCAATGCATTGGGATACGATAGGGCCTCTCCTGAGTTTTCCTTCCTCCATGGCTGGCCGTACCATGCAACGTGACTGCGCATTTGTTTTGGAACAGCTGCTTTATAGTTATGTCGATTGCAATTATTTTGAACAACTTGTATGCGATTTGCAGCACATAACTAACGGCGGGGCCGCTAGTCTGGGTTGGTCACCTATCACCCATTATAACTTGTTGGCAACTGAAATAATGCAACGCTTTTTTAAGCAGAGTGGTTGACAACGCGGTTGACTTCAATCAGATAAATTAAAAAAAAAGGAAAATGACGACCTTTTTACGAAAACGATTTCAACCTTTGGCGTTTTGGTAAAACGCATACGTTTAAGTAAATTTTGAAGTATAAAAGTGCCCGCGAAGACCACGTTAATTATTTTACAAGAAAGGGAAAACGTCAAGTTTAGTATGTACTGAGTTTTATTATCCTCAGTCTCACTTGTCTGTAGCAATAAATCCCTGAAATACAGGTGTTTTGTGCGGCTTACCGTGTTTTCGATGTTTTTCCTCACAAGTCCTTCAACACACACACACACAAAAGAAATAAAATACTCATAAGCTTGTATTTGGCTTGTTCTTTGATGGGAACAAATATTGTGACCGAGAAGTACATAGTTTTTTTTTTTCGGTAGGTGCGCTCAAAGCTCAGAATTCAAAGTCATTGTTCTGGGTCTAATACCTGCGCTTACATAAATTTAATCAAAATCGGGAATGATGACCGGGGCCTCGTGTTGGTTCTTATCTCGGCACTCACATATGAAACAGCCCTTGTGCTTACTTTCCAGGAATGAGCATATTTATCGATCACAAACCTTTCACGACGCAGGCATCGCACCACAGTTCCAGCCAAGAGCCAGCAAATAAACTACCTAAACTACAGATATGAACTGCGCTGGTGACATATTGATAGCACACACATAAATTTTCAATAAACTTAGAGACATTCCACTACACTTTGCCTATAACACTTCTTGCATATGACCAGAAACCTCCAAATCTTCCACAACTAAGACACTTAAATATAACAAAAGTGTGCGTTTATGCATCTCTGGTGCTGTAGATGCAATATAAATAAATAAATACGGAGAACTTAAGTATCGTGGGTAGAGAGGTAAACTGACACACTTGGTTAAATGACACCCAATACCAGTGAATGAAATTTCCTCTGGGGTTTCTGGACATTTTTGTCCTTGTCAAACATATATAACACATACAAGACTAAGTGACCTAGATATGCAATACATGCATACACCTGTATTCTGCGCTAACGAAATGAATGTAAATAAAAAACCTGAAGGCACCATTGTACCAGCTGTAATGTCACAGATGCAAGAAAGTGACGAAGCCATTTCGCTGGATTCTCGATACCCGAATAGGCATCTTCAAAATTACGATGGTAGACACAACACGGTAGCGTGTATATTAAAATCAGTTTTTTGCTTCAGTAATGTTGTTGGCCCTGTGCATCATACTCAACAAGACGCTCAATTCGAGGAAGGCATCCATGAGTTGTGCGCTGTCATCAGTTTGATGTGCTCGCTACCAGGGGCGTAGCCAGAACATTTTTTTTGAAGGGGGGGGGGGGGTTCAACTCCCCCCCCCCCCCCACCTGCATACGCCAGTGCTCGCTACAGCATATTTGAACGGATGCACGTTGAACAAGTTGGCATAATGCCTTCAAAATGAGATAATGTGGAAAACTAAAACAAGCAAGAAAAGCCCGAATGAAATGCAACATTCCAAACAAAACCACAACTCACAGTAGAGCTTGATATTCCTTCGGTGCAATTGTTACCGGAGAAGCGAAGGGTGATACCGAAGGTCGACTGATATCGGCATCTAGCATCTCATGCCACTTTCTTCAGCCACATCTTTCACTGTCTTGACATATTATAAGGCGATTTTCGGATGGTGGTATTGTCAGCTAGTTCGAAAGGGGCCTTTTGTAATTTCATCGCTTGAACATAACTTCTTACGTACGAAGTTGAGGGTAGACCATAGCGCTATCCTACGCCCACTTGAAAACTTGTAGGTTATCTTGTCTACTCCGATTTGTCTCGTCCATTCGTACTCCTTCGACTAAAATCACCTCGTCCCAGTATACGTTGATATTTAGTTTCTTCATGTCAGGTCTGGATAGCCGAAAGTTGTACGTCACACCATCTAGTATCACCGATACTTCCCTCTCTGTTTTAGAACCGGGGATCTCAACGTTTACCGAGGCCCACTGATATGCAGCGTCAGTTTTCCATCGTAACCTTGTACCCGTAGGATTCTTCCACTGCGCAGGTGACTTGCATCCACCAGCTTGGCGTTTACAAGAGATGCAGAAGCACGGCTGTCTACCAAAGCCAACATATGTTTGTTTCCCACGTTCACGAGAGTGTGTAGCGCGCTAGAGCAAATTAAACAGTCTCAGTTGCAGTCATCGGGTGGGACTGATCACCCTTGTTTATTGTTTTTTTTTTTTTGCCGTCGAAAGCTCTTGAGCGTGCGTGTCGATATTATTCACTCGATCTCTTTGAACGCGTCGACTCAAGTTCCGTACTTGCAAGGTGGCTCGGTTCTGGCTGACCACGGCTTGACCAGTCCGACTGAAACGACTACTTGAGTTCGTAGTTATGCTTTCTTCCGAAGTAGATGACATGTTCTCAAGACGCTCCAGGAGGCCATCTATAGACTTAGGAGATTGTATTTGCGCTTGCTTCAGGACACCAGCGTGCAATCCGTGCCTCATTAGGGCTATTACGGCCGAAGATGGAAGCATAAGCTAGGGCAGCTTTAAAAGAGAGCGTTTTTAAAAGAAATGCTCGACAAGGGAGCCCTGTTTAGTCGCCACGCGATTAGTCACCACGCAAAAATTTCTCGGTGTAATATTTGAAGAGCACCTATATTGGAATGCACATATCAATAGTCTAGCAGTGGAACTGGCAAAATGTGTGGGATGTTTATACAAAGCAGCCCCTTTCATCCCTGTGCGGCTAATGAAAACTATGTATTATGCGCTGTTTTACTCAAAAGCATACTATGGAAATTTATTATGGGGAACCACAACGCAAGGCAACTATAATAAACTAGTAACATTACAAAAAACGTGTACTACGCTGCTTTGAACGCTATAGGGGCAACCCACGGGACCTTAGAACACCACCATTATTTCTAAAGTATAGTATGTTAAAGGCTGACCAAATATTTCACTTCAAATTACTTGAATTAGTACATCGTGAAAAATCATACATTAATAACTGCAACAACAAATCTACGTACTACTTTAGACATCAAAAGCGCCACATGCCAATAACACGGACTAATTATGGAAAGCAATCTTTGAAATATGAAACCATGTCGCTTCTTAATAAATTCGAACGAGATTTCGACTTCGATGTTAGTCCAAATCTTTTTTTAAGAAACGACTAAAAAGGGTGTTGAGAAATAAAGCATTCGCTTTCGGGTTTTCATATTAAAATACATGTTACTTCCTTTATTGTGTATATGTATACATTTTCTTTGTGCATATTGACCTGCCGTGCATTTTTTTAGAAGCACTTGTGCTTCTACTTTTTGTTTTTTTATTATGTATTTATTTACTTATTTTTCACACAAAAATTGTGTTAAACGAAGTGTACTTAGCATGTATTCCCTCGTTTTACATATTCTTTTCTTACTTCTGTGCAAAAGAAACTTTTCTAGTTCTATCGTTAGGCAGACACATAGTCAGAATATGTTTTCGGGGGGGGGGGGGTAAGGCTTAATTGTTCAAAAGAAAGTCTCTCCATGGCAAAAAGAACGAAACGTTGCCCGGGAATATAGAAGGCTGGACGAATTTCGGAGGGCGGCCTGGGCCCCCCTAGGCCCCCCTTGCCTACGTGCCTGTCCTTAGGTATTCTTTGAAGTTCTTAGTGAACTAGAAACTTATCGAGCTTTTTGTATATCTTTTCATCCTACATTTAAGCAATTTTTGCATGCTGCGGACAATTTATTATGTATTTCTTGTTTAATATTTTTGTAAAACGGCACAGAGGCCTTTTGTCAGGTACTGCTATATCTTTAGCTTCTGTACCTTTCTTGGTGTAATTCAAGAAAAATAGAACATCTGAATCTGAAAGTCAAAGACCAGGTAGGCGAACTAAAGTCCCCCCCTCCCCCCTAACCTTAACAGGAGACAAGCAAGGGACTGGCATCGCCTGGAAGCGAACACTTTCACACTTACACAGGTTGCACAGACTGTGCCCTCGGAGATACAGCACCAAATGCCCGCGGTGCGATGTAACACCGGCATTGGAGCACATCACACATCAGTGTACACTACGCCCACTAGGCGTACACTACGCGTTGCTGGCCAACACTCCCCTGAACCGGTCGTGGGAGGCCCGGCTCGCGGAACTGGAAACGGGACGCCAACTGTCGACCCTTGACCGGGCCCGGCGAGCCGCTGTAGCCAGTAGGGCCCAGGAAGAGGGGCACCACCCACCATAACCACAAACAGCCTAAATATCAATAAACATTTCTTCTGTCTCTCCAAAGGTAACGCGGTATTTCGCGTTGCGGTAGCCTATTATGTGCGTGATACTGCCTATGTACACCTCTGTGTGCGGGGAAAGTAAGTAATAATGATTAAATTAAAGGACCCCTGACAGCAAAATTTTTGTTGGTGACTTTTTTACTGTAATTTGTAGCTTTGTGTCTGGTAATCCCCAAGTTAAATCGTAAATGCTCTAGCGTATCGTATAACTAATTCTAGCGTAGTTAATTGTGACCATTTTAGCGTCACTTCAAAACGCCCGCCTAAAAACCACAAGAAACTAGCGCCCCATGCGGGGGAGCGTCAAAGACCACGTGCACTCAAGCTGTGGTGACGTTGAAAGTGCGGTTTTCAAATCGGGGCCCCGCGCGCGGTAGAGATTGAAAGTATGTGGGTGCCTCGGTATGGGTTAAACCTGTTAAGCGCGTGTCCCCTCACGAAAACTACCTCGACAGCAGCCCGACAACAAAGCGAGAGGGGTGCGGAACAATAGGCCTCGCCGGGTGCCAGTCGTCGTATTGTGCACGTGCGTCCCGCAAACCTTCTGTGACGTCCACAATACTTGCTTTACTCGTGGAACGTCACGCGGGGCCTCTATCTACGTCATACGAGGATGTCGAGAGGTGCAGCCAACTCAAGTGAGCACTCACGCCTACTTTAAAACCAAATTAAGATATCCTAAAGGCAACGTTCGTCACTAATAACCGGTCAGAAGTGCCCCCGTATACAGGAAAGTCAAACAACACAAACACCTCGAGGTTTCAATTTTGGTGTCAGGGGCCCTTTAAGTTGTTTGAACACAGATGTAACCTCGTTGTAACGAACACTGATATTGCGAATTACCGGTTATAGCTAACCAAATAAGAACTTTTGCCGGTGACACTTCAATTCAGCGATATTTATTCTTTTTATAACGATACCAAAAACGCGAAAGCCGCCGTGATATTAGCTGTAATGAAGAAATATTTTGTTCCGCGAGGATCACCACTAGAGAGGCGGCACAAAATGCACAATAAATAGTGAAAGAAAATGCACAACCACATTTTTTTCATGTAGCTGCGACATTAAAAATCTGATTAAGATGTGGTTAAGTAGTAACGGAAATTTTGGTGACCCACAGCAAAAACTGCTTCATTTTGTGACGCTACAGGAGACATGTAAAAATTACCTCGTCGATATTGGGCTTAAAGTCTAGAATTATGCTTTTTTGTATGTGTGATTTTTGCGCGAGCCAGATTGCCGATTTGTTAGACCCGATCTTTGTCGCTACTGTTACAATGATTATCAGGTATAACAAACTAATTTATGGTCCCGGTTCTACTTCGCTATAACGAAGTTCAACTGTAGCATAAATTACTTGTAGTCGTAGGTCACCCTAAGTGTTATTTTGTTAAGAGTGATGGAAAGTGCTCTACTTTGGCTGTAACAGGGGTGTGTTGACAAATGCTGCAGTATTTACTCTAGATGAATTTTTATAAATGTATCCGGTATATCATTTTATGGGATATCACATTACAAATGTGGCCGGTCAATAAGATATAGTTTTTTAATACAAAAAAGGGGAACTTTGCGCTATAGGCCTGAGCAAATTACCTTAACTGTCACAAGGAAGGAGGGAAGAAAAAATGAAGTTGGGAAGGAATGAGTAATGAATGTATTAAAGCAAGAAGCCTTCCGGACGTACATACCGCATTGTAAACACTTGAGTACTTCCTCTCCCTTTCCGCGTTGTTAGAGAGGAAGTAGAAGAGGAAATGGATGAGGTACACGCCGTAGGATAGCCGGCTGATCACCGTCAGTGGAGCTGCGGACAGCATACTCTCCACAACGCCTGAAAGGAACCAACGACTTGTAGAATGGCTGTTTTTTTGTACTGAGGCATAAGATAATAACAGTTTCAGCGATGACCGACAGCCAACGCCGGTTATACGGGTAAAGATACATGCGCAAATCTTCCAATGTCGCTTTTTTTTTCTTTGATTTAAATGATGAATGGGAGGGGTAAGGCAGCGCCGGCTAGACCTTGCCGCTTAGCTGACGAAACAAAGATTGCAAAATAAAAGAAGAAAAGAGCAAAATAACAACAAATATGGCACCCGGCAGGACACCTCATGTGTAACAAATTGCAATCGATCAATATGTATGAATCACAATTAACGCTCTCTGCATGAGTTCAAGTAAGAAAAGCAAGTACCCATGTGCATTTACGTATAATGTGAAATATTTTGGATGGCCTATGTTGCCCACCAAAGCACAGAACAAATAAAATTACACAAAAGAGCCAGTTTGCAGCTAGTTTACCGGTTCTAAAGCTAGTCCTTTCGCGTATTGTAGGGAACCTGCGTGTGACCGTGTGAATCTATCAGTTGGTGCTCCAATTTGACTGATTTCTCAAGCATCAACCGACTGCTACGCGTACAACACGGTATCTGCTGCCTCGAGCCCGGTGTCGTAGTGAATTGCGTTGTGAGAGCAGTGGTCGTGCAATCCCACGCAGGTGCCGGTGATGCCGGCACGCATCACCGTGCCTTCAACTACAAGAAGCCTTAGCAGCAAGCGTCAAACGGGGATTGCAAGCAGTTTTACGGCGCCGCTAAAAGAGGTTTTTTTTTCTCGCCCATTTTATGTGAGTCTGTAGCACTGTGGCGCATTTTTCAGATACCCAGTTTGACTGTGAACCTCAATGTGACTGCCTCTGACTTGTGAGCAGATATGGGCCTTGATCTATGTGCAGCCGTGAGCACACTTCGGTGTGAATACGCGAGCGCCTGCCCGCATCCGGAGAGTAGCAAGGTGCGATCCGGAGCGGTGCCGGCGTTGCAAAGGAAGTAGTTCGCATGGAAGGGGAACAAAATTTTTCATCTATATGCTGCGTTACTGCGTTACAATGTTGGGTACTATTTAAATAAATTACCCAGACATCATTTTGAAGGCGCAGAATTTAAGATTTAATGTACGCTATATATCGGTTGCCTAAATCGCACCCCTCCTCGCGGCAATCTAGAGTCGTCATGCACATCTCAAAGGGGCGGTGCTTTTGAGCAGTAATAGTAATACGGTATAAAAACGTATGAATAGGCACGGTTCATGCAATGTTTATTTTAACTTACCGCTTCTTTCTCTTCTTATTTGGCAAATAAATACTTTAGCGAGGTTATTTGCAACTCTTGTTCTTTATGAAACTTTCGTCTCCAGTTTACATGACTGTGCGCTGTGACCATGGCAACTATGACTCAAAGCGATGTGTGGCGAAGTGATCAGAGATTGTGTTCGTGAATTTCGATTGTTGTGTGTCGCTGCCGAAACCTCATCTGCCTCTCGAGTCTGCGTGCTTCTCATGTCGTTTGAGATAAAAGCCAAAGCGACATTTGACGGCCTTCTTACATCATCCGTGAAGCTGCCAGCGGCATTCTCAGTGGCATTGTTCTGCGCGAGTGTTTCAGTAGTTTCAACAACTGTGTGTTACGTTCGTGCGTGTAGAGCTTCTTTCGATGCTTCTTTCGAAATGCCTCCAGTAGCGGACATTGCGGCACAATTTCCCACGTGCGGCGTGTGCTCCGCAGCAACAGCTTGCTACACGACAAGGAGAGGAATTGCTTGGTAACTGAACTCGGCATCGTCGTGCACGAGGCCTAGATGTGCGTCGGTGCTTCGACGAAATAAAAGTGCATAACGCGCATGATGTTTAACTGCGCACCTCGTCGCGCACATCACGTTAACACCAAGGCAATCTACGCGGCCGAAGTGACTTTTATGAAAAGGTCAATGACAGATTGTTCTTACTCGCTTCGACAGCATGGACTGGCATGCCCAAGGCACTAGGATGCATTGTGAAGTGATAGATTTCGAAATGTGACAAAAAACATGATATAAACAGCTTTGCGACGTACTTCAGGTGCGTCCACAATAAAATTCTCAAGAATTGCGGTCTCACAATAGAAAAGACTCTCTACCATATTTGTAGAAAGCGGTCGTGGTGTAATGCGGCGTGTTTGCGATCAGAACCATTTCGGCAGCGGTACGGAAAAATAAGCTTCGTGATGAGTGCATGGTGAAGAAGTTACTCTCGTTTTCAGGTAAATGATGCAGTTGCATACGTAAGAGGAATAAAAGCCATGAATTACACCGCAACCTCTGTGCAGCTGAAGGGGATGAACGCCGTTGTCACACAGCTGAAAAAAAAAACCGCTTATGTAGGCTGCCAATTTGTGAGGTTCCTGGATTGACAGCAGGGTACATTCCGCAGCACCAGCAACCCGAGAAGGAAATGTTCGACTAAGAAATTACGTGCTGTTGACCTACTCAATTAAGATGTAAAAAGAGTAATTGAACTTTATAGACACTAAGACGGCCACCACGTTACTTCTCATCCAAGGAAAGATTTGTTATTCCATAGTTTCTTGATAAAGTAAAACTTCACGAAAGATGACCTTTGCGTTTGATTGAGCCAAGAGCGTGGCTTGTTTAATGTGGCTAAGGAAAAAGTTCAGGAAACGTCCATTTACATCGTGGAAACAAGGCCGATGAACACAATTACGGAAATAATGTACAGAAACAGCGAAAAGGACAGTTCACGAATCTCTTCAGAAAGAGTAGTATATATGGCAAGTCGAGACTCGCCGAAAGGAGTCACACGTACTCTTTTTTTTTCTTAGAGTGTATAGCAGACAAGTGCTGTGAGCCCATTATGTGAATACTTCCCGTAGGTCACCCACCGATGTGGTTCTTCAATGACTGCGGCTTCGTAGAGCTCAGCACGAGTTTGAGTTCGATTCCCAGCCGCGGTTGCGGCAGTCTCACGGGGATAGAATTAAATAAAAAAATCAAGCGTAGCTCGCAGTGAGTGGACGTTAAATAACATCGCAAGTCGTGAAATCTAATTCCGGGCTCAGAACAACAGAGACACGCATAGATCATGTGTTACTTCGGGAAGCTGAAATCAATCAATCAATCAATCAATCAATAAATAAATCAATCAACCAATCAATCAATCAATCAATCAATCAATCAATCAATCAATCAATCAATCAATCAATCAATCAATCAATTCCTGAGTTAAATGGAAGAGTCAGGTTCCTTACCGCCTCTGCCGGTTACGCAGAGGAAGGTGAGCGCTGCCAACGCGGTGGCCCAAATGATGCGATCGCAGAGAGCCAGCGACACTTTCGCCAAGTCGCTGTGCTTCGTACCTCGGGTCCACTCGAAACGGTATGCGATGCAAGCCGTGCCGAAACCGACAGCAACAGCCCACAGCAACGCCACAGTGCCCTGCGTGGGTAGTGGTGTAATTAACACGTCGTATTTCCGCACACGTCTTCTTACACGTTATCACTCATTGTTTACAGCATTGGTCAGTATTAGGAGCTAAGTTGTAGTTGCGTAAACATCTCTTTTGTTATGTTATGCTTTGAATCAGAGAACATGAACTCATCAAAAGCAGTTTATGAATAGCTCATTTACTAAGGCCACTAACTCACTTGGCCATTCAAATAAAAGGCATAACGTCAACGTTATTTAGTTGCTATAACTTAGCAAATGACTTCAGTGTACCATGATCGCTATCGTGTGACGCTTATATTACATATTTATTCCCTCTATGGGCTTTGTCATTGCCCCAAACTGCCCTGTGCCGATTTGACAACTGGGTCTAACCGTCAACACATTCTTTTGAAAGTAAAATAAACTTAGGGCGGATAGTTAGTAGTGTTGGTTTAGCATGATAAGATGTGTGTGCCTCTCCTTGTTCATCATCGCCTTCGCGCCTTTCATCTCGGAAAGTAGAATCGATAGATAATATGGTTACACTGTACCAGCTGCCACTTTTATAATTTAAAGGGCCCCTAAACCACCCAGAGGTTGAAATTTAGTTGTAGCGTTGCAGTTGTGCACGAGTCTACAGCGAACGCTGGCGGAGTTGCACGCGCTTTCTCGTTTCGCTCTTTCCTTCGCTAGGCTGCGTTCGTCGGCTCATTTTTTTTTTTATATCCACCTCTCAGAGTGCCCTTCCTCAGCGTCCGAGGTGGAAACGCAAGAAGCGCGCGCATCTGCTACCAGAAAACACGATCTTCTTCGCCCAATGACAGCGTCTCTTGCTCGCGACGTCACCTAATCACACAGGTGACGTCATGACGGCTGTTGTCGATATATAAAAGGCACGGAGAAGAGCAGGCGAGCGTCTGTTGGTGGTTTAGGGGCCCTTTAACAAATGCTTGCGCTTTCTTAATTGAGCACTGGTAGTCATGCGTTTCAGTATTGCTTTGTTTCGTTATTAGTTCGCTGCGACCTCGGTAAGCGTGCTGCAAATCTTTATATATTGAGTGTTCTGCGAACAATAAAGAATATAACGTATCTTGACTAGTTCTGTAGTCAACTTTGGCGCAGATTGGGGCTTGCGACAAGCTCATTCGTTACACCGAGGAATCTGGTGAGAGCTAGGTTGTACCAGAAATATATCAGGCGTGCGTAAATTCATTGGAATAAACGCCGACCGTATAGGGTGTGAATAAATCGACAACAGCTGTTGGGTCTGGCAGGTGCGTAGCCAGAAATTTTTTTCGGGGGGGGGGGTTCAACCATGCTTTATGTAGGTTCGTGCGTGCGTTTGTATGTGTGCGTGTATATATACGCAAGCAAAACTGAAAAATTTCGGGGGGGGGGGGTTGAACCCCTCCCCCCTTGGCTACGCCCCTGGGGTCTGGCCTCCAAATCTTCCATTATTTCTATCCCTCCGCGCTTCTTCACGTAATACATTGGATTCTGTTGATGTTGTAAATCGTGCTCACGTGGCGCATAAAAGACGAAGCTGATGGGCTCGCGAATACATTAGATGTCATTTCCTTTTATTTCTTCTTGTTCTTTTTTTTCAATTTTTAATGCGACCGTGTGTTTCACATGATGGTACGGCTTAGTGCTCTGCGCCAATAAACCCCGCAGAAGTGCCTTTTCCAACATCGTATTTTTGGTACCGAACGACTCAGGAAAGCAGCCAGCGCCTTTGCATCTTGCGGCTTCTTTTGGGAGAGGCCTCTGCAGCGAGCCGTCATGGAGCGTATCAAGAACAAACGGGCTGCTTGCCGAGCGCAAAGCGCGAAGATCATTAAAGATGTGAACGAGATTCTTCAATCCGGACAGTTCGAACATTATGCCCTTTGTGTCCTGCATAGCTGGTTAAAGACGGCGAAATCGGAGTTTTTCCGTGCTGAACGCCGAGTTGGAAGCAGTCATGACCAACGAGCAAGCCATAGAAGATTATGAGTCCGTCATGGAATACGAGGAAGCTGCTATCATGGCTTTGGCCTTGCTCGAGCATGCTCAAGGTTTCCTCTTCGCTTTCGACAACGGAGCTACCGAACGCAGCTGACGGGAACCAACCGGCTGCTTCCTCAACGAACACGACACGTTCACAACGTGGGTTTAGCGCCAGGTTACCGAAGTTAGAACTTTTGTGTTTCGACGAAACGATCACCCATTGGCGCCCTTTCTGGGATATGTTTCTGCATTCCATTCACAAGAACCCGAGGCTGTCTGACACGGATCGCTTCCATTACTTGGTTTCTCTGCTTGACACAGCTGCTGCTACAGCAGTCGCTCGAATCCAAGTGACGGAATCAAGTTACAACGACGCCCTTGGAATATTGAAGCAGCGCTACGGCAAACCCAAGTTGATCGAGCAAAAACTCTAGTTAAACCTACGCGTGCTTGGGTCGGTGACATCATCGAACAACGTTACAGTCTTGCGGAAGTTATTCGACGACATTCAACTCAACCGAAAAGGACTGGCCAACCTTGGGGTGAGCGCTTCACCTTACGCTGCTATGTTATGTGAAATACTCCTGAAAGCTATACCTCAAGAAATGGTAATAAAGTATTACAAGCGCGAAAGCGTCGAGTCCAATACGTCACCGGTAGACACACACAGCAGTGCGTATTCAGCTGAACAGGAGTTAGAGCGGCTGCTGAAATTTGCTCAGGTAAAAGTTGAATGTAGAGAGAAGTGTGCCTAGACCAGGGCACCAAGGCTGAACGAAACACGTCCTAAACAAACTCCGAGCTTCAATATGGCGTCGACTCCCGCGGCAAGGGTTCTTCGCAATAAGGCAGAAGTCTTAACAGAACCATGCTTCTTTTGTGCAACCAAGGAGCATAAGACCGAAGAATGCACCAATGACGCTAGCCTCGAAGACGCAGTATGCTGAGGAAGGATGGTCGGCGCTTTAGGTGTACCAGGAAGGGACATCTTGTGCGTGACTGCCGTTGCAGTATACAGTGTACAATATGCGAGCGTCACCATGCTTCCACGATGTGCAACGCTGACGTTCCCAAGAGCCCAGTTTGCGCCGGATCGGGGAAGACACCGAATGTCGCCATGAACGTTGCAACGAATGGTACCGAGCCGCGACTTGTTACGGAGGTTATCCTCCAGCCGTTTAGTGCCTGGCTGACGATTCCGACTCACTGCTGTTACGTCCGCGGTGTTTTGGACAATCGCAGCCAGAGAGCATTTTTGCTGGAAGGTGTATGCAAGAAGCTTGGTTTATCTCCCATTCGAGATATGGACCTAATGACTGCCACGTTCGGACGGGCTCGGTCACAGCTTACTCAGTGGGCTAAAGTAATGAGCATTGCACTTCAGAGCCAGCAGGAGAATATATCAGTAGAGATGGAAGCAATCGTCGTGCCGTTCGTCTGCGAAGATATGATCGATGTCCCGCAAGACAACAAATTGTTCTGTGCCATCTTCGCGGAAGGCAAGCCACTAACAGACGCAGTTGTTTTCCCTGGTGTCACGGGTGAACCTGAAGTGAGTCTCTTGACCGGTTTCAACCAGATGTGGAAGCTCATGCCTAATTCAAGTGAGGTCAAATGGGATACCGAAAGCCGATCTCTGGTAACAATCGGCACGAGCTTCAGATTGACACTTCAAGGACCCTTGGTGTTAACAGGGAAAGTTAGTGGGAAGACGAGCAGTCACATATGTGTTTTACGAGTAGATGCATACGACAGTGAAGCTCTTTCTTTCCCGTTGCAACAATTCTGGGGAATGGAAGCCATTGGTATTGTGGATACGCCGCCATGCAAGCAAGAAGAGGTTTAGACCAAGTTTAATCAAACCATCACATTTCAAGATGGTCGCTATGAAGCGTCGCTCTCAGGGAAACCAAATGGACCTGCTATGAGAGACAATCGCAAAGTTACGCTTTCGCGACTGTACTCTTTGATTCGACGCCTTTCGTCAAATGATGAAGCCTTGAAAGTCTAAGGCAAAGCTATTAGAATATGAGAAGGATGGCCATGCGGAGAAGGTCATGGGCGTACGAACATCGCGAGACGTCCACTACTACAAGACTGTCCGTTGTTTTCGACGCACCGTCGCACGGAACAGCTTAAAGCAGTCTTAATGAGAAATTTGAAAGGGACCGAACTTGAAATGTTACCTTCTAAAGATGATAATCAGGTTTCCTCTGTATGAATTCTGACTTACAGCAGATGTACAGAAGACGTTCCTTCAGATATCCATCAAGGAAGAAGACAGGGATGCGCTTCGCTTGTTGTGGTTTCAGGAAGTACCGACCAACAACAAACCGCTTCCGCGGCTCGAGGAGATCAGGATGACTCGGGTGTCTTTCGGAAGAATGTCGAGTCCGTTTCTTCCATCGGCTACGCTTCGGTATCGCTTCAACCACATAGATTCGAAATACCAAGACACAGCTGTACAGCTCAAGGAAATCTGTTACGTGGACGATTTGGTATTTCGCTTCAACACTTGAAGAGATCTCCCACTTGTACGACCAAAGAACCGAGATCATGGTACTAGCAGTAATGATTATGCAGAAATGGCTGACTAACGAGGACAGGCTGCGCCAGCACTGCAGGAAAAAGAGGAAGGATCAAGGATGCAGCATACACTGACGAAGGTACTCGGTCTATACTGGAATACGTAAGAAGACACACTTCGTGTGAATTTTGACCCACTACTGGCGATTACCAAGAACGGAAAAAACGCTAAGCGAACAGCGCTCCAAGTGACATCGAGAATTTTCGACCCATTGGGATTTTTGTCACCCTTCACCATCAGAGCCAAAATTCTATTTCAAGAGATGTGGAAGCTGTGGGACTAGATCGATGTGCCACTCCCGAAGGCTCTTGAAGATGAGTGCAACAAGTTTGCGGCAGAGGTTGAAGGTATAAGAGGTTTAGCTTTGAAAAGGAGCTCATTCACCAAAGTAAACACGGACGGAACTCACTTCAGCGACGTGTCTTTTCTGACGCAAGCCTGCAGGAATACGGTGTCGTCGCACACTTAAGGGGCGGTGCTATCAAATTTCGAGGCTATGACAAGCCTGTTGTGGGTTTCCTCTGTATGCAAGGACACTCCACACGAAGGGTCGGACACAGCAAACGTTTACAATATATTTTAATTCACTTCCAAAGTCTACCTGAATGCCCATTCTCCCGACCGAGACTCATCGCAAGCGCGCCAACACTGACGTAGCTCTGTAGGATGGACAACTAAAGTTGTAGTGACGTCACACCAGATCTCCTGTAGTGACGTGAGTGACCTCCGGACCTCCGCCACCTCCGCAACGTACGTACCGGCTGTAGTGAACTAGAATATATTCTAGTTCACTAGTATACCGGCAAAGCATCGGTTGCTACATCACTCTCCGAGTTTCGATCGCTTCCTGGCTAAGTGCGTCACAGCCTTGTGTGGTCACGTGACCAAGCCTCCTACACTTCTACGTCACTGCCCAACCTCGGCGCCCAGAAACCGAAACCGAAAGTTGTCCACATCAAAAGGCGATATTAAATTATTTAGCGAGAATACATGAATCTTGGTACGTGCATCATAATTCCTGGAGCTATAGGAAACACAGCAAAGAACGCTCAGCCACAAATTTGGTGGCACCACCTATTTAAGGGTTTAAGATAGACCGGGCAACATATATGTCTAACAGCTGCTCGCAAAAGCTCAGGTCGCTCCCATCAAGAGACTGGCGTTACCGCGTCTCGAACTCGTCGGAGCTTGCCTCGATGCGCGGATTGCAACGCTTCTGGGGGACATTACCAAAATGTGACGAATACTTCTGCTAGACCGATTCGAACTTCTGCCAGTGTTGGATTCGGTCATCACCAATTAAACGGAAACCCTTTGTTTGCAACCGCGTGATGGAAGTTCAAGAGCGCACAGACCCTAGTCGCTGGGGTCACTGCGCTGGAAAAATCAACCCAGCTGATTTTATAACAAGAGGGGTGTCTGCCCATAGCCTTTGTTACGGTGGCTTGGCCCCGAATGACTCATTACGCCTCAAAAAAAGTGGCCAGACCAAGAAGAGAACTTCGAGCGCTCACGTGAGATGTTTTTCGACGAAAGAAAATTAACAGATAACAGGGTTCTCGTGGCCCAGAGCAGGATGCTGGAACCTATGGTAGATGTCACGAAACATAGTCGCTGGAAGACGGTCCTTCGAATCACGGCTTGTGCTTGTGTGAAGAGGTTCCTTCACAACTGCTAAGCACGTTCTTTAACACGAGAAGAGAAGGTCCTCTTTCCTCTCAGTAAATTTCAGAACGCGAAGTTACGTGGCTCAGGACTTTACAGGCGCAAATATTTGGAAATGAGATCGTTGCCCTAACCACGAACAAATCTCTCGTCAAGACGTCTGCCACACGTGACCTTCACGCGTTCGTGGATACCAAGGGCATTATTAGGATTAGGATTCACCTAGACAATGTAGATGCTTCGGAAAACGTAAAATGTCCCGTACTGTTAACCGCACATCATCGTTACACGCACCTCATCATAGACAGCGAACATCGACGTCTTTTTCACAGTGGTGTCGGTGTCACACTCACCGAGCTGCCTGGGAAGTTTTGGATAGTGCGTGGTCATCAGTGCGTTATAAAGGTGCTTGACCGGTGCTGTGTTTGTGCGAGGTTTCGTTTAAGAGCTGCTTCAGCTCCTACAGCCCCGCTTCTTATCGACAGAGTCTCGACGTCTCACCCATTTCAAGTCACGCTTGTAGACTTCGCTGGTCCAGTGCTTGTGAGGGGGAACAGCTCTCTGAAAACATTGATTGCGGTGTTTACCTGCGCTGTAGTGCGAGCAGTTCACTTGGAACTTGCCGGTGACATGACTGTGATTTCTTTTTATTGGCCTTTCGTCTTTTTATTTCACGCCGTGATTTGCCTAGTATAATTTATTATGATAACGCTTCAACTTTTAAGGCAGCCAGTCGCGAACTTAAGCTTTCCTATGGACTTCTACGTGAAGGACTTTTGTGCATCTAGTATGACGAACCGCTTTACTCTATTTGAGCTCGAGCTGGCACACGCTGATGATGATATATACAGATGAGGAAGTTGTAGAAACGATGATAATATGTCCAGTTGACAAACAAGAGTCAGTGCTAAGTCCCTCTGCCGCTGGAAGCGACCGCCTGGCCGCGCGACAGTATTAAGAATCGCGTCGGGTATAAGGCTTCAACCGGAAACATGCACGACTTCTGTCCCACGGCAGCGGTGATCGGAAGGAGGCCGAAGAGTTTAGACACGGTAATTAACGGGGGATGCTTGGTCAATGACCGTATAAGGTTCAATAAAGCGACTCATGAATTTTTCGCATAAGCCGGGAACGCGCACCGGAGTCCAAAGAAGAACTTCGTCTCCAGGGGAAAAGGTGACAGCACGATGAGTAGAGTCATAACGAGACTTCCGAGCTTCCTGGGAGATGCCGGTGTTAATTCGGGCCAGCTGACGGTACACTCTTAAAAAAAAGAGAGTCAAAAGGGAGTCACGTCTGCTTGACTCTCTTTGTGGCAGCCGATGAACACCTTTTTTTCTAAGGGGAGTCACAATGCTCTGGTCGACGCTCCTGAATGAAATAGATGACTCCCTTGCTCCAAGGGAGTCAGTGATGGTTCTGCATATACAGGGTGGGTTTTTTTTAAAAAGAAAGCTTCACTGGCTGCGACCAAGATACAGTTCGCTGCTTTGGCTTGTGGTATACCGAAAAATTTTGGTTGAGAATATATAACATGGATTCGTAAAATGTGGAATTACGCACGTATTGTATTATGGCTTCCGTTACGATATTGCTGAAACGGCGCTTCGAAAACGTCTACAAGTAAACAGGGTTCTTAAAAAATCTTGCCCCCAAGCGAAACATTCAGAGTTATGACAACGTTTAACAATGGCAGCGCTGACAAATTTGCGAATCTTCGCACGTTTGCAAGCGAGGTTTGTAGATTCCTACGACAGCATGTATGGCAGAAAACATACATTTATTATTGAAATGGACGTGCATGGTGTTGAACGCACTGGCGATCGGGAACACATCTAACTCGACGGCCGTAAAAACATGTGCCGCAAAGCTGGCATGATAACCGCACAGACCGGTTATCAAGGCGACGCTTTACCGCGTCTCCTAAAGAGCGACAATACTACCAGAATTATAGCTCGCGTGGTCATCATTTCTGCCCGCCACAGCTAAACTATATCTTCACGATAATCCGCGCGGGCCACCAAATCGCTCAGCAAACGTTGAGCACAGCTAGGCACGCACACACGGCCTCACCGCACTCTCCCTAGCCCCTAGAGCAGGGGATGCACGTTCACCTGCGCCCCCTCCCACCGTACAGCCCTTACAGACACACACAGGGCACGCTTCGCCTCCTCCACCCTGATATTATTCAATAGAGCTTTAACTATGCATGGATGTGTGTTCTATAGCACCAAAACAAAACCGAAACCATTTAGGCGTTCGTGGAGGCTACTTTAATCCAAAGCCGAAGCCATCAATACGAGACAGCCATTTTGGCCTGGCGTCGTGAGAAGGCATTGTTCGTGATCCGTCTCGTTGTGGTCGTTCTTTAGTCCGCCAGAATAATCTGTGTCGTCAGGCGTGATTGCAAGTGATTGTTTTGCGTGACTTTCTTCGTGCTATGCATTCGTAGCGTAGTATCGTATCGTCGGCTCGCTCTTGCCGTGTCTGGCTGATCGTTTTGCGTGACTTTCCTTCCGTGCTATGCATTCGTGGCGTAGTATCGTGTCGTCGGCTCACGCTTGCCGTGACTGGCTGAAGCAGTGTCACTCAGTGTTTGGGAAAAGCAGCCTCCGGACGGAGAAGTCCCTGCAGTAAGCTTCGTTTCGTCGTGAACTTGCCTGAGCAGAATGGCAGCGCATGGCGGATCCCAGTGGCACCGACAGACGAAGCCTGTGGACGACGCTCCTACGGTCGTTATAGATTTCAGGTGAGTTCTGCCGGCTTCTGCCTACAACTCTTTTATTCGCTTCACACGTAGCTTTGCCACTTGTCTTTCTGATGTTCCAGTTGCACGGATTTTGCCATCGTGTTTCAATGGCTTGGCAACGACGAAAACCGCACTGGACTATCCAGTAGCGGGTAAAACGGAGTGGTGCGAGCCAATATCGTGTTTCCTTATTCCATACATGCCAGAAAAACATGAAATTGCGAGTTGAAATCTCGGTTGCAAGTCGAGTGTGGTGACACGTAGAGCAACGTTGCACCGATATATATTTGAATGGTAAGTAAGATCAGCTGATCAAAATCAATCTAATGCACCCGGCCCGAACATGCCTGATATCCAGATCATGATTTTGGCTCGTGAAACTCTAGAATTTAGTGTTTCTTTCCTTTGCTACCCAGACGTTGAAACACGTTTAATACGTATTTATTCGCTGCATATTCGAACTTCTCGCCGTGTTTGCTTGTTTGTTTGTGTGTGTGTGTGTGCGCGCGCGTGCGTGCGCGCGCGTCCGTGCGTGCGTGCGTGCGTAACTGCTATAAAACTTTGATGCAATAGCTTTTGTAGCACGGTTTCATTTAATTGAAACAGTGGTGACTTGATCTTATGATGCTAAAAAATATCATGCAACAAAGGTAAATGTGAGTTCACTTCAAAGTTGAAGTTTTTTTTTTTTTTCTACAAACTGCATACGAGCATAACCTCATCCTCCTGTGATACTTGCTTTGTCTAATGTGGTGTGGTGCTAGTACCTAATAGTAAACACAACACCGGCTAGTAATAATGGCAGTAAACATACTGCTCAAACGCTGTGTTTCGTGGATATTGGATGCCTTTGTTATACCAGCCGTGGTTCAGTTCGTTATTATTTTCAACACAAAGATAGTCTACAGTGATGTTGGGGGCAGTGGACAAAAATCCCTTAAAATGGACTTGGAAGCGTTACGCTGCGAAGCCCAAGGACGCGGGTTCTATTCCTGACCCCGGCAGCTGCATTTAGAAGGGGGCGAGATACAGAAACTCCCATGCCCTCTGATTTGTGCACGTTGAAGAACTCCAGGTAGTTGAAATTAATCCGTGATCTCCCACTATGTAGCACCGCTTAATCGCATTGTGCTTTTCGCTCATAAATCTCTAGCAATTATTGCTTCGTCATTATACCTCGAAACACTCGCTGTATCCTATTTGAATTCTATTCGCCATAGTCTGCAATGAATATTTAGCACTTTTTACAGCAGGGTACCTCATTTGACATTCTTTTACAATGCACCTTAATTGTCCCAATTTCGTGCCATAATCAGCTGTTGTTTTTAATATGTATATAAGTCAGTTCAGCACTGTTCCTTTTTGTTTGACCGCTTCTCATCACCTCATTTGTTTAAGGTGATGTTTGTGCTGCACAGTTTGCCCGAGTTTGCTCCCAACCCTCTATACTGGTCAACGCTGGCTGGTGGGTTGTCCTTCCAGACAAACGGAAAAACGAGACCTTTGCCTGTTGATATAGATCTGAAGAAAAAATGGCACATTAGGCCTTTAGAATAGCTGCACCTTCGTGCAGCTGTTCTGAAGCCAGGCACTAGAAGGGCACGCTCACAATGATGCGACAGAAAGAAGGCAGTGAAGGCAAGCCTAGTCTTGTCGTACATTCGCCATATTTCGTGTAGCTGTATACACATTTTGCCGTTTTCTTCGTTAAACTAATAATAACATTTGGCGTTTAACATCCCAAAACCATGATATGATTGAGAGACGCCGTAGTAGAGGGCTCTGGAAATTTCGACTACCTGGGGTTCTTTAACGTGCAGCTAAATCTAAGTACACGGGCCTCAAACATTTTCGCCTCCAACGAAAATGCAGCCGCCGAGGCCGGGACTCGATCCCGCGACCTACAGGTCTTCGTTAAAATACTGCTAGTCTAGTGGTTATGGTGCTCTACTGCTGACCCGCAGGTTGCGGGATCGAATCCTGGCCGCCGCCGCCGCATTTTCGATGGAGGCGAAAATGGTTTAGACCCGTGTGCTTAGATTTAGGTGCACGTTAAAGAACTCCAGGTGGTCGAAACTTCCGAAGCCCTCCACTACGGCGTCTCTCATAATCTTATCGTGGTTTTGGGACGTCAAACCCCAACAATTATTATTATTATTAAAATACTGCTGCCATGCTATACAGGGTGATTTTTTTTCAGACAGTACATATCTTTTATAAAAAAACTCTATGACAGTCACGCTCCAGTAGTACTCTAGTTCGAGGCGGAAATATTCTGCCGCAACAAAAAATGCGTTGACGGGACTAATTAACAAAAACCCGTTAACTAATTTTTATTTATTGACTTGAGGGCAGTTGTTTATATTAGAAATTTGTAGTGCGTGCCGCTTTATGGTATACCCATTTTTCAGAAATCATGAAAGTTTTACGTAACTCGAGATATTTATTGTGAAATTTTAAGGGCTAAATCAAAACTGATCGTGTCCGGCACACAGAAAACGCGGTTTTTCTGTTACGTCACACCGGAGCTGCCCGCGACAAGGCAGTGACGAAATTTGAATGAAGGCGCGTCGTGGTCGTACCTTTTCGTGAAACCTGGCAAGTCATCTAACTTGCGTCAGCGGATCGCCTTACCTTTGCATGTGGCGTTTGGTGCTCATTTGTTTCTTTCGAGATGCGCGCATCCGAAATGGCAGTAATATCAACCTTTTCTTTCTATGTTTACAGATAAGTACCACACATCGCACCCAAATAATAAGCTGTTTACTTGTGTATTTCTGAATGCTTGCAGATTTTCCTGATCACATTCTGCTTCGGCCCACCTTCATTAAACTATCATCACCTTCTTTTCACGTGTAGCTCCGAGCTTACGTAACAGAGAAGCGACGTTTCCTGCACGTCAGGCGCTATCAGTTTCGATTTCGTCCTTGAAATTCAAGGATGAATATCACGAATTACGTGTAACTTTCGCGATTAAAAAAAATGTGTATGCCATAAATTGGCACGCGATACAACTTTCTAATATAAACAACTACCTCCAGGTCAGGAATTAAAAGTTAATTAATGAGTTTTTGTTAATTAATCTCTTCATTGCCATTTTAGTTGCAGCAAACTATTTCCTTCTTGACATAGAGTCTGTGCGCGAAAACATCTTGAGCATGACTATTATACAATTTTGATAAGAAATATGCGTTCTCTAAAAAAACATCCTTCTAATTGTACGGAGGTCATGCAGCGGAAACAGTTGCAGCTGGCTAAGGGAGTAACAGACCCTCAAAGTACAGCAAAGTTAATGAGTATCCCTGGTTTTGTTCATTGCCATGACACTTCATGGAATCTGGTGTGTGAGCGCTGCCCTTGTCAGATTAAAAGGTGATCGATCTGTCTGTCATCATGTGTTTATTTTTGTGCACTTGACTATTTCAGGTTGCTTCAAGACTGAACATTGAAGCTCTACAGCTGCATTTGACCAGGAAGCCTCCTTGGAAACTTCGTGTCTCGAGGTAGTCAAGACGTGTCCAAGAATTCGGAATAGCCACGCTTAAGGTCTGGCCGTGAGTGGTCTCGAATCAGTGCAACCTGCTGTCCTTTTCGCCAGAATGCCATCTGACCCTGACATGGTCTGGGAACACGACACTGCCAAGCTCATGCACGCAAGCTGTGTCATCTATTGGGGTCCTGTATCTCAGATGACTACATGAGAATCCTGTACTACATGAGAACTACACATGTTGCATGTTTTGCGCTGTATGCCACATAAAATATGTAATGGATGTCGCAAAGAAGTGCTTGATGACTGGCCATTGATTCCTATTCATAAAAACTGACTGCTGGCTATGCTAATGTTTATGCCAGGTCTAGTATATTGCCGCATTTGACAGTAATGAACGTTGTTAGCGAAACTATTGCTTTTCATATCTCACTCATTCTGACAGTAATGTGTCTCGCTGTATTCCTGGACGGTGTTTCTGTATTTCAGTTCTGTACAGAACTCTCCATACCACCGCTAAATATATATGTTTATATATATCATACCTTATATATATATAAGGTACTTGACACACGACGTACGTTTTAGCATTAGCATAGTGCTAAAACGTACGTCGTGTGTCAAATGCCTTCCTACAGTATAAGGACCTTCGTGATCTTTCTGTAGCTCTTATATTTAAGGGTCATTCCATGCCAAGTGTCCCAGACGTGGCGCTCGCACATCGCAGCTTTTGCTGATAAAATTTGTGCCTTTTTCCTATGCCACATCGAGTATTGTGGCAAAACATTCTTGCTCGAAAAAATTTTTGACGGTCCTGGCACCCCCTCGAATTTCGCTTCTATTTATTAAACTGTACCTAATAGAAAAATGTGTATAAAATCTACTTTTGTCTGTTGAGCTTCTAAACTGCGCTTGCGCTATCGCAGAGGTTCTGTTTAGTTGTCCCATTCATTATTTCCGAATTTTTATGTTTCACTACCAGCTACGTAGCTTCAAAAACTACAAAAATCTTCAAAGTTCGTGAATTTTTCTTGAGCTATCTGGAACTCACCCTAACCAATATTAATAATAGCCTGATTTCCAGGAAAGTGTATTTTAGTAAAGAAATGTTTAGGGGTAAAATAGACTTCAGATCTTTCCAAAAAAAAATTGTGAAATTAGAGAAAATGTACGATTTGTTGCATGTTTGACCATATTTTTCATACTGATGCGGTCAAAGTAAAAATCCTCGTCATGCGGCGTTTGATAAAAGACTTCATCGTTAAGTAATGAAAAAAGTCTTATCAAATCATTTTTTTCATTTAAGGAAGAAAATAATTTTTGAATTTGGCCCTCCGAACGCGCAGCGCATATCATTTTGTTGCCACTTCGCCGCAAAGCACGTGGTAGCCCTTGCAGCTGACACTCGTCACAGGCAACGGCCAGATGCGAGATGTATGTCAGTGGCTCGTGAGTGGTCGAAAGTCTTGTCACGTTGATGTCAGGGCGACGAGTAATGAATTCGCGTTACAATGTGAGCTTGCTTGGCGGGCCCAATGGGAAGTATGGACGCCCGAGAGCAGCCTATGGCGTCGTTGGCACATTGTGCTAGAGGCCGTCTGTACAACACGTATACCCTGAGAAAGAAGTGTGTACAGTGTGCATTATTTCTTTCAGTATGTGTATGCTAGTTGTGCAGACGTCCCTCTAGGACATTGTGCCAACGACTCCACATGCTGCTCTCGGGCGTCCATATTTCCCATTGGGCCCGCCTAGCAAATGCTCATTGTAACGCAAATTCATTACTCGTCACCCTGACAGCGCGACAAGACTTTCGACCACTCACGAGCCGCTGACATACATCTCGCATCTGGCCGCTGCCTATGACGAGTGTCAGCTGTAAGGGCGACCACGTGCTTTGCGGCGAAGTGGCAGCAAAATGAAATGCACTGCGCGATCGGAGGGCCAAATTCAAAAATTATTTTCTTCCTTAAAACAAAAAAAATGATTTGATTAGACTTTCTTCGTTACTTAACGATGAAGTCTTCTATCAAACGCCACATGACGAGGATTTTTACTTTGACCGCATCAGTATGAAAAATACGGTCAAACATGTGACAAATCGTACATTTTCTCAAATATCACAATTTTTTCGGAAAGATTTGAAGTCTATTTTACCCCTAAACATTTCTGTACTAAAATACACTTTCCTGGAAATCAGGCTATGATTAATATTGGTTAGGGTGAGTTGCAAATAGCTCAAGAAAAATTCACGAACATTGAAGATTTTTGTAGTTTTTGAAGCTACGTAGCTGGTAGTGAAACACAAAAAAAATCGGAAATAATGAATGGGACAACTAAACAGAACCTCTGTGATAGCGCAAGCGCGGTTTCGTAGCTCAACACACAAAAATAGATTTTATACACATTTTTCTATTAGGTACAGTTTAATAAATAGAAGCGAATTTCGAGGGGGTGCCATGATTGTCAAAATTTTTTTCGACCAAAAGTGTTTTGCCACAATACTCCATGTGGCACAGGAAAAAGGCACAAATTTTATCAGCAAAATCTGTGATGTGCGAGCGCCACGTCTGGGACACTTGGCATGGAATGACACACACACACACACACACACACACACACACACACACACACACACACACACACATATATATATATTGAGAGAGCGTAGGCATCGGCAAGTTGGTAATTCATGTTTGACTTTTTGAGCGCGCAAAAGAACAGGGACGAAAAACGACGCAGACACAGCGCTGACTTCCAACATATGCTTTATTTTCTGCAGTGGTACATATATATATAGACAACAAAAAGCAACGCACGCAGGCGCATTGTACAGGAAGGCTTCATGTAAAACCACAAATAAGTATGCATGATAAGCAATCAAACAACCTGATACCAGATTTTTTTCTTCTTTAAGAGATCAAGCGGTCGTTCCTGACTACCACTATCGTCTAGTCACCCCGTGGGCCTTGCTTAGAAAGTCTAGTTCTTTTTGGATAGGTCAATTGAAGGTGCACTAATGCACATGTCTCCCAAACTTGCAATCTTTGCCGCTTCAATTATCTCACGTGTTGTTTGTGCCTGGCTCCTTCCTGTCGCAGTGCACTGCGAATACATGGGATCGCACCCACACTTCCTGCAGTGGAAAGCCAAATGTCCCACACCTCCAGTTCGCACGTTATTTGCGTGCTCACGCAGCCTGTCATTGGCACGCCGTCCCGTCTGCCCTATGTATTTCTTGCCGCAGGACAGCAGTAACTCATAAACGATGTTGTTCTCACATTTAACAAAGCTTTCTTTGTGCTTTTTTTGGCACCTGGGTTTTTCAGAACCACTGTAGGAGGCCTTGCACAGATTATAAAGCTTGTTTGGTGCTGAAAGGACGACTCTTACGTTGGCGTTGTTTCCTATCTTTTTCAGCCTATGTAAGACATCGTGAAGGTACGGTATGACGGCGCATTTCTGCTTGACAGGCTCTGTTTCTGGTGAAGCCTGCTCCTCACCCTCGCGAGCATGTTTGACAGTCTTGAGAAGACCCTCCGCCACAGATGTGATGACATACTGAGGAAACCCCGCCTTTTTCAGGCAGTCAGCTTGCGCCTGGAAACTACACGAACACTTGTGAGGACATGAGCGGCGAAGCGCATTCATTAGGGTTAATTTTGCAATACCCCTTTTAACTAGCTTGGAGTGGCCCGAAGAAAACGGCAGAAGCGGCTTATTGGCCCTAGGCTCGTACGACCAGCAGACCTGGTCTCGCTCAAAGAACATTCGTAAGTCAAGAAAACGCAAGGCGTTGTTTTGCGGCATTTCATGCGTGACTGCGAGCGGTTGCAGGAAACGCGTGAACAGATCAAGTACATTTGAAGAATCATTGCCAAATTCACCTGGACTTGATTCTAGAAAGACAACGTAGTCGTCTACATATCTAAACACCTTCTTTACATTTGTGCCTGTTACTAGAAACTAGAAACAGAGCTAACAGGCACAAATGTAAAGAAGGTGTTTAGAGATGTAGACGACTACGTTGTCTTTCTAGAATCAAGTCCAGGCGAATTTGGCAATGATTCTTCAAACGTACTTGATCTGTTCACGCGTTTCCTGCAACCGCTCGCAGTCACGCACGAAATGCCGCAAAACAACGCCTTGCGTTTTCTTGACTTACGAATGTTCTTTGAGCGAGACCAGGTCTGCTGGTCGTACGAGCCTAGGGCCAATAAGCCGCTTCTGCCGTTTTCTTCGGGCCACTCCAAGCTAGTTAAAGGGGGTATTGCAAAATTAACCCTAATGAATGCGCTTCGCCGCTCATGTCCTCACAAGTGTTCGTGTAGTTTCCAGGCGCAAGCTGACTGCCTGAAAAAGGCGGGGTTTCCTCAGTATGTCGTCACATCTGTGGCGGAGGGTCTTCTCAAGACTGTCAAACATGCTCGCGAGGGTGAGGAGCAGGCTTCACCAGAAACGGAGCCTGTCAAGCAGAAATGCGCCGTCATACCGTACCTTCACGATGTCTCACATAGGCTGAAAAAGATAGGAAACAACGCCAACGTAAGAGTCGTCCTTTCAGCACCAAACAAGCTTTATAATCTGTGCAAGGCCTCCTACAGTGGTTCTGAAAAACCCAGGTGCCAAAAAAGCACAAAGAAAGCTTTGTTAAATGTGAGAACAACATCGTTTATGAGTTACTGCTGTCCTGTGGCAAGAAATACATAAGGCAGACGGGACGGTGTGCCAATGACAGGCTGCGTGAGCACGCAAATAACGTGCGAACTGGAGGTGTGGGACATGTGGCTTTCCACTGCAGGAAGTGTGGGTGCGATCACATGTATTCGCAGTGCACTGCGACAGGAAGGAGCCAGGCACAAACAACACGCGAGATAATTGAAGCGGCGAAGATTGCAAGTTTGGGAGACATGTGCATTAGTGCACCCTCAATTGACCTATCCAAAAAGAACTAGACTTTCTAAGCAAGGCCCACAGGTTGACTAGACGATAGTGGTAGTCAGGAATGACCGCTTGATCTCTTAAAGAAGAAAAAAATCCGGTATCAGGTTGTTTGATTGCTTATCATGCATACTTATTTGTGGTTTTACATGAAGCCTTCCTGTACAATGCACCTGCGTGCGTTGCTTTTTGTTGTCTATATATATATATGTACCACTGTAGAAAATAAAGCATATGTTGGAAGTCAGCGCTGTGTCCGCGTCGTTTTTCGTCCCTGTTCTTTTGCGCGCTCAAAAATGTCACACACACACACACACAGATAGATATATATATAAAATGCTTAACAATTGTGGTGACGTGGCTAAGGACTACGCGTTATTCGCAGGATGTTGTGCCTATAGTTTAGGTGCTTACTGATAAAACAGTAGGTTGTCATTACAATGTGAACATGTATGAAATGGCATGAAGTGTTTAAAACCGATTCAAAGAATAATTTTACGAATCGCAGAAATTTCAGTTTGTTTATAGGATGAAGGCATGCAGACGTGAAAGAGAAGACACAGACAAACCAAACGCTAGCGTTTGAGCTGTCCGCATCTCTTCTGTTTCCGTGTTGCATGGCTTACTTTCTTCTAGAATCAACATTTTTTGTTGTTTTACGCGAGCGGAAATTGTTCTGAGACTCATCTATATAAACTTCGAGTAGTATTTTATTTCCCCCAGAGGAATCGAATGCAGCACTGTAAAGTTGCTACAAAAACTTGTTGCGGCTGTCATGCATCCACCACAGTGTTCCTGTTTGAGTAAACCCGGTGGAAGTGCCTTGTTGAGTAACAAGAGGTAGCGGCACCAACTTTCGTCGATTGTCAGATAAAAACCCTAATGGTGTTCGCTCTGATTTGAAGTTCTTTTGAAATTCTTGATCAATCTCTATAAAACTTGTTTAGTTTATGTGTATTTGTACGCTGATTTTGAAAATGCAAATATTTTTCTACTATTATATGTCGTGTTAAGTATATCAAACATTTCATGTGCCATGTTAGGCCTGCACGAGTTACAAAGTAAGCATATCACAATAATATGAAATGGGAACTGTATGCAACATAACCAGAATGCATGTCCTAAACCCACTTAACAATAGTCATAGTATGCTGAACATTGACCAGTAAGTGTATGTCTAGCTGGTGATTCGCTCACGAGAGTTCAATATTACGTAACTTTTAACTCAAATGGGTTTAAAACGCGAGTTCGTATGTGGGCTAGTGGGTTCATGAACATTATGCCAGAACAGCGCAGTAAACTCCTTTGCCAGAACAGCGCAGTAAACTCCTTTAAAACTATTGCATACAGTTTTTATCCCCTAACTATAGCGATATGTCGATTTACTTTGTAACTCCAAGTTTGGAAAGGCTTGCTCATCAAGACACATGAAATTTTTATGTGTAAAAACTGCGTTTTCTTCCAGATAATTGCATATTTGAAATCGCCACATAAGTAAACCTAAACTCAGCAAGTTTCATCAATATCGACCAAGAAGAAAAATAAACGCATTATTTGTTGCAGAGTGTCTCATTGAGTACCACGAAGTGGTCACACTGACTCTTGCCAGGGGAGTCATGTACACCACTGTCCTTAAGGACAACGGAGTCAAAGGAACGCTCCAGTGGGGGTCAGCGTTACCATGGCAAAGGGGTCACCCTGACTACCTAGAGGTACTAGCGGGAAATAAAAGGTAGTCATGTAGACTCCTGCGTTGGGAGTAACGTAGACTCTCTGCTTGTGAAGAAGGGAGTCGTTGGTCTGAAGAACGAAGGGAGTCGTTTGACACCCCAAATTGTGAAGAAGGGAGTCGTTGGTCTGAAGAACGAAGGGAGTCGTTTGACACCCCAAAAGGTCATCATATGTGTAGCGAGGCGATTACCACCCAAAGGTAGTCAGTACAGACACCCTTTTTTTTAAGAGTGTAGTGTGCGAGGCGAGACAAAAATTGTTCGGATAAAGGGCCTGCTGAGGTTGCAGGAGCTGAAAAGAACGAGACGTCCAGAGCGAAACTCGGCGAGTGGTCATAGACCAGGAAAAGGGGCAAAAAGCCGAAAATGCGTTGCGTAGCCGTATTATATACGAACATCACGAATGGCAGAATTGCATCCCGGTTCGTGTAGTCGGGTTGATGCAATGACAATCATGTCCGAGAGGGTGCGATGAACGCGTTCTGTCAAGCCGTTGGTCTTCGGATGGTAAGTAGGAGTTGCCTTGTGAATGGTGTTGGCGGCGTGCAGAAGCTCAGCAACAGTAGATGCAAGAAAGACTTTGTCGTGGTCGCTGAGCAGAACGCGTGGAGATCCATTCCGTAAAAACATGTTCCGCAGAAAAAAATTGGCGACTTCAGTTTCAGTCCCAGATTGTAGCGACGCTGTTTCCGCGTAGCGGGTTAGATGGCCAGCAGCCGTCACAATCCAACGATTCTCATTGAATGCCACAGGAAGGGGCCGCACAATTCTATCCCGACCACTTCGAAAGGCAAAGCGGAACAAGGAAGAGTTTGCAGGAAGCCAGAAGGTGGGTCATTTGCGGCTTTGACAGTGGACGCGTGAGGCAACGTATTTGGCAACGGTTAAAGAGGGGCAAAAAAAATGTGGCCAGGCCAGGTGTAGCGACTTGGTATTTTGTCGTACGTTTTGTGGTAGCCAAGATGGCCGGCGGTGGGAACATCGTGCAATGTTTGAAGAACTTCACGTTGTAGAAAACGTGGTATAACTGCAACCCATTTGTTTCCATCGACGTGATAGACGTAGCGATGTAGAGCACCACTGTAAAGATTGAATTGGTTAAGTTGTACAAATGATGAAGTTCTAGAAATGACGATGATATGTCGCGTTGACAAAGAAAAGTCAGTGACTGCGCTCACACTAGAATTATCACGTAGAGGTTCATTGCTGAGCGCGCTTCATGGTTGGGACGTTTTTGAGAACGAATGATTCGAAAGGTTAATAATCGCCCCAGGAAAACTCTAGGAAAAGGATGCTTCAGCTTCGAACAGCTTAGCACTTGAGTAACATAGATCGAGGCAGTCATAAATTTTAGGCCACTCACATACATTTCTGATGATACTGCCGCGGCAGAAATACCGACTACTTTGCAATTTTTGTCAGGTAGGCGCCTCACGGCCCTTCCGGAAGCACGAGTTAGCGAGAACTCGGGAGGTCGCACAGACACACTGCGCACCTCGAAAATAGACAACAAAAACTAAATCACTTTTCGCAACGCGGCTATAAGGAATACACCTTGACACTAAGAAGCGCACCCAGCAGGTCACAGAAGCTCGACAACAATTTAGAGAGTGGTGACCTTGTCCTTATTAGAGAAAAAATGTGCCCATTACGCTTTGGAAATTAGCTAAAGTTGTTGAAATCTTGAAGAGGAACGATGGATACGTCAGAGCATGCAAAGTCAGACTAGCACAGGGCACGGAGTTCACGAGACCGGTTCAACTTCTTTGTCCTCTGGAACTGTGAGTTGGCCGCGGAGGATATTGTAAATCGTGTTCGCGCTGCGCACAGGAGAAGACGAAGTTGGGCTCCAGACCGGCAGAATGTGTACGGTAGGCTTGTGAGTGTGTAAAAGAACTTGTTGTTGGGCTAGTTGGTAGATCACTTTCAAAACTTAATTAGAGCGCAACCACACGACACATTCACACACCCACACACCCAGACATCAACCACGCACAACGCTCACTTCCAACTGATTTATTGATCGCGAATGTGAATGTGTCGTGTGGTTGCGCTCTAATTAAGTGTGTGTTCACCATGTTGGGACGGCTTAGCGCTCTGCGCCAATAAACACGGCAGAAATGCTGTTTTCCCAGAGGTACTTTCCCCGAAGCGTCCCTCTCACCTTCTCTCCACTGTTATTTAATCGATTGCTCAATAATACACCGATCTTCACGCACTGAGTATAAAATTGGCAAATGTGTGATCTGGTGACCACGGCGCTATACTGAGGGGCCTGCACCATTTGTGCACTTGTGATAGCTGGCGAGAAAGACCGTCCCTTTCCTCGGTACAACCTTCGGGCACTTTTCGAGCCCGAATCCCTAACCCACACGGCGTGCTACGGAAAGGCTGGAATATAAATAAAGAATCACAAAAAACGAGAATAACGCAAAAAAAAAACAAGTACGCTGATGCGCTTTCGTTGTCATCGTCGTTTCTCTTATTCTAGTTTTCGTGTGATTGCCTCTTCTGTAACCAAGAATTCCCTGTACCAATCCGCTAAACTGTCAGAACTTTAACATGTGTTCAGAATTGTTACAATTAAAGTAGAACGCAATTATTGTTCACACTCCCGATGAATAGAGCCCTCCTGGCTCATTTAGGGGACAGACAGCTACTCATCAAAAAACAAGAGCTAACGGTAAATTTAATGGCAGCATTCCTATATAACAAACGCTAATGTGCTTGAGCTTACTATCCTAATTAGCAGACAAGCGCCCACGCTACTCGGCATCATCGTTTCCAATTCTCTTTGCAACTTCTAGTGCAACATACAGTGCTTACCTTGGAGAGCTTCTTGTTCTTGTACTTTTGCACAGCATAGAACGTGATGCAGCCGCCGAAGTAGCAGGCAGCGTGGTAGAAGGGAAGCATGTAAACGTCGGTCAGCATGTTGAGGTAGGTGCTGGAAGCGGAGGCCGCATATAACCAAGGTGGTGTGGCACGAACACTAAAAACTTACATAACGTCTTGCACCACTGAACTTTCACTCTTAGGAAGGAAAAAAACGCAGCTGCAGAGTACAACTCTTGTCTTTGAGTCTTCGACATTTATGACATGATCGTAAACACACAGCGGCGTTCTCGGTCACGCGTATGTTTTTAGAGCGACGGAATGTGTACCAAGGGATGGGAGACGTGGTCGAGGACAGCAGAGAGTTAGATGGAGCGAAGAAGTGGTGAAGTTTTCAGACATAAAATGGAACCAGCTCACACAGGATGGGGTAAGTCGGAGGTCATTGGGGGCCTTCGTCCGGCAGTGGATATTAAAGAGGCTGAACAAGAAGATGATGATAATGAAGATGCTTTTTACGTATATCTGCGGCGTCCTGTTTCCTGTATGTTTTAAATCGTTATAATTCCTCAATAGTTCTTTGCGCTTTTATTTATCCACGTCCCTTTTAGTCAGTGCAGGATTGCAAGTCAGAAGTTTCATTTCCGGTTAAGCTCCCCCTGCCCTTCTCTCTTTCCTACTTAGTGATACATATTTAGCATAATTCATCTATAATGAGCAGCCTTTATAACGGGTGCTGGTTATTTAGGTACTTGTGTTACCATTCAGATTTTCCCGCCTTTTAATTGTCCATGTATCTTTTATTCTATATCTTGCATCCCACTTGCCGTCTCTCTTTCTCTGTCTTTCTTCTTTACGAGACCTTGTCTAATTACACTGCCAATTACCCTCTAATGGGCTGCCCATATCCTTGATGTTTTCCGCCATTCTGTTTACACACCTCTAGGTAGAGGAATGTTTTACTCTAGCCACCCCTTTCTTTTTATCCATACTTTTACGTTTTCAATTTTGCCCTGTGTTCCTCCCACTGCAAACCAAGCCCTAGCCGTCATCATCTGCAGTATCCTGGTTTGTAATTCACGCCAGTATGCTATGAGTTCAAGTCGAAGCGCTACGCAAAATATTGCAATGGTGGGACAAAAATTAAAAGGCTTCTCTGGATTAAAGCAAAAATAACTTCGATGAAACTTCCTGTGGCGAAAGTTCTTATGCATCTCAATCATATCGCTTTTCTGCTTATTTTTTATCGGACCGCCTTAGTGTGTTACAGGCGCCACAACATTGGCCAAAATAGCGTTGTCGCCATGTTCAGAACTTCATGTTACAGCCAATTCGTCCCCTGTACGCGAAGCCAAAATTTTAGGATATAGTAAGTTTTAGAGAGAGTTCAATAAATGCAATTAAAGTTTATGTTCTATTACTGCTTTTTGTGAAAATTCCCCAAAGCGACATGAGTTACTGAAGTTTACCTCGGCGTTAAGGAGCTAAAACATAAAGCTAATGCGTGACAGAGAGAGAAAATAAACGTTTATTTTGAGCAAGCGCACTGTGCGCCCAAGGTGGGCAGCCTCCTTATTCCAGATAGCCGCGGGCCTTCGCCACCTCTCGTGCCCGTTGAACCAGGCTTCGATGATTCTCCAGGTCTGGGTCCGATAGCTTGACCTCCCACTGCTCTTCGGTTAGTGTAGCGGTGCTAGGGTTTTGTATGCATCCCCACAGCATATGACATGGAGTGTCCGGGACATCACAGTACTTGCAGATGTACGAGTGCTCAGTCGGTCAGATACGGTGTAGTAATATACCATGAACGTGAGTGTTTGTTTGCAATTGCCTGAGGGCTACTGTCTCTTCCCTAGTTAGGCTGGGGTGAGGCCGAAGAACTTATCCGCCAGCTAATGCGTGAAATCATCTAATAAAAGCACAATGCTCAGCCAACGCAAAAACGCAAATTGTGAAAGAATGTGTGAAACGGTCAATTTTTAGCGTTTTTTTTTTTCGCACCTTGTTTTCCACCATTTCGTGAAATTCAAATGACTCTCACGTGCCCATACAGTTTTTGCGGCTCAAAATATTTTGGGAACTTACTGTGGAAGTAATATTCATATGCCCGCTATTATTAAGATTGTTAACACGAAAGTGTTTTATGCCGGGGTCCACCAAGACATTCATGATGTATTTCCGTCACGGAAGTACGTCAGCAAAATGAACTCCCTCAGATGGCAAAGGAAAAAAACCATAAGAATAAGTTCCGTTGACGGGAGTCAAACCCATCACCTCTCGGCCCGCGAAGATTGCTGGCGGGCGTTTAGCCCACTGACCTACCGCGAAACACATTACGGAGGCTGCATGAACGCGCCTTTTATCTTTCACACTTTCCTCTCGCAATGCTCTTGGATTGATGGATGGATGCTATGAGCGTCCCCTTTATAACAGGGCGGTGACATCTGTGCCACCAGGCTCAAAAAAAAAAAAAAAACGCGCCGTTGCTACGACCGTCCCATTCGGCGCGTTTCCAATACAAGTTTAATTTAATTTCGTCAACGCTTTAACACACCGTGAGGTGGCAGCTTTAGCTCAAGCCTCGCTCATAGCATCAATCCATATCGAAAAATAGCTCTCCGACGCTTGCCTGGCTGTCGTACCGCGTTCCCCGCTCGCCCTGTGAGAAATAACTGCCAGGCGAGATGGAAGACACGACGCGCGTAACGTTTCTCTTCGCATTTGACGGCGCTTTGAAGGAGTGCATATCGAGTATCAGTGTTTATTATGTACATGTTGATGCCATATTTGCGCGGGATTCACCATATGCGGTGTCCAGGTATATCCGGACAACTTCAGCTACCGCAAGGGTTCAATCATGATCATGGGCGTCAGTCGTCGGTACGGAGATGTGCCACCAGGCGTCAACGTGAGTGAGATGCGTACACATCAAGCGGTGCTATATCTGCCAAACAACAGTAGGCATTGTAGAAGCTCTCATATACCAATGCACTATAAACAATAAACTACGTCTGTGACGACACGTCTTTCGTGTTATACGCTTCCTATGACGGAGCGATCAGGCATCATTTTTTAGCGATATCTATTTTTAGCGAAACGATTGCGACAGTTGTCGTGGAATGACACTGCAATGCTTGCTTGTAATGTTTTGTAATGCTTGTTTGTAATGCTGGACGAGAACACTTACGCCATCGTGTCAGTTAGATGAACAATCACCGGTGTGTACGCGGTTCCGTACACCTGCCAAGCCGTGTAGCAGCTGCTTGCAAGGGAGAGGACTGCCAAGACCGTTACGACGGATCGTCTGCAGGTATCCAGGATGTGCAAGCATGAGCGGTGAAAAAAAAAAGGGCGATGTCAGTTTTCATGACATCCTACACCTTGCGTCAGAAAATCGGAAGTGAGAAAAGAAATTGCGGCATATTTCCCTAATAGAAACAATAATATACGCGAATCATTTATCACTCGAAACCGTTTCTACGCCTTCGCTAAAGGCTGAAGCGGAGTAAACAGCGGTCACCGTTAACCAACATCAGGCTACATACAGTTCACCAAATCTAGCCAGCATTTGCGAGTGCTTGTATTTTGCGAGTTGCATACGATATGCTTGAAACAGCAGGTACCTGACAAACTCGTATTCGTGCAACCTTCTGCTGCATATTTAGCAGCAAATATACCTTTAAATGATAATTTTTGCGTTGTCATTTACCTCACAGGGGGTTTATTTCCGAAGTTTAGCTTAGAAAGTAGAATTTTGGATGCGGGCAGAGATGTATAATCCCCCAAGTATCCGTATTATTCCTGTAAAATCATTCGCACTAATAGGTAAGTTCGTAGCCTTTAGCTTCATCAGTGAAGTTATTTTTGTGAGGTGAGATTCCTGTTTTTAAAAACAAAGAAAACAAGAGCGGTAGAAAAGGCACGAACACGCACCATCTCAGCCGCGTACTATTCCTACACTTGAACGTTAATCGCCGATTCTTCACTAACATGGTTAAATCCCTGTTCTTGTGCTATCATGCCAAAGTATTTGGTGAGACACAGTCTAGCCGCCGAGTAGTCGTCCTGCGAAACTTGCTTATTAACGTCCGGCCAATCCGCTAGATACATCTGTTATGTGACCAGTTCTCTCGTCCTACACTCCGAGGGAAAACAATGAGTACGTGTTACTATTTTCGGTGAGTCCTGACCAGTGTGGGCAGTACGCTTACAATTAATGGCGTTACCGGTAACGCATTACTTATTTTCGTACTCGTTAGTAACCTACTCAGCAACGTACTCGTCCACATTTCGGAACTGTAATGGGTAACGCACTAACGTTGACATTTTTCGGTAACGTGAAGTGTCAAGTTACTCGTTACTTTTTATTCCAATTATCCCGGGAGATTTACACAAAACTCCTTAGCCTCTCCACTTTCGCAGAGTTCACCCCGGCGTTCATTTGTTGCAGCGGCGGACTGCTGCCGACCCGCCAGGCGTTGAAAGTACCATCCAATGCGTCTATCGAGCGCCTATTCAGCGTAGCGGTGTACGCATTCATTAAGAAACGAAGCAAGCTGTCCGATGACAGCTTTCAAATGCAGCTGTTGCTTAAATTCCACAACAAGTCGTAGTTATTAGAAAGTTCAACCTACAGTACTCTAGCCCTGGTTATCAACTTTCTTTTCAAAATTAAATTTCCTTTTTTCTTTGGCAACTGCGGGTATATGTTTCTATAGTCACTTAATTTTTGAGTGAACGAGGCGGACATTGAACAGCTTCACATAAGCACTCGCAATTTTTGAGGAGATTATGTAGGTTCAAGGGGAAGAAATATTGATGTGTTCAATAATTTTTCCCATGAACTAAGCCATTTAAGCGTTTCTTGATGACTAACATATTGGAGTATCTGTCTAGTTAGTAGAAGCACACAGTCAGAATTACTGTAACTTTGTCGAGAGTTGAGTGACGTTTTCTTTGCGATTAGCGTTGATGATGAAATTTTATGCTTAATCTCACACTGAGAAAAATGGCTTTACCATGTGCGACAGATTTAGAAGCCATCACATGGTACTGTACAGGCAACTTCATAGGCTACTATAATATTGCTGGAGTGCGGAATATTTCTACAATCAGTCAGTCAACAAACTTTATTAAGGTCCAAAGGAACTACAAACTCGTAGTTGCGGGCCGCGCCCACGTTGGGACCGGAAGACCATGGTCCTCCGCCCGTTCGCGGGCCCTTTGGACAGCCCTTAGTTGTTCCTGGGGATCGCCGCTTTTGAGGGCTTCCTCCCAGTCCTCTTGTTTATTAAAAGGCGCATTTCGTAACGCAGTACAATGCCAGAGCATGTGTGCTAGCGAGCAATAAATACTCTGAATTGCACTCAGGGCAGTGTGGGTCGATGTCCGGAGCAAAGTGGCTAAATTGACCTCTCGACGGGAATGATCCCGTCTGTAACATTCTGAGCGTAGAAGACTGGGGTCTAGTGAGCGTGGGGTGTGGGAGGGGGAATTTCCTGCGCCCAAGCTGATAGTGCTCAACGATTTCTACAAAGTTTTCTCGTTAAATCAGTATTTCAGAAAAAAATTGTTGTCTGGGCTGGAAATTATTTTTCACGACTTCTTGCGCTTCGTATTACGAGTCAAGGTCAACTGAGTCGAGCATAAAAACTTCTTATTCTTTTGAAGCCCCTACTTACACTTCATAAACTAGCCGTGCTGTGTCACTTTATGGTGGTCATTCTATGCACCCTAGCCACGTGAGCCACAGATAACCTAAAGCAAACTTCTGTGGCATTGGTATAACAAGCTAATGACATCCATATATGTATCGTGTACTGCCGCAGCAGCACCACGTTTACTCGCTTGGACGTCATTTACAGAGAAGCATGCTGAAAAGCTGTCATTTTTACTTCTTTCTTGAAACTACGCATAGCGACCGCTTTCGCGAGTCGCTTGCTGCTATCGCATTACACGTTGCACATCGCCCATACATATTTGTTTACTATCGTGCTATTATACAAGAAATATGGAATTGCTCTCAGTTGCCTATTGGTCTTCGTTATTTTTTAAAATTCTATCCGTTTTCTGCTGATGTACTTCAATGGGTATGATTCTTACGCATTTCTCTCTATCGCTTCAATAAAATCTGTTCTATAAGAGCGAGTTGCTTAGAGTGGCCATATCAAGCGCGCTGAATCTGCTTCGATACCATGGAAAGTTTCATAATGTCGTGGACGGTTGCACGGGCTTAATAGTGGCATGCTCGACTGTATCATCAAATTCAAAATAAGGCGGATGAAGAAATCAAATCTCTATTGTCGGATTCCTCTATTTCCACGTAATGTCACCACGTCACATGCCAAATAACGAGCAGGTGTAGAGCTAATTACGTTCGCAACTCATTTTTTTCTCATGGCAACTTTTGTACGTGCCCTTATGTATACACAGAAATTATAATTGTTAGAACGTGTTACCGTGACGCCAACTGGTGAACGATGAGAGATGCGAGGAACATCTGGTAGTCTGCCGAGATGTACCACGTGTGTGCGCTCGGACCCTGCAGATATAAGACGGAGGAGCCTAATCGACAGGTAGAGTGATGACAATTGAGTGGAAGGTGAGATAATTGTGCTACTTGCGGAAAAGTTATTCGAGATTGTGTGTCACACTCGACGATCGCCAACCACGTTCACCACACAACCCTTTATTGCCCGCGCCACATGTCCGACTCTGCGTCTTTCTCTGTCTCTCTTCTCCCGTCCCGCACGCACACGCGCGCCTTCTCACTGTTCACTTGACGCTCGCGCCATCTAGTTCCTCTGACGGCAACTACACACAACCTCCGAGACCCGCACCCAACACACGCGCACTTTTCATTCCCTTTCATCTTCGTAGTAGAACAGCGCCGGCGAAAACAACAGACCAGACGAGGAGAAGGACACGTAACACAAGGCGCACTAACAACTGAAAGTTTATTCGGTATCTGCAGAGAATAAATACTGCCTTCACATGACCACGTGATACAGTGTCATAGCTTTTGTAACCTTCTTTCTTCTGTTTATTCATGTGAAGGCAGTATTTATTCTCTGCAGATACCGAATAAACTTTCAGTTGTAAGTGCGCCTTGTGTTACGTGTCCTTCTCCTCGTCTGGTCTGTTGTTTTCGCCGGCGCTGTTCTACTACGATTATGAACCAACTAGCCCAAAAGTACATTTTGACAAGTTACATCCCTTTCATCTCTCATATGTGTACAGATAGGGTATACAAGCAAATAGACAGTAGATTGGCAAATTGGTTCACAGCTATGTGTTTAGTGCCTGCAAAAATGTGCCACCAGAGCTTCTTGCGTGGTTTCGGTAGAACATGCATAGCTCCGAAAGTGATTTTGATAGGACATGCGTAGCTCTTGAAGTCGCGGGCTGAGTTTAAAGCGCTTGTGTTGAGTTCTTCCCTGTGGCTCCATCTTGAATGCGTGTTCTCCGGTGATTATGAATCCGTACCAACTTGCCCATTTTTCTGCTTTGCTGAGTTTGATGGATCGGATGTCACTGCGCAGGAACGCTCGACGATGTTTGCTACGTGAACGAAGTGATACAAAAATGAGATAACGTTATTGTGCCATTCATGGCAGAACAAATGAAGAAGTAGCGGCTGGCATTTTGGTTACCCTGGCTATATAATCTTGAAATCGCGAAACTAAACAGTGAGTGCCCAGCAACGAGAGGATACAAAAGGAAGGAGTGCTTGTTATGAAACGTAAACGTAAATAATCAAGTAGGGATTTACTGTAGGGTTTGCTTTATTGTGCTGTGAGAAAACCTTATTGTTGTCTCTATGACTTCTAATAAATTGCACCTTACGCTTAAAATCCTCTTTTATTCTTGCTTAAAATGCTCTCCTCGAGGTCGTAGAATATTTTGCTATAATCTAGATTTTGAATGTTTGCATTTTACTTCTCTTGGAGAATATAATATTGGGCCGCTGTAACAGGCAAGGAAATAAATAACACAAAACAAAAGAACAACGAGAGTTCGTCTAGTCCGCATACGATGGCGCTTTGAACTACGGCACTAGGTAATATTATTCGATTTCACCAGGGCCTTACATGACACCCCCCCCCTTCCCCCCCAAAAAAGAAAAAAAAACGGTGGCCAACCACTTTCGAATCGAGGAAGCTGGGCGAGTTGGCGGCGAATAATTGTACAAAAAGGTTAGGCATACGGAGCTTCCGTCGCGTACGTGTTGTGGCTCTTGTGAGACACCTGAACCTTAGGGACAACTTAGCTCAAAGTGTCCCACGTTACTTAGCCATCGTACGTCGCCAATAAAGGATTGTAGACTGCTTCGACTGAACTGGGCGACCCTTGACGATTGCCTGTTACCGAGGAGGTGTGCTGCTCGATGCGACCAGGTATAGGGTCCGTTGAAAGTTCCCAGGCGACGCTGCGATAGGTATACATAGGACAGTGGCCTGGGAACTTGTAAGGGACCCTGTACATTGTGCGCTGCTAAAATTTCCCCCAAAATCTGACTTAAGCTCCCGTTTGTACACAATTTTTCGTGTTCCTACGGTAGTTTTTTTTATATCTCCCGTACTTTGTTTCTTTTTTCCAATTTTTTTCATACATCTTTGTTCTTGTCTTCACCTCCTGCTTATATTCCCCCCTCCAGAGCCAGCATGTGTGGTGACCCTCTCCCTGGCGGTTTTCAACCAGCTGCCCCATTCCCCCCCCCCCCCCCCTATTTTCCTTATGTATATTTGTGAATGCATATCAAAGAAATAATTATATACGAGTTCCTAGTTATTAAGAACGTCATTGACGCTGGAAACGTTTTCAATTGTAAAAATACTGACAACACAGAATTTCAGGGGATGGTGGAGGTATGAAGTGATCAGAAGTAATTCGACAAGGAATCTGACTGGAGCCAAGATTTCGACACGGACGCTTGTCTTTGTCAGAGCATCGACTGGTTTCATCAGCAGTGTTTTTAGGCAAGTTGAGTGCACTCTTACCTATTCTTAGTGAGGGAGGAGGAGGAGGAAAAAAAAGCTTGCTCACAGAGAAAGGTCTCCTTATCATGTCTCCTTGTCGAAATGGTGGCTTCGGCAACATTCCTTGCTCAACTTCTCGTCGACTAGCCGCACATTGGTTGCTCTACTGTAAGCTACCCAGCCAGACAAATTTTCATAGGGGCACAGCGGCAAGCCTTGCACGTCGCGGGCAAGCGTCGGCACTGCCGAGACAGGTGTCGCTTGAAATAATGTCTCCTAGGCAAAATTATAGTAGCGTCCTTAACGCGCGCGCCATCACTTTCACTCGTTTGCCACGCCTGGACCGTGAGACCGCTTTAGTTTTTATGTATGTGAAAAACTGCCACCTCTTCAAACCTGACCGCACATTTGCAACTGCGACATTGCACGCTTTATTCCTTCCATTGCTCTTGTATATTTCTGCCTGAGGTTTATATTACATGGACAAAGCAGCTAGCGCAGCCTCGGCCGGATGAAATTGTACGTACGTAAGACAACACCCTGTACAGGTTCCGGATGTTGAACACGAACGCCCACCAGTAGCTGCGCACGTCGTCGTAAAACTTTTCGTACACAAGACCGGTCGTAGGTCCCGTGACAAAGAGCGGCAGCAGTGACAGGCAGGCGGCCACGAACACCAGGGGCAGCACCAGCCTGCATCGTCAGGAAGCGGAGTACCCGAAGAGAGCCCCAGAAAACGTTAGACATGAAGTGCTCACACGTTGCTCTTTCCTGCAGAATATTTGTCATTATCGTGAGCATTGTGTGCGATGTAGGAATATGTCAAATAATCAATTTTCTGGTTATAGTAAAAAAAAAGCTGAACATCTAGCATGCATAATGTTTTAAAAACTCTGAGAATGATACTGTTAAATATCGATTGAATACCTACAATTCCCGGTTAGGTAAAATACGACTGCAGAGCCAGATAATGCGGAATTCGCAAGTTCTGTTATACAGTTGTCCACAATTTAATTCATGTCCTATTTAATTAAAGACTGCTCTTCATTTTTATTTACAACATATATGCTGCATCCTCCTATATTATGAGCATTCCTTGAACTGCGATGTTTATTCAACAAATTCGTAATAAGGTTATCTTATATAGATGTTTGACGTGTGCATCTGGCTTCAGTATCACGTCCAAACTTTCCTCCATCCTTACACGAAAATCTATTGTTTCAGGTTGTCATGCGTTTATTGAAGGGCTGACAGTAGCTTTTATCGTCTTCTACGCAATGTACGAGGTGATCAGTTGGCTATTTTCTACTGTGTTGCCTCCCGATAGTTTTGAACTTGTCAGTGTTTCAAGTGGATCTTTCTCCAAACAGCACCTCTTCCATATTTGCAAGCTTCCTAAAAAGACGAACATGAACGAATTCTGTGACACTTAATTCTCACACGTGCCGTTGAGCTTTAACTCTGGGGTCAAGAATAATCCACAGTGATGCATACACTGTTAGGGCTTCGATTATTAGGTGTATCGCGCCATTATATGTGTATCAAGATAAGTTCTCATGGCTTCAAGTTTATTCGTCTTACGTGCTTAACAGCGTGTATGAGAGAAGAAGCGAAATTACATTGCAGAGAATGCGTGCACCCAAATTATTCTGACGATCAACAAGTGCCACCATGCCCTCCACAAGCATCCAACCTGCCAGGGAGAAAGGCACTGCTTTTTTCGTTAGCCAGCCCTGTTTCAACAACCAGCAGATGTCTGAGAAAACGGTAATTTTGTTTGAATGTCATGAAACTGTAACCAAAGTACACTGCAGTGCTCACAGCTTCCAGTGAATTTCATGATTCTTTGTATACTAGTAACAACACTCCACGCTCGGCGCCCGACACGCACCACCCGAAGTAATATAAGTAGCAGGATATTGTGACGTGGTCTTCATGGTGAAGAAGGCGGCAGTCTGGCTGTTAAAGACGAAACTTTATTGGACGAACTTGTGCCCAGGAAACGAAAAGTCAAAGTACAACCGATAAAAACTGTAACAGTGATAGCGCCGATCACAGTCGTCGACCGTCGGTAACCTGTTCGTCCGTGAAATGCGTCGGCATTGACAGCTGCCTTATCGAACCCTCCATCGTTATTTCCAGTGCTCGCGTGAGCTCTAGAATAAAGTTGGTTACTCGTGTGCTTTGCGTAATAATAAGAGAATCGTCTCAAACAATAGCGGTTTCTCAAACAAGCGGTGTTAACAGTTTATGTGGGTGAAACCCGATCACCTCAAGCATACAGGATTACGCGCGCGTTGCGTATGAGTATTGCCGCTATACCAATAGCGGCGATGGGTTCTCTGGTCGCTTGGAGAGGATAGACGCCGGAGAACTTTGGAGAAAAATAAGAGAACTTGTATTTATAGATTTCTAAATAGTTACACACAAACGTATAAACAAGCAAAAACACTTTGGAAATGAATCGTCTGTAGGGCGACCCTATGCGGGATTCGGCGGAGCTGATGGTGCCTAAAGGCTCGTTCACACCTGCGACTAGCACTGGTTGCGCGACCAAGTTATTCGCTTTGCGACTGGTGGCAAACGGTCGCAAATGGCCGCTTTGGTCGCAGAGCGACTGTCATGGCTCATCCGCTCACTGCTAGATTTTTCAGTCTCGCGACTGCAGTCGCAAAGCTCTGACACAATCAGATGCACAGGAACAGGGCGTCCGCTTATTTTACGGGGCAATGACAATGCGAGCCATTTGCGAGAAGACGTTAATTCAGTGTGGCGGCGGGTATAAGGCGCATGCAGGTGTGAACATCGTCGCCTTGAGTCGCTTTTTAGTTGCCAGTTGCAAGTGGTCGCGCAACCAGGGCAAGTCATAGGTGTGAATGCGCCTCAACACCTTAAGCCCAGTTCAGAACGATAGAGGGAACACCGGAGCCGCTTTTTTATTGTCACTTTCAAGATATATATATATATATATATATATATATATATATATATATATATATATAGTTGCAGCAAGGAAGTAGAATAAGGAACAAGACAGAGTACGACGCACGTTGGTTTTTGCGGTATGCTTACTGACGTTTCGGCTGGTGGACCAGCCTTTGTCAAAGTAACAAGACTTGTTACTTTCACAAAGGCTGGGCCACCAGCCGAAACGTCAGTAAACATACCGCAAAAACCAACGTGCGTCGTACTCTGTCTTGTTCCTTATATATATATATATATATATATATATATATATATATATATATATATATATATATATATATATATATATATATATATATATATATATATATATATATATATATATGTGTGTGTGTGTGTGTGTGTGTGTGTGTGTGTGTGTTTGTGTGTGAATGTATATCACTATATTTTCTTTTCTTTTGTCCTTGTGTGTTACTGCTTTGATGTGCTCTTTTCGTACGCTGTTACATATTGTTTTCTTTTTTTCTCTTCTGGCCATAAATATGCTCCCTTGCTAAGCTCTGTGCGTACATAATGCTATAATTAGTTTTCCAAGTGATATATGCTAGTAAAATATTTTTGTTTTTATACTTTTTTGATATGTGACATGCCCTTTTAATGAATAATTTTGAATGAATCCCAACTAGCCTTAGGCTACGGATTAAGATGCGTTTCTCACACTATTGTGTTTTGGTAAATTGTTTTATGTCAATAAAAATTTGAAATTCAAGTTCAAACATGTAGTACAAAAACTTCGAAAAACATTATTGGTCCAGCCTGGCTGGGTAGTGACGGGACCAATGGTTAGACATACCGCATCACTCAGCAAACGGTGCCAACAGTGACAAATGGAACAGGTATAATTACCTGACAGGTATACTAAACCACGCTGGTTTTGACAAATTACACTATGTTTGAAAGGTAACGACGTAATTTGTGCTGACAGTATCTTTTCAAATTCATATTTAAACTGGAGACGGCGCACACTCTGTGCGCCGTATCCACTTTAAATATGAATCAATACCAACTAGCCTAATTTACCGTGCTACTACATGTTTTCGAATATTGTGTTAATCACACTTAACACGGATATTGGCCTGTAACTCTAGGCACATGAATGGTTAGAATCTTTGATACTGGGGCGACTTTGCCATAATTAAGCTCGTTTGGGTACACACCACAGTCCTGCCAGTGACGAAACATATGCAACAGGTGGACTGCGAAAATGTCAATATTACAGCGAAAGCTGTTATGAGATCATTTCAGCGACCGTTTTTGGCGCCGTAGTTGTCCGCCGCCGCCGCCGGTGTCCGTAACCACTATCGCTCGAAATAAGAAAAAAAACGAAATAAGGAAACAATTCCAGGATGCAACGAGGTGCGAACCTGGGTCCTCTGCGTGGGAGCCCAGTATTCAACCTCTGAGCCACGCCGGTGCTTGCCACTGCTTTGCAAAAAGACCCTATACAGGCTTCATCTCGGGAAGGAAGCACATTAACATGTGCAATATAGCGTGGTAGAAGAGTAAAATAAGCACCAAGCGTCGCACAACGCGAATTATGTAACCAGGCGTCACACAATGCGAATTGCGCAACGAGTGGGTTGTTGAATGCTTCTAACCCATTACAATCGGCTCCGCCATAAATCTTCATCGTCATCAGGCACACCATCAACAAAGTGCGCATAATGCCTTACATGCGTTTAGCAGGTACCACGGCTCTCCGTAGAATGACGAAAAATGGCATAGTGCCTGCTTCCCTACTTCTCAAAAATTACAATGATTTATAGCGTAGTGGGTTCATCGCAAGTGCATTTGTATTGGTTGCCAAGGAAGCCCATAAGCGCATGATCCCTTTCCTCGGGGTCTCAATAAAGTTCTTCGCCCCCCACCCCCTCTCTCCCACGTCAACGTATGTTATACAGCATGGCGGGAGAGGGAAATAGCGACCGGGCATCACCCAACGCAAATTACATAACTGGTGGGCCGTTTGAAGCTTCCAACCCATTACAAAGGGCTGAGCCATAATTCTTCACAGTCGTCAGTCGTCGCTTCAACAAAGTGCACATATTGCCTTACAGACGTGTAGCTGATGGCTGGCTTCTCCGCAGAATGACGAATAATGGCCTAGTAGGGGCTTCCCAACTTCACAAAAATTGTGATTTATGGCGTAGTGGGTACCTTGCTAGTGTACTTGTATTAGTAGCCCCAAGAGAGCTTACAACGGGATCTAGAAACGCCGCTCTTCCAGCTTTCGCTGTGACTGTGCTGCGGTTTCAGCGCAGGCCTGGCATTTTAAATGCGAAGCATTTCTTAGCGAACCTCTGGCACTTTGAGCGTTTCTATCTGCGTATCTATCTATCTATCTATGTATCTAGCCGCCTACGTCGGGATGCTCTCATGATCGCCTCCTTAACTTGGTGTGTACCAAAATTTGCATGGGAGGGTAAGAGGATTTAACGAATATGATTGCCGGGTCATGACATGAATAACGTTAAAATCCTGTCGCGTACGTCGTCAAACCCTTTCCACTAGACACGTGTGGCACATACCCGTTTACCATGGGCCGCGGTGTACGGGTATGCGCCACAGGTGATTGACAGTTTATATCTACCCAGGAACGGCGAGAACAGACATTGATAACTTAAATGCAAGAGCGTTAAGGAAAACCAACGTCGGCAGCGTTGACTCAACGAATGGAAAGAATGAAAATTAGGATCCCGGCAGGAATCGAACCCAAGCATTCTGCGTGGCAATCAGGTATTCTACCACTGAGCCACACCAGGTCTGTAAACTGGTTTGAAAAAATAGCCTACGCAGGCGTAATATCGGTGCAACGTCAATTGTGGTTGTGGTGCTGGCTATCTAATTTTACAAGAAAGCAATAAACGCTACATGATACTCCTATGATATGTACTCCTACAATACAGGCGTCATATCAGATTAACGTCTCTAGTTCCAGTGTCGGCTCCGCTTTTATAGCAGTCTAATAAACATTACGTTTGTATTCCTATGATTCAGCAAGCTATATTGAAGCATTGCTCGACCCCGGAGGAATATTTTAACGAAAGTTACATATGATATCCACATCACCGCACCGTAAAGTGCACTTCGTCCACCAGAACGGCGCAGTGTCCCCTTCATTTGTTACGAGGCTGGGCGATGGCCTCATGCTGACCGAGGATGATGCCAGATTGACTGACAGCCGCTTTGTAGATTAGGCTACGTAGGCCACACACACCCAGGTAGTCTACGAATACGACAAACACCATCCACTGATGTTGGTCTACGTAGCACTATCCAGGCCTACCAGCCTCGACGGCCTATACCTCACCAATGCGATGTGTGGCTTCAGGTTCCGACATGTCGCCGGCTCTGTCGACAGACAATTTGTCGATGAAATGACCGAGGTATCCACGAATTCCAACAGCTCTACTATACCACATACTTCACTACACATGGACCCCTCGTCTCCGCGTTCAAGACCGGATCCGATAACAAGTCATGACCAGCTGCTGGTGCTCACTGATTACGGTGATTATGCCCTTGTTCAAGAACTGTCGAGAACTTCTTGCACACATTTACACGGGTTCGTGAAACGTGCGTGCGCTCTCGAGACACGTATAAGCACTACGTATCAGCTTACTGCTTCTGGTGTTGGTAATACCCACGTTGCATACGTAACCGTAAACAACTGGTTATATAACACATATGCGGCTCTGCAACATATATATGTGTGCGTATAAAATTTATACAAATCTTTAGCGTCATTTTGTAACGTGTCGCTCAGTAAAAAAAGTTACGCCACAGTCCCCTACCCGCCGCATGCTTCGCATAACATCAACTCTCACGGTACGTGGGATCTGCCGAATTTTTTTTATTTATCAATTTGACTGTAATGGTATCAAGCCCGGCCACTTTATTACCATCTATATTTTTCACTACTGATAAAAGGTGTGTCAGTTGAATTACAAACATGCTGAAGCTATCGAAGACTGGTCTATAGAAGGGTGCGTATGACCCTAAGTGTCAGGAAACTGGGCAGCCAAAAACCGCCCGACGTCTGCGAATTAGTTTTTAAGACTATCTACCGCGTCCTGTGTTATGACATCAGGTAACACACGTTTCTTGTAATCTAAACCAACTGCAACTTTCTCCCAAACTCTATTGGCGTGGCCTTCATTGTTCGAGGTGCTTAGTGAAGTATTCTTTTTTTACGTTTCCTCATCATGGAAACTGAATGATTCTTATAAAGCTTGAATTATTTTAAGTAATATTCATTATTCCTCTGCTACTTACGTTTGCGGAACCATCCTCTTTTGTTTCAGTACCTCCAAAATACTGGGTGTCATCCAAGGGCAGAGTGGTTTGATATATTTATTGTTGGTTATAGTGGTGCCTAAAGACACAACATTTTAAGTGAGCGTATGAAATTGCAGTACTCTGTATTTCCATCGTCATCATACATAGCAGCCCCGATGTTCTACCCTAATATCAATAAAACTAATCGTAGCGGATCACCCTGTAACTGGATGGTGGTGGTGGTGGTCTCTTTATTGCACCCAAAATAGGGGACCAGTACAAAGACCGGTTGCGCTGGCGGTTCATCCACCAAAACAACAAACTCACTTCAAGGGCACATTTTTCACACATTTAGGCTTATCCTCCTCGCCCCAAGCAGCGCACCGACACCCAAGAACATAAATACAACAAAACCAAGGGGTGCATATAGGTGATACACGCAGTTCGCGACGTCGTGGAGTTCGTCGCCAGCGCGACATTTATAGGGCAGACCAGTTTTACAGCGATCCTTGTCTACGCACAAGCTTCTATACTTCGTTTCATGCATCATGTGCAACGCTATCGAAGCTATTCAAAATGTTCGGTCAGTGAAATGTGTAAGGCTGCGCGTCTCGTGCTTGGCTTTCATCGTTGTAAACGCGCGTGCCGAGCCTGCGCCTTAGGCGCCGCGACGGGCTGCAAGTGCAACACCAAAAGGCGAAAGCAAAGAAATGTTAAGCGATCCAGAAAAAGCTTATTGCCAACCGTATAAGCGGGATTGTTTATTTTTATGCCACAAAGAATCTTAATTTATAACTCAGCCCAAGAACGCAAAAATATGGCTGATCCCTCAGTCATAGGAATCGGTATAACACGAAAGTGAAACGTGTCTACACAGAAGTAGTGCTTATCGCTTAGTGATATATGAGCGCTTGTACAATGTCTATTCGTGTTTGGCAGCTATAGCACCGATTGGCGTGGATGCGCCCATGTTGACGTCTAGTTCGTAGAGGTCTTTAGCTTGAGCCGCAAAGGAGTGCGTCTCGCTGGCCTCTGTCTCGTTCCACCAAGGCACGACATTCGCCCGTCGAAATAGTGTCCTTTCTGCAATGCGCATTGCAGCAGTTTTGTTAGCTGGTGCTCTCGCAATGGAAGTAGTCGGCGGCGGAGAAATCCCGTTGGTGCATGTGGAAGCTGCACTACTCCGATGAGCCGGCGCACGCTGACACGAAGCGAAAGGCAAAGAATGTAACTGCGTCTAGGGTGCCTCGGCGACGCCAGTGCGGCCAGTGCCCCTACCTGCTATCGAGACGCTTTAACCATGACCTCCGATATCGCGCGCAATCCCGGAGTAAGCGCTAGTAACTGTCGATCGTGACGCGTTACATCTTTTCACCTCTCACAGACGGCGGCACCGCTCCGCCTACCTGCACCGCCAACAGAGAACACCGTGCGAGAGACAATGTGTGAAAGACATAAGGCGCGTTCGTGAAGTGTCCAGCATCTGCTAGGTAGCTTAGTTGGTGTAGCGTCGGGCGCTTACCGTCGCGGCCGAAACGTCGTGGGCTCGATTCCAAGCGGTGGATGTTTTCTTGTTTTTTTTTTTCTTTCTCAGCCGCTGCCGCCCATTTTATGAACGTTATATCCTGTAACGGAAGTACTTGGTGGACCCTGGCATAAAACATTTTCGTGTTAAAAAAATTGGGGGACCCTTAAGCTTCGCCTTTAAGAGTTGAACGCGATAGCGAAATCCGGCCCCTAGTGCATACCACTAAGTGCATACTTAATAATGTGTATTGTTACACACACACGCACACAGACACACACACGCGCGCGCGATGTATCATAGTAATAGTACAGGTTTTTGATCTAAAGCACTTCCCTGTGCTAGAGTCGAGACATATTTCTCACAATGCCTCACAGATGGCAGCACATTATCCAACGTTTGCTGTTTGCTTGATCAACGCCTCCTCTAGAAAGCAGGCGTTGGCTTGATATGTTTTCCGCTAGATGGGCATAGGTTGTCCATTTTTGGAGTTGTTTGAAAGTTCGTGTGTGTTTTTAGCGGTGATGGCTGCACTATCCCGGCTTTTTCGAAGCATGGCGGCGCGCAATAAACGTAGTTTGACGGCCTCGCCAATGCACCTACAAATCGCCGAATCTGCTCATTTCCCTCGTGACGCCTGCCCAACAAAATGCGTTAAGGAGGCTCCTTCCAATGCATGGCATTTATGTAGTGTTTTTTTTTTTTCGAAGCAGTTGCAAGTAACATCGGGGTTTTGTGGTAGGATATCTGCTTGCCACGCGAATGGCCCGGGTTCGATCCTCAATGGAACTGTAGATTTTTATTGTTTATTTTATTTGCACCTTTCTCGATTTTTCGGTCACGGACGTTTTTTCGCTCACAACCAGCGACGCCATCACCGGCACCGTCGCCGACTCCGGAATTTCTGCGACACGAGCTCTCTAACGCTTTCGCGTTAAAAAAAAAGAAAGATTAAGGCAGCTTCGCACTAGTGGTGCCAAGCCTGAAGGAAGTGAGGAGCTGGGCGGCCTGCCTTGTTTATCTTTCTTTTTTTGTCTCTCTTTACTTATATTTATTCCTTTCTCTCTCTATTTCTCCCTCTTTCTCGCTCTTTTGTGTGTTTTCTCTTCCTTCTCTGGCTATCTCTCTCTTTCTCACTTCCTCTTTCTTTCTGTCTGTTTCTCTCTCTCTCTATTTCGTTCTCTTTCTTTGATTCTCTCTCTTTTTCTCTGTCTTACTCTTTTAGTCTTGCTCTCTCTTTTTTAAATCTCTTTTCTTGTGTCTGTTTCTTGCTATATCTTTATCTCGCTGTTTATTTCTTTATCTGTCTTTCCTCTTCTCTCTTTCTTCCCTTTCTTTCTCTCTATTTCCCTCTTTCTCTTTCTTTCTTTCTTTCTCTCACGCTCTCTCTGTACTCGTTTTCTCGCCCATCAGGGTGATTGCATCTCACGCCGTACATATCGGCGCACGTGTCCTGGGAGCGAAGCAGAAGGTGAAGAAGAGGACGAAGAGCGTGTGTGCCAGTTCATGATTATGATAGCTTTCTGTTCGCTCTGCACGCACTAACGGTCGGTTTAAACAGCCCCGCTGTTCAGGTCACATTACGGATGGCAAAATCATTGAACTGTTTCTTCGGGGGTACGCATTTACTGTGAGAAATATCGAATAGACTCAGTGGCGTTGGACGTGATGCATGAGTTCAAATATGCTTTCAAACACGCGCCGACTTAGCCAAGAACAAGTTCTCCTATGAAATGGGCTATACCCATATTACCGAGGATAACTTATCGAACGTTTTCAAAAACAGAAGTGTAAATTCGCTGCATTTGATGATTTCAAGGCGCTTAAATTAACCTGGGTCAGACAAGATAACAATAATCGCTGAGATATTCAGCTCGAAATTAGCTCAACTATCAGCTCGAAAATCGCGGATACACCTCTTAAACCTTTCCCCTCACTCAGCGGGAGCAAAAATGTCTGCAACTAAACGCCAACTTAAAGCACATACCTGTACCAGCGTCGAATGGCAATGACCGCCGCTGCCTTCATTCCACGTGCATTTTTGACGCCACTGATCGAGTAGGACAGCACATAGCCACTGCAAAAAGACAGCGATAGAGCAACACTTCACTGTGGCAAGCCTCCACGTAGACAGAAAAAAAAATCCCAGCAGATCCCACGCGTTGTGGGAAGAGATTTCACGCGGAGCAGTCAGCGAGTAGCTGCCTATGCCGGAATTTTCAGCTTTACGATTCTTCCGAGGCGCATCGACGTCTTTGTGTAAACTGAGTGGTAGTGCAACAAGAGTTGACGTTAGGCAAGAACCACTACTACAGCTGATGTTAGACAACAGTAGCCACAACTGCTCATGCAATATATTTATTTACAATCTGTACCGCATGGTTGCTGGCCAACGTTAGTTGCAGCACGTTTTTCAGCGTTTGACTGCTACATTAAAATCACTAACTATAACTAAAACTATGCCTTTCTCTTGTTTAATACACGCCATGGTATTTACTCGCCGTGGTATTGCTCAGCACGTAAGAGGCCGCGCGACTACAGGTCGTGGTCGTGGATTTGCTTCCCTGTGGAGGCAACATGCCAACACCTGTGTGCTTATATTTAGGTGCACGTTAAAATTGCAGGTGGTCGAGATTATTCCGGGTTCCCACTTAGTGGGAATCCGGAATAATTAACAAAAGACAGGCCGTAACTTGGAGATTAGTACAAAAACACACTTACCCCTGCCCGGCGACCCTATACGGCTCTGTTATCCGAGCCTGTACCCGACGGACGCGTGTAAAGCGTGCGGGTACAGAGCTACGCTGCGGCACATGCTTTGGGAATGTGCCGGGAAAGGTAATATTACTGCAGCCGCTAACTTTGCGACGCACGCTCGACAGGGACAAACTTCGAGCTCAATCGTCGCCGCTGGTGCCGCGCCGAGACCGGGGCCTGGGCTGTAGTCTCCGTTGCACATCGCCTCCGTCGACGTCGCTGCCGCTGGGAGGTGGCACCCACAAGCGACGAGCTGGCCGACCAACTTTGGGCCGTCTGGCAAGCCGAAGATGCCAGCCGGGCCCAAGAACTTCGAGCCGTGCACTGAGGCACCTCCACTGTCATCATCATCGGCGGAGGGTGGGACGGGACAGGGGCTAATCCCTTCTTCCACTCGCCTCGCCCGAATAAAAACTGCCGGACCAGTTTTAAATAAAATTCATTCATTCATTCATTCATTCATTCATTCATTCATTCATTCATTCATTCATTCATTCATTCATTCATTCATTCATTCTAATCTCGCTGTTCTTGGGTTCCTTCTGTGGAGCATACTCGCATACCATGGACCGTGGCATGCTTGACGTGGGCGACGTGCACGATATATTTTGCAAGCATTTTTAACTCTTCATAGCGCACGCTGACGGTGACGAGATGCCGTTAGATTATTCAGCAAAAGGTTAGAAAGCATCTTGTAGAGAAATAACTTTTTTATTGTTGTCTAATTATATCTAGAACACAAAGATTGCTTCGACCAGCACGTTGAAAATTTTTGTTTGCACTTTGTAACCCAGCTTTATTGCAGCATACGTGCAAAATAGTCTGCATTAGGCAAGCAGAGAAAGATTAGCAGGTGTTGGTCACCGCTTGTCGTCCAAGCTTTGGTATCTGATGCGACTCGCCACCGATAACTTCAACCAACAAGACTATACAATTGAGGTCGGACGAGTCAGTGACAGTTCATACGAAGTTTCATCAACGAAGTTAACGTGCACTCCTTCTTAAATAGAAAAGAAAGAGTGCCGATTATATGTAAAACCTCAAACATTTTGTTGATCTTCCAATCTGTAGATCACTGGTCACGCTCTAGTCGGTATATTTGTGCGAGCACTGTTCTAATTCCAAAGCGACATTTTTGCATCTCTTTAGTACACTACACGCAATCGCAGTTAAGATTTAAGATATCGCACATACTTAAATTTATAACAAAAAAAAAAAAAATAAGGAGGCTTCGCACTAGTGGTGCCAAGCCTGAAGAATCAACGGAGCTGGGCGGCCTCCTTTTTTTCTCTTTATTTTACAGCAGAGCTGTTATGCTCGACGTTTGCCGTGTGTCGTAGGTAAAAAAATTATCATCATGAACCGGTACGTGGTCTCTTCGTCTTCTTCATCTTCGTCCTCTTCTTCCTCTTCTGCTTCGCTCTCAGAACACGTGCACCGACTTGTCCGGCATGGGATGCAATAACTGTGATGGGCGAGAGAACGAATACAGAGAGAGAAAGAGAGCGAGAGAGAAAGAGCTAGATTGAAAGGGAAGCAAGAGGGAAAAAGACAGAAAGGCGAGAGAACGACAACAGACAGAGCAGGAAAGAAAGAGACACAGAAAAATACAGAGATAGAAAGGGAGAAACAGATGGAAAGACAGATAAGAAATGGAGAGAGATAGAGATAGAAAGAAAAAAAGAGAACAAAGGCAGAATGCGTAGCCATGCATAGTAGAGTATAGCAAGGGGTGGGAAAGAGAGAGGTGAAAGCGTAAAAGCCTAGCCAAGCCAGGAGCGGCTAGGTGCCCACCAGCTCTGCTGTGACTCAGCCTGGTGCGACTTTGTGCAAGCTACGCTAATTTCTTTCTCTTTCTTTCTCCCTCTTTTTCCTTGTAGTTTTTATATCTTAATTTTCTCTTTTTTTACACTTGTTCGATTCTCACTCTGTCTATTTCTATCTTTCTCGATCTTTCTATCTCTTTTTCAGTTTCTTCCCTTTCTTTCTCTATTCTCTTTCTATTTCTCGCTTCCTCTTTCGTTTTATCTCTTCCTGTCTCACTGTGTATTTCTTTATCCGTCTTTCTTTGTTTCTCTCTTTATTTCTCTTTCTGTCTTGTTTTCTGTTATTCGTATCTCTTTTTTTCTGTCTGTTTCTTTCTGTCTCGTCCTCTCTCTGTCTATTTCATATCCTGTCTTTCTATTTTTTTCTTCCCTTTCTCTCTCTCTATTTTTCGTTATCTCTTTCTTTCTATCTTTTCGTCTTCTGCCCGAGTTATTTCATCCCACGCTGAACAAACCGGCGCAGCGGGAGAGCGCGAAATGAGAGAAGCAGAAGTTGAAGAAGAAGACGAAGAGTGCGCGGCGCCGGCCGAGTCATTGCGTTGCACGCGCTGTAAAGGTAGAGCGCATTCATGATGATGATAGTTTTTATGAACGCGTAACGGCATGACGAAAAGCATAATAGCTCCGCTGTACAAGCTAATGTGCTTATTGTTTTCACAAGACAGCTGTATATTCTATTGCATAAACATCATATTGTATAGCTGTTGTACACAAAGAATAAGGTAACTATGCGGAACTGTTTCATTCATGGATGCACGTAGGCCGCAGTTTGCAATATATTTTTGTCGACAACATCTATTAGATTTCCTTCATTCAAACAAAAGTTATCGAATTGAAAAAGTGAAAGCAAAATGTACCGTTTCAATATGCGAAGCAAGTACGAGATATAAAGTAAATTTTCTCTTTAGCGTTGGCGGATATGGAAACACCATTGTGCCACGTACCTCAAGAAAAAGAAGGTATCCACGGCCATGAAGCCAACCGCCGCTAGCGTGGAGTCATAGCGGTCGAAGTACGAAAGCTGGAACATAGTCCCAGCTGCGCAAAAGTGGTGCGAATCAGTGACAAAGTGCAAATGTGGGGCATAAAGGCGTTAGAACGAGGGATTAATAGTACACGAGATTGTCCAGCCATATGGGCTGCATCAAAGCTTCCTGTTTGTGAAGAATTGGTGACAACCTGCAGTCTGTAGTGAAAGCATTGGCACTTGTTTGTTCCCGCTTCGCTGTTGTACAGCACCACGCATGAGACAAGTAGTAAATGCAAGGATAAAGGCAAGTAATACAAAAAAGGCCACCATGTGTGTTATGCAGTGATCAAATATATGCAATAAAAACCAATGCACATGTAAAACTCAAAGTTTCTGCGGCACATGTTCGTGTCGCTCTATCGACGGCAAGAGGGGCCATTATTAAAAAAAAATCTTGTGCTAGCATTGTTCGCAAGAGAAAGTTTCCACCAGTACTAATGCTGGGCATATTTATTAAGTGGAGGTGACTGAGTAATGGTGAACTAACTGCGTGTACGAACGTGAAGTTTATTTTGAATGCGGTACAAAATGGAATCTGGGAACGGACATGCTTGACAAATGGTATGAACCAAGGTTGTGTATGCCAAGGTAGAATTTTATGCGCGCATTGTTTATGCAGTACCTTTTCTGTCTCTGTCAGAATGGAGGGAATGGCACCGAATAAACAAGGAATTATTATAAAATTTCTTGTGCGGTAAGAACTTCTGCACCAGTCGTGAAAAAACTCGTCAAACGTTTCAAAATATCGATGCAAAATATGTCCTAAAGGAAAGAAAGGAAAGAACTGTGTTCAAGTGCTTTCAGCTTTTTTGAAAACGCAGTGAAGGTCCAAGGACGATGGTACAACAGTACGCTTATCCACATCGTCCTAAATGACAGCCCTAGTTGTATCTGTTTTGTTTTACCCACTGATCATTGAATGTCTGTTATAACGATGTAAGAACTTTGTTTGGGAAATGGGCCCGATCGTTAGATTTTCACAGATAACTTTTAAATTAAAACGATTTGTGCCATAATGGAGCCGAAACTGCCGACGGAAACAACGTTGCACTGTTTGGGATAGTTAAAATGAACGTCGTGTAGTTTCCAACGGCGAGGCAATGTTAATTTACGAATACGATGTCGAGCTAAAGGAAATGTGAGCCAGAGAAAAAAGAAAAGAGTTCTGGAGAACTAACAAAAAGAGTGTAGCTCATGTTGACCTTGATTTTGACCACCATCGAAATCTATTTTAAAACTTCTTGCTGGGCGAGTTCGTGCATGTCTATGACGGAAATGGTTGCGCATACAGTCGGACGAACTCGAGAAAAAACGACGTGGACACAAAGAGCGCAAACTATCAACCGATGTTATTCATACGGTTGCTATGGTCATATACAGTGGAACCTCGGTGATACGATCACAGCTCATACGAATTTCGGGGTGATACGAATTTTTCGTTGGTCCCGGCCAAGGCCCATTGGCCTGCACTGTAATGGAGTACGGTTGTTGCGAACCGATTTTCACCCAGCGACGTTTGATACGAACGTACACTACCGCCCAGGCACGAAGAGGTGCTGTCTGCGATGTCGTGGAAGACGTGCCAAGCACGTGCGAGCGCGGGAACCCAATCGTGGGCATGCGCGCCGCACCGCCAAATCGCCAGAATCACGGTGTAAGAAAAACACTTTTCTAAAGTTGGACGAGGACCGAAATAAGGCGACGACATTCTTGGCAAAGGAGTCAGGCCTCACAACGTCAGCATGCGCGACCGTTGAGGTCTCACTTGTACGGAAACGGTCGTAGATCTCCCAAAAAACATCCCCAACACCTACGCGATAACAAAATCATAACACAGGACCGTGGTTCTGTAATTTTGTGGCCTGGATCCATCGCGTCAAAGCGCTTCTTTTGTTACTTTCGCTGCAGTACTACAGCGTCATGCAAAAAAGCTTACTAAAAATTTGGAAGGGGCTACGGCTGTCGTGGGTCACAACGCACCTGGTTCATTAATTAAATACGCGCGTACGGGCCGTATATTTACGAGCGCTGGTATGATTGCCGACATCTAAAAACTTAACTGACAATCATTCAGGGTTATTCCTGACGTTGCTGCGGCCCTGAAAAACAGTAAATGAAAAAAAAAAACAATAAACGAAAATAAGTGAAAACGGCAGCTTTCGTTTGTCGCATGCTAATTTTCCATGCTTTCTGGTGATACGAATTTCGATTGATACGAATATTTTTGGTGGTCCCGTGAGATTCGTATCACCGAGGTTTCACTGTATATGCATTGTTCACACGCCCCAAAAATGGAAAGGGGGGAGGAAAGGAGCAGGGCATAGACGTCAAGCCTACTTCACGTCAATAAGAGCTGCGCTGAAAATTGCTTTCCGCACAATACAAAGCCAAAAAAGGCCCCACTTATGCAGTCAACGCGCATTCCCTTAGGGTAAAGTGCTTTCAACACCTTTAACGCCCTGTTTTGTCCTTGCTCCTGCCTAGAATGTTAACGTTTTTGAATTCTGGCTCACATCCGACGTGATCGGGCGAGTTCTCTCATTCTCTTTTTTTTGTAATTGGCACTGCATGCTCTCCTACGTATTCATTTACGCAGCGCCCTGCTTGGCCCAACTATGATCGTCCACACTTGAGGGAAATTTGATACACGACTATTTTTCTTTACCGAAGCCGCTTCGTCGTTCTGTGTTACCGGGGATCCTTGGGCATAACCTGGCAAGTTTAGTGGTGCAAAAAAAAGAAAAAAAAAACACTTGGACGCCATGCCTGTTTGCCACTGTTTCCAAGTTATGGACGACTTTGTGTATGTATGGCACAACCGTGAACTCTCTGCCACGCAGCAGTTCTGTGCTGCAGCCGGGTTTTTCTTTTGTTTTTTTTTCATCTTATCCAGAACTTTGTCAGCCACAGACATAATGATCTCGCAGGGGAAGCCGGCTGAAAGCAACCTGTTAATTTGAATATAATTAACTTTCAATTCTGAACAATGAATTTGTATTTGCAGGTCAAACTCTGAATGAAGCTTTCTATGAAGACTTACTGAAGCATTTCAAGCTGCGCGCGAATAAATTGGCCGAAATAGGGAATATCCAGCTTTTCTAAACAGTTCGAGTCAACGACGCCATTTGGTGCATACGCCTTAAAGGGGTGCGTGAACCACCCCCTCGGGCTTGGTGAGAAAACACATCCTGTGGATAGCAGACACTGCTATGATCAGATTAGCCATATTATCGAGTTTGCAACCTTTACAACCTTACAGCCATTTTCTCAGTCACTCTCTTTTCATGCAGAGGCCTGTGCACTCTCGTCGGAGCTGCCAGCTCCTTTGAGGTCGAACAGCAGATAGCACGATATTTGTCAATAACCGACATAAATGAAGAGCGGCGTTTGGATCAGACGTCCTTCACATAAGAACAGCGCAAAAGAAACAGAGGACCAGTAAAAGAAGGTTTATTTGTCACAACCGCGCAATATATGCTTGCGCAGTATACAACAACAACAAAAAAAAGAAGGAATGATAAAAATGATAAAAGACGCAGCCATACATCATCATCATGTCAGCACGCCATGAACATCATGTGTACAATCGTGCTGAAGAAAATCAATTTCTTTCTCTGATAAAGCAATCGAAGGCCTGCTTACACACACGCTGCCTAGCCTAGCCATTTATGAAGCCTCAAAATTTCGCGTATCAGCTAGCCCCGAATGTTGGGAACTAAAAAGCCACAAAAAATAAGCAACGGCAAAGTGTGCGTGTTTAACAACGTGAGTGTGTATAGTGAGAGACCACATGGCCTCTCCGTGTTTACATCTGCGCGCGGATGTGAATTGTGCGCTATCGCAGCCGCCGCGGACTAAAGACATGTAGATTCACGTTTCCCCGGGGCGCCGCTCTCGCCATGTATTGTAAACAGAGAGCGACGTAACGGCCCTCCTCCTTCTCGAGGACCCGGCCTCCATCGAGGCAGTCTGCTCGAGGCTCTGTAACTACGAGCAGCTCAATAAAGTTTTTCTTGCACCCTCTGATCCTGCGTTCTTAATATACAACACCGATGACATCTGCCCACAGCACAACCCGGAAGTCGGGAACTCAGCGGCAGTCTTAGCAGTGAATGCAAACGTGGCCCGACACCGCTCACTGACACTGGATCAGACGCGCTTCTTGCCACGAGGTGCCGCCACGTGCTACGGTGTGCTAACATTAGACTGTGAGCCACACTGACGCACAGGAATCACAACGGGAGAAAGCGATCGCGTTTCATCCCACGCGCAAAGTAGAGAGTTTGACAATCGGGCCCCAAGAATCTTGGGGACTCAAGAAATTTGCGAGCCGCCAGGGCGCATGCGCAGCACCCAAGGCACTGTTGGGCTCATGGCCTGGCGTTGACACAAGACCACAAAATCGAAAACTAGCGTAGGTCCCCAAGGCGTCTTGGGTCGCAAGCGAGACGACGAAGATGCAGCGCGGGCCACTATGCAGATTGGCCCGCGTCTCGCATAATTGTAATTTAGCCAGGTGTGGCGCCCCGTGCATTTGACCGAATGCAGCCTGCGGTTGACTCAATTATCGAACTCTGCTGATCCTCCTAACGCAGGAGCAATCTACCAAACGCAGCTTGGGGACCCAGTGTCTTCTGTCCCCATTTCTCAAACTCTCTACTGTCATGACGCGCGCTGACGTAACTTCTTTCCGCCGAGCCATTCCTCTCTGTGTAGCTTCGAGCGTGCTCGTCCGAACGAGGGAAAAGAGAAAGCGCCTAAAAGGGCGCGACAAACCCCAGTACTCCGCTCGTTCTTGACTGATTGGAGAGATATTTGCGGCCCTTGATTAGTGAGGCAATAAGCTCCGATACTCAGGTCATTCGATGATTACTTGAAAAAGTGGTTTATGACGACTTTAAGGCTTTCAAGCGTACCGCGGTGACGTGGGGATGATGTCGACGATAAAAATTCCGGCAGATTCTACATATTCTTGGAGTCGATGTCATGCGAAGCAGTAGGCGAGTAGCAACCCATACCGCATTTTCATTTCCTTGGGCCAAGCGCTGCGAGTACACTCTAAGAAAAAAAAGAGTATGCGTGACTCTTTTCGGAGAGTTCTGACTTGCCACGTATACGACTCTCTTTAAATAGTCACGGTGACTCTCTTGGTGGGTCAGGGTCGGCTCGCTCTAGGAGAGTTCCCTGATCCTCTAGGAAGAGTGCAAAGACTCTCATCGGGAGGATCACGTTACCACTTATAGGGAGTCAGACGACTCTTGCCGGTAACGCTCCTAGGGGGGTCAAGGGACCCACACCGAAGCATCAAGCGACTCCACAAATATTTTAAGCTACTCATTTGATCCTTGCTCTACTTTTGCGCGACTACTGTTGAAAATAGTGTATTCATTTTAAGCAAGTTTCAATAATACTTGCCGTTCTGCCCAGCGACTGTAAAATAAAGAATAGTTCAGTTTTAGCATTATTTTAATAAAACTCGTGAAAACAACACATATTTTCCAGCAAAGTCATATAGAAATCGCGAAAAGATGGTCTGTGATTTCCAATTAAGAAGTTTGTGTATTCCTCATTTACATGCTTCTATGAGTATAGCCAACTAAAATGTGTGACTGTGATGTGCACAGTGTCATATGGTGCTAAATGAACAGCAGAAATCGCCATCATGTTTCCATGTTTATTCCTTGTGATTAAAAATAAATCAAAAAGTGGTGACGGCTTCAGGCATCAGACTTGTGGCTTGTTAGGTTGTCGCTCCTGTCCAGCGTGAGCACCATGAAAAACGGTATCTGAAAAGCAGAACGTGATATTATGATGAGAAAATGAAATTGCAGTAAATGTTTGCAAAACCTACACAATAAGAGGTTCACACAGACATAATAAAGGCTAACAACAAAACAACAAAGCACATCCTCCGGCAGCCAGGGCCATGCCGTGAGCGGTTATTGACCGCATGTTTTACAAACGTAAACCATCCTTAAATACTCAGATAAACAGATGCGAGTACTAGGGCCCTAACGACACCCAGCGCGTGCGCACGCCGTCTACGTCGAGATCAGACATGTAATATGCTAGAGCTAGAATTAGCGCACATCACTCCCCCAATCACGTACACTCACTCGATTCTGTTATAGCGCCCAACGTCATCGCAGTGTATGCAAACCACCAAAACAGCAAACAGAAACGAGGGAAAAGAGTGCACGCCGGCGGCCGCAACAACGCGCGCCGTCGAAAGTCTAGAGCTTCTTCACTTTACCGCCGAGGCGTGTCCAACTTGAATGACTACCGCGTACGTTCTGGAAGCCACCGTACTATATCTGCACCTTAAACTACCGTCTTTAAGCCAACAAAAACCATTACATATAGTGCGTCTGAGCGTTCTGTACACAGGCTTTCTTTTTTTTTTCACGTTCCCACGCGTGGAAGCACGCTGCACACTCAAGGTCGATGGAAATGTTATTATGAAGTAGACTAAAGTGCATCTCAAAACGACATCTTGCACCTTCAGTAGTGCAGACACGACGTGCGATCAGCAAGAAATGACCCTCGATTATTGTTTCCATCGCTCACTTTATGGGAGCTTGTACAGCAACGCGCATAACGGTAGCAACTCGTTAACTGACAGCTTTAGTTGGGCATCCGCAACAGCCCTGCGGATACAGGCTACTGTTGGAAATGGCTGGCAGGTTCCGCAGAGCTGCTGCAGACGCCCAGCTAAATCTGTATAATTAGTACCTACGAAAGCAGTACACTCACCGTTAACTGGCGCCCGTTGTCGGTGTCCGCAGCTCCATGAATATTCCGCCCTCCAAGCGTCACTTCGTGCACGGCTCGAGCCGGCGTCAACACCACCGCAGACGCGCAACCTACGCAACCACGCACCGCATTCCAATAGACCAGGAGACTGAGACGACTGAGAGAGGAGAGCGGCGCGCCACCCCGGCGCCAACCCCGCTAAGTTGCCGAGCAAGGCGCCACAACGGCGTCAAATGGCGAGCGGGCGAGCGTGCGATATGTATGGCGTATACGGCGGCTCTTCCGTATACCGAAGCCAATCGAAACGCACTTCAGGAGGGTCCAGTGACTCCTTCCCAAATGCGAACTCTTTTTCTCTGCCTGTACCTTCCAAAAGGGGTCAGATGGACACCCGAAGAGAGTCACGGTTCCATGACCCTCTTTTGACTCTCTTTTTTCTTAGAGTGTATGACCGACGTCATCATGCACTTTGAGTAGTTATGGGTATATCGTGGGGTTACCAGACACGTCGACTACACTGCCGCACAAAGAGCCGACGTAACTCACGTTAGAGCACAGATGTCAGCTTTATCAAAACGTTCTCAACGCTACGGCGCGATGGTATGTATGCACTACATACCATAAGCAGCTGTTTTCGCCGTATTCTTCCTGGTTGAGCAACGGTTGGCTATATGCCCCTCCACGGTGGTCTAGTGGTTATGGCACTTCACTGCTGACCCGAAGGTCGCGGGATCAAATCATGGCCGCGGCGGCTGCATTTTCGATGGAGGCGAAAATGTTTGAGGCCCGTGTACTTAGATTTAGGTGCACGTTAAAGAACCCCAGGTGGTCAAAATTTCCGGAGCCCTCCACTACGGCGTCTCTCATAATCATATCGTGGTTTTGGGATGTTACACCCCAAATATTATTATTATTATTAACGGTTGGCTATATCTTGGAACGCCATAGGAGTTTATATGTAATCTTTATTGTATTGTTATGAAAGCGGATAGCCAACACTGAAACCACAACTGACGTTGCCACGACATGATGAGTGCACAGCGTCTTTTTGAGAAGAAGTTTAAAACACTGGCGGGGCTCTGTAGTATAATGTTTGGCTGCCACGCCGAATGCCTGGGTTTTATTCCGGGTCTAACCATCATTTTCATTTTTCCATACGCCTTTTTTTTCCTGCACTGACAACGCCGCCGACGGCGGCACCCAATTTTCTGGGACACAAGCTCCTTAACTCTATCGCATTAAGATATCAAAAGTATGTTATCGCCTTTCCTGTCTTGATATTGCCAGGCGTGGTTCTATTGATATTTTTATGTAAATAGTCCGTTGGACGCGTAGCCACTGCCCTGCGCGAGCCGCGGCCCAATGTTTATTGCGCAAGCCGCGGCCCAGATTATTTTAGAATCTTTTTATAGGCTTGAGCGCGCAAACGCGAAAAGTTGAGATTATTCTGCAACTAACGCGACCACCAACGATAAGGCTGGAATGCTCGATGCCGCATGTATAAATACCGACGCGCCTTACTGCAGATCAGATTACCGACAGCCGACGCTCTGTTCGCCGCAGTCAATATACGACGTGCATTGTAGTTTGACTTTCCGATTTCCGGCCACAAGTTCGGCCAAATAAAGAGTTACGCATTTCCGAGTTCTGCTGGAGTCTTTTACAGTCACGACCACGTGACATTTGATGGAGGTGCTGGTTCGTCCATGTTCCGGACGCCCACACGAAGTCGGGATCCAAGTCCAAGTAGTCAAGAGGAAGAGCCTAAAGACATCCCGGACCGTCGAACTAGCCGCTGGCAGCTAAGACTCAAGCCAGAGTACGGATCACTTCCAGGCAACACCAGGCAACCTAACGCTGTGACCTTGACCGCAACGACGACAGCCCCAGTAGCCGCTACATCGAACTGGCCACATCAGCCGCGGGAGCCACCAACCTTCCACGGGTCATCGCTAGAAGATCCGGAGAGCTGGCTGGAATGGTACGACCGGGTCGCCGTTTTCAACAATTGGACAAGTGAAGGCAAACTACGGCACGTTTATTTCGCCCTAGAAGACACCGCTCGGACTTGGTTCGAGAACAGAAGCCATGCTGACGAGCTACGACCTTTTTCGCGCCGCATTTCTGGAAACTTTCGGCAGCGTCGTCCGCAAGGAAAGAGCACAAACCCTGTTGGAGACCCATGTACAGCTCCCGAACGAAATCATAGGGATGTACACCGAAGGAACGACCCGAGTGTTCGGGCACGCCGACTCCGCTATGTCCGAAGAAAAAAAGTTTTGTTTCCTGATGCGCGGAGTGATGCAAGAGCTCTTTGCCGGACTTGTACGCAACCCGTCCAAGGCAGTCACGGAGTTAATTTCGGAGGCCACAACGACTGGAAAGACCCTAGAAATGCGTACGAGGCAATACCACCGCCCCATGCCGACGACGAACTACGGGGGAAGCACATGCGCTGGACACCGACGACCTGCGTGAGACGATCAGGGCGGTCATGCGTGAAGAGCTGCGAAAGATGTTTCCGGAATCGCAACCCCAGGTGCATTCCATAGCCGACGCCTTTTTCGAGGAACTTCAGCATTCGCTGGGAATTGCCGTACCGCCGCAACCCGAGTCGGAAGCCATGTGCTATGCTGCCGTTGCACGCCATGCTGTCGCTACTCCGCGCAATCACCAAAGCCCCACCCCATCGCAGTTCCGTCGCGAGACACCGCCGCCACCTCAGACGCCATCCCGCCCGCCTAGAGGCCAGCGCTTCGCGCCCCGGAAGACCGAAGCTTGGGGTGCCCCTGCCAACCGGCCGCTCTGCTACCACTGCGGGAAGCCGGCCACACATACCGCCGCTGCCAGTACCGCCAGATGGGCCTACGCGGTTTCACAGTCCATAGCGTAGGGAGCTGCCACGCGACATCGCCGAGTACTTGGCCACTACTGAATGGGCGCCTCGACGTACGTCGCGTTCGCGGTCGCATGGACGCTACCGGTCCCCTCAGCGACAACAGCAGTACAGCGGCCCTAACGGGGGCCGTTACGCGCGTTCATATCCGAAAACTAAGGGCAGCAACCGATGGAGGTGTGGTTGCTGTACGACGAACTACCGAAGATCTTCCGCCGTCGACGACGACGCCACGAGTGAGTCAGCAAGAACTTTATTAGTCGAAGGGGGGAGGGTAAGGGAACCTAAGCCACGTAGGCTGCCAGGCTGTGTTTTTAGATGACGTCTCCAGCTCATCCCATAACCCGTGTCTGGATGTCTCTGTCGTTGCTGGAGAGTAGGGCCTCCCATTGTTCCTTCCATTGTTCCTGACACCGCGACGAAGCCTTCAGAATACGACGCGAACCAGACAGACTCCTGACGACGAAACCTCGTAAACTGAAGAAGATCTGACGACGCAACATGGAAGCAGCGGAAAAACCGACGCAGCCGTAATCCGACGGCACGACCTAACCGCAACGCAAGACGACGAACTAGCGACCTCGACGTTCTTCGATGAGAGCGTCAAAGCCCTCATCGACACTGGAGCCAACTAAGGCGTCGTCAGTGGGCTATTCGCCGCGAAGTTGAAGAAACTTAAGACTGCTTGGGAAGGCCCCGAAATCCCTACCGCTGGAGGCCATCGGATAACGCCGTCTGGAGTCTGCAGAGCAAGAGTCACAATCAATAATCGCACTTATCCTGCGAGCCTCGTAATCTTGCAACACGGCTCCAGAGATGTCATACTTGCCATGGAGTTCTTAAACCATCACGGCGCCATCATCGACTTAAGAACCAAGTCGATAACTCTATCGTCGGACAAAACGACACCACCGGATACGAATCCATGTCAACGTGCCCTGAACGTGCTCGAGGATCAACTCACCATGCTTCCCGTCGGCACCAAAAAAGCTGGAGACATCGAAGGTGTCATCGAGAGCGATCAGCGTTTGTTGCTACACCACGACATTTGCTTCGCAAGAGGCATTGCTCGGTTGCATGAAGGAGGAGCAAGTGTGATGCTAACGAACTTTAGCCAAGAATACGGACACCTGAGCAGGGGTACGACGATCGAATATACATCGAAGAAATGTTGGCCGTCAGCGATGCGTTTTCCTTTTCAGATTCTGACGAAGCTACAACGACGACCCCAATACATGAACCACCCTTCGACGTAAACGCAAGTCTTCCATCTCGCCAACAGCAACAGCATCGATGCCTTCGCAAAAATACAAGTACTGTTAGGAGCTGGCTTACCAGGGTCGTAAGCTGGGGCGAAGTCCCGCGCCGTAAGCATAACCTTAGTTCCAGAGGCGACTGCTACAGGCGCAGCTCGCGCTAAAGAGAAGTCTTCCTCTTGTTCTTCGACCGCCTTGATTATGATATTAACGCAGGCAAAACACATATAGCATAGCCAACTGTAGCATGCACACGCTCGCGCGAAAGAGAGGTCCTCATGCTCTTGTTCATCGAGAGCCTTGATGATGATAATAACGCTGGGAAAACCACATATAGCATAGCGAACTGTAGCATGCGGCGCTCGCTTCTCTCTGGCAGTGCGCTTCGATACTAATAACATGAACGAAAAGACAAGGCGGCGGAGCGGAGGACTCGCAACAACGTGTGATGTCTTTATATGACAGTAAAAGAATTGTACGGAGCATTCACGACTTACCCGATTATCTCCGAGGCAGCTCCTAAATCATCATTCACTTCGTGGATATGGCGTGATTTTTTTCCTCGTCGTCATCGCGGGTCCGGCAAACGCGCCTTGCTAAGCACCGCGTCATAACAGAAGTGCTCCACCACTCCGTCAGTGTCCCTACCGGGTTTCGACGCGGGAACCGGAGGCCGTTTAGAAAGAAGTCGACGAAATGCTACGCGACGACATGATCCAGCTGTCCGAGAGTCCGTGGGCGTCTCCCGTGGTGTTAGTGAAGAGGAAGGATGGGACCCTACGTTTCTGCGTCGATTATCATCGCCTGAACAAAATCACGAAGAAGGACGTGCACCCTCTCCCACAGATAGACGACGCCCTGGATCGACTCCACAACGCGAGGTACTTTTCGTCGATAAGCCTCAAGACCGGATACTGGCAAATTGCAGTGGACGAGAGGGACCAGACGGCCTGTTCGAGTTCAAGATGATGCCTTTTGGTCTTTGCTCGGCACCTGCGACTTTCCAACGCGTTATGGATGCAGTGCTGGCTGGCTTGAAGTGCCTTGTCTACTTGGACGACGTCGTTGTGTTTGCCTCAAACTTCCACAAACACCTCAGGTGCCTTGAAGCTGTACTTCAAGCAATCAAGACCTCCGGACTCACCTGAAGGCATAAATGTGCCGTTTCGCGTACGAGGAGCTCTTGTTCTTGGGCCACGTCATTAGCAAATGTGGAGTTCGCCCCTACCAGCGGAAAACAGCTGCCATCGCTGCCTTCCCGCCGCCCACCGACAAGAATGCGGTACGCCGATTTCTCAGCTTGTGCGCCTATTACAGACGCTTCGCGAGAGAATTTTCATGGATCGTCGAACCACTAACTCACCTCACGAATACCGACGTGGAACTCAAGTGGGAAACAGCACAAGTCGAGGCATTTCAAGAACTGAAACGACGCCTGCAGGCGTCTCCGATACTTGCGCATTTCGGTGAATACGCCGATACGGAAATCCACAGCGACGGAAGCAGCGTAGGACTCGGCACCGTCCTTGCGCAGAGGACCGAGGGACTGAAAAGGGTTATCAGCATATGCTTGCCAGTAGTTATCCAAGGCGGAAGTCAACTATTCTACAACAGAAAAAGGAGTGCCTTGCCATGATCAGTGCTACATCGAAGTTTCGCCCCTACCTCTACGGCAGGCCCTTCAAAGTGGTGAGCAACTATCGCGCCTTGTGTTGGCAAGCTAACGTGAAGCATCCTTCAGGTCGCCTCGGGCGGTGGAGCCTGAGACTTCAAGAATTCAACACTACCGTCGTTTAAAAGTTCGGAAGAAAACACTTCGACGCCGACTGCCTGTTTTGTGCCTCCGTCGACACACCGCCGCAGGACGACCACGATGATGACTGCTTGTAGAGAACCATAAGTGCCGACGACTTCGGTGAACGACAGCAAGCCGACTTGGAACTCAGGGGCCTTGTGGAATGTACTGTAGAAGGATTGAAAGCTGGGCTAGTTGGTGACCGTACTTGAACATTCTTCAAACAGCGCAAAAACGTCGTCGTTGCGCTGTTTGAAGAACGTTCAAGCCTTGTGGAATACCTCGAGGGCAGGACCGCAGTTGTTCCGAAAGTATTCAGGCAAGGATTGGCGTCTGTGATAAGGTGCCCTAACGCCGCTCAGAAGAAGACGAAGCGGCGCCGAAAACGCGCAAGCACGCGCACTAGAATAGGAGTGTTCACCCATCTTGAAGATGCCTCCCTGCACGTGCCCGCATGGTGCGAGAAAAGAAAAAAAAAAGAAGAAAAGGAACAGGCCACGTCGACCGATCAGACGGAGCCAGAAGCTGGAGCAGAGAAGACGCGTTGGCCTGGTCTGACGTCAGCGTTCGGGAGGCCAACATCTGTCGGAGGGACCCGGTTGAGCGTCAACGCCCGAGGGACCTCGCAACGACACGTCTTCGGCCCCGGCGCCCAGCGGACGCAGAGGAGCCTGCGACATCCCGCCTGGCCCTTCCCGTCCAAGACCCGCAGCGCAACCACGACCGCCGAGTCGAGCCACAAACGCGTGAGCGTGTCGTTTGTTTGAACTGATTAGATTCTAAAGACGCTTCGCGAATTTATTGTGCTTGCTGTGCTTTGTATTTGTGTCGTTTGTGTATTTTTGTCTTCGAATATATGTTTTTGTGCCGTGCCAGTCTCGTCCTCTTCCTTGCGGCCCTCACGAGCGTCTCTGACACGATGCACTAAACCTGCTCCCCGAACCTATATCATAACAGCGTCATTTTTCTTGAATAACCATGTCCTCGCAAAGAACTTCTATCCGGCCCAGACCAAGCACCTTATCGGTGTACCTCCGGCACTGCGACCAGAAGTTCTGCAGGCCCTGCACGACGACCCGACGGCTGGCCACCTCGGCTTTTCCCGCACGCTCGCGAGGATACAAGAAAGGTACTACTGGCCACACCTTATTGCCTACGTCACTTGCTACGTGAGGACATGCCGGGACTGTCAGCGACGCAAAACACCGCCGAAAAGGCCAGGACTTCTGCAGCCCATCGAACCACCTCGTCGACTGTTCTAGCAAATAGGTATGGACTTACTGAGACCGTTCCCGACGTCGACTGTCGGAATGAAGTGGATCATCATAGCTACCGACTACCTCAACCACTGCGCCAAAACAAGGGCCCTGCCCAAAGGCAGTGCCTCCGACGTAGCCAAGTTCTTCGTTGAGAACATCGTTCTGCGACATGGTGCCCAAGAAGTCCTCATCACCGACAGAGGTACGAGCTTTACTGCTGACCTTACTCAGGCGATCTTGCAATACAGCCAAACAAACCATCGCCGGACCACAGCCTACCACCCACATACAGTGCGCTCTGTCCTATCTGACTTCTTTTCTGAAACGTTTTGCGCACAAACAACGTGCTTTTCCTTTTAGAACCCACAGACCAATGACCTAACCGAGCGTCTAAATAAGACCATCGGCGAAATGCTAGCCATGTACGTCGAGGTCGAACACGAGACGTGGGATGCCATCCTTCCGTACGTGACCTTTGCATACAACACGCCTGTGTAAGAAACGACGCAGATGACGCCATACGTGTTCTTATACGGAAGGAACCCGGCAATGACGCTGGACGCCATGCTACCCAACGTCACCGACGAAGAAAACCTCACGTGAATGTCTACCTTCAGCATGCCGAAGTGCAACAACTCGCCCGTCTACGCATCAACAATCAGCCGACGACCGACAGCCGCCGTTACAATCTTCGACGACGCTTCGTGGAATACCAGCCCAGCGACCGTGCCTGGGTCTGGACGCCGATACGCCGACGTGGACTTAGTGAAAAACCTGTTCGGCGATACTTCGGGCCATACAAGGTGCTTCGACGTCTCGGCGCTCTAGACTACGAGGTCATCCCTGATGGCATCACGAACTCTCAGCGACGTCGCGCACGACGCGAAGTCGTCCATGTTGTGCGCCTTAAGCCGTTTTACACGCGTTAGCGAACCTTAGGACTGATTTTTCCTTTATCATTGTACTCTCTTTGTGTATGCACTTTTTTCCCATTCCATTTTCTGTTACGAGCATCGGGACCATGTTTTTTCAGAGGGGGGCAATGCCACGCGCGCTTCTATTATTATTTTTATGTTACTCCGTGCCCCGCCACGATGGTCTAGTGGTTATGACGCTCGACTGCTGACCCGAAGGTCGCGGGATCGAATCCCGGCCGCGGCGGCTGCATTTTCGATGGAGGCGAAAATGTCTGAGGCCCGTGTACTTAGATTAAGGTGCACGTTAAAGAACCCCAGGTGGTCAAAATTTCCGGAGCCCTCCACTACGGCGTCTCTCATAATCATATCGTGGTTTTGGGACGTTAAACCCCAGATATTATTAATGTTACTCCGTTGCACGCGTAGCCGCTGCCTTGTGCAAGGCACGCCCTAATGTCTGGGAACCTTCCAGATTATTTTAGAATCTTCTAATAGGCTGGAACTGCAAACACGAACAGTTGAGATTATTCTGGACCTAACGCGGCCACCAGCGATAAGGCTTGAGTATTCGATGCCGTATGTGTAATAGCCGCTATGTATAACTGAAAGATCAGATTATCGACGGCCGACGCTGTTTGCCGCTATCAGTATACAGCTTGCATTGCTTGCAGTTTGACTTTCCGTTTCCCGGCCACAAGTGCGGCCAAATAATCAGTTTGCGAATTCTGCTGGAGTCTTCTTCACCGTCACGACCACGTGACAATATAAACTGTGCATCACCTGTGGCTCATACTCCCATCTGCCGTGGTATGCGGGTATGTGTCACACGCGCCTTAGGGAAAGGAATTCGTGATGTACGCGAGAAGTGTTTCACACTATTCATGTAAATGACCTGTTAATTGTGTTCACTATACACTAATGTCATCCCATGCGAGTTTTGGTATGTGTTAAATTGAGGAGTCAACCACGAGAGCTCCCAGGCGTAGGCGGCAAGATCGATAGATAGATAAACAGATAGAAATCGTCAAAGTGGCTTTGGTTCGCTAAGAAAGGCTTCGCACTTAAAAAGCTAAAAGCCCTTCTCAATCAACTTCACCACACACCTGGTTCTGCCGGTGTTATCACTGGTGCCCGCTATTTAGCGGGACCCGCCACGGTGGTCTAGTGGTTATAGTGCTCAGCTGCTGACCCGCACGTCGCGGGATTGAATCCCGGCCGCGGCGGCATTTTCGATGGAGGTGGATAGGCTTGAGGCCCGTGTACTTAGAATTACGTGCACGTTAAAGAATCCCAGATGGTCGAAATTTCCGGAGCCCTCCACTATGGCGTCCCTCAGAATCATATCGTAGCTTTGGGACGTAAAACCCCAACAATTATGTACATATATACCGGGTGTCCCAGCTATCTATAGCCAAGGGGTAAAAATACATTATTAGAGGCAGGCGAGTGAAGTCAGTTGCAAATTACTGACAGTCACCTTGCGCACGGTAGGAAATGTTTCTGTTTTATAATTAATTTATTAATTAGAATTATTTAACTAAAATGCTAAATATTGACTTTAGGCAAGAAAGACGACTTGCAAAGGTCGAGAGCGTCTTCAGAAACCACCATTGCATTATATGCGGTAAGAAGGTCTCACGTATACCATTTTTTCCAAGCTAGCTACAAGGAAAGACCGCGAAATACAAAAAAAAAAAAAATAAAATAACCACGTGACTAGCGCATTTGCACGCAGCAAAAGCCGTGGTTTGAGCGAACGAAATCAGCTGTGGCCGCGACTCGCCCGCTCCGTTGCAGCGGTAGGCCGATAAGCTAACGGTGGTTTCTTGGCCCGCGCTCGCTACAACTTGCACCGTCACGCGCGCCAACTGGCTGTTGCGGGCTAAGAAACCACCGCCAACTTATCGACCTACCGCTGCAACGGAGCCGGCGAGTCGCGGCCGCAGCTGATTTCGCCCGCTCAAACCGCGGCTGGGAGCAACACCTTTGCTGCGTGCGAATGCGCTTGTCACGTGGCTTTTTTTTGTATTTCACGGGCTTTCTTTGCATATTGACGTGAACAGCGCGTGTAAACACAAGGACGAAGAAACGACGAGGACTAGCGCTGGAATACCAACTTGCCCGGTCACACACCTTGCTTTCTTTGCAGCTTGGAAAAAATGGTATACGTGAGACTTTCTTTATCGCAAAGAAGACGCTCTGTTTCTGAAGACGCTCTCGAACTTTGCAATTCGCATTTCTTGCCTAAAGTCAATATTTAGCATTTTAGTTACGTAATTATATTTAATAAATAATTACAAAAAAATATTCTGTAGTGCGCAAGGTGACTGTCAACAATTTGCGACTTATTTCACTCGCCTGCCTCCAATATTGTTTTTTTTTAACCCTTGGCTAAAGATAGCTGGGACACTCGGTATATCTAGCGGGCATCCGTAGCTCTAGAAAGCACTCATGTTTCTGAGGGCGCTTTGTTCTGGTACGGCAAACGTAGCCATAAATTATTCCGAACGTTTGAAAGCCTTCACAAAAATAGCTGCGGTTTATTTTGGTTTCGTTCCTTTCTTGGTTTCTTTTCTCTTTTCTTTCTTTCTTTGCCTTTTTGTTGTTCTCATTAACTGGAATGGTACAAGGCTTCGACAGTTTCCTGTAGGATTTTTTTTTCTGCCACAACATTTCTTTCGTGTTACACCACGGTACGAGGACAACGTATACACTTACAATTACAATGTTTCGAAAACCACACGCCACTGGATAAATAGCTCGTCACATACTGAATCACTGGTGAAAGATATTGTAATGATAAGACTAAGTTTCACACGGTAATTAATGAACGTAGCAGTAAACTCGTCCTGATTCAATACAAAACTTTCCGGATGAGGCACAAACGGTCTATGTAATTTCCTTCACTTAACAGGCACGAGCGACCAAAAGTCCCGCCGTGACAAACAGTGTGCAAGTGTTTTCGTGAGTGTCGTAATGTGTATAAAGAAGAGATGACAGCTGGACTTCATGCTTTTATTTCAAGAAAAGGTGGTAGCGGCCGAGCTTGCGCGTTTAGTCAACGTCGTTGAGAGAGGAGTCTAGATCGGAAGACAGCTGGTTGAACAAGTCACTGCCTGCCGGCTTGCCACCAAGATTCGCCTCCTCTTTTCCATCGTCATCATCACCCTGTAGGATGTGGATAATATACGCTATTTTCTCAGCGTACTCTGGAGGAAGTCCATATTTGGATGACGTAACCGCAAACGCTGTAGCGAAACTTTTCAAGGCCTTCACGGTGTCTCCATCGGATCTTGTGTGGTATGCCATACGGCTAACTCCATTCCCATCCGTGAGCTGCTTGGGGCTTCCCATATTGCCAGCACTCGAATCCTTTGGCCACTTGTCATGTCCAGCCTTTGACATTCCTGAAGGGCCTGGAATGGAATCGAGGTTATCGATGGATGAGAATGCGCCGCTGGTTGTGCGTTCAGACGTGAAATCCAGGGAAGTGCCGCTGCCGTTTCCTGGACGATGCTCGGGCATTGACGATGAAGCCGGGGACTCATGTTCGATGATCACTTCACTGCTGCTGCAGTTCTCGGAAGGAAGTTGTACAGGAGGAGTTATCGTGCCTCGGCGAAAACCTGAAGTGACCGGAAGCCCTCGCTGCATTAGTTCATTGCGTTCGAAACCCAAGCTATGCTCACGCGTGAAGCTGTCGTAAATCATTGGCTCGCAAGGGTTCTTTACGCCCAGCCGCTCCTCTTCGAGCCCGTGCATCATCCACCTAATCAGCCGTAGCAGATCTTTTGCTTCATACTCAATGTATGCGAGATTGCGCAAGTCACTGGTGTTCGTGTCGTCCATTTCGTTCTCGCAGACGGTCAGTAGTTCTACAAGCTTCTCCGCTTCGCTTTGTAGTTGTCTTTCCAGCATGATTCTCGCCTGGAGACTCTCGGGATGCTCATATGCTTGGGTCGCATTCACTAGAGTTCTTACGGCATCGGCTCGTTGGTTTAGGTGGAACTGCAGAGGGTGCGATGACACGTCCGCGGACATCACAGTGGGTCGATGCGGCCGATTGTCCAAGCCGCTCATCCTGCAGGATGCTGGCAGGCTTTTGGTGGTTGGCAAGCTGTTTGGATCTTGATCGCGTAGCTCAACCCACTACGGGGAATAGACCATGCCTCGGGAGGAAGAAGGTAGAAAAAGAAAACAGTTGAATAGAAATGTTTTAAATCAAGCAAGAATATGAGATTCGCAGTCTTGTTCTTATGGAATGGTTTTAGCGCTTTGGGCGTTTGATCAGTTTTGCGTGTTTTCGTCTCCTTACGGTGTCCGACCCACTTTAGATGATTGGCTAAGACTCGGCGAAAGATGAAAGGCTAACGCTGGGGGGGCTCATGCTACATGAAACTAAACATAAAGCTATACCTATTTGTATTAAAAACAGATGAATTGAATGTACGCATGGGCATTTATTTGTCAGGTCAACCACCGTTTTTTTTTTCGTTTTTTGCTGTCCGGAATATGGTTGAAAATTATCCCACATTGTTGCTGAAGTCGGAAAATAATTTTTTGCGTTTATTATCGAGCCAATAATTTTCTTACCTTGCGGTGATACTTCATTATTTTTAAGACGAGATCCTTACTTGCCTCATCAAACGCGAAAACTGACCGTCGGCGGCGTCGGCATCCCGCCTCGGCGGAATCAACACGAGTTATGAAAAATGTCATCACGTGATCACGTCACCATATGACACCATCATGACGTCACATATCGTCAAAATTTGTGGCGTCTTCATGACGTCACAGTCATCACATGACATCGTCGCCTTTCACTGCCTGAATGATCGGTGGGCCGACCAAGGAGGCATTGTAAAACCAGGTCCGGTGCAGACAGCTTGCAATGCCTCCAATCCTGGAGGCAGTGCAGTACCACGGTAGGTTGAGAATTATTAATTAATTGTTGGAGTTCAACGCCCCAAAACCATGATACGATTGTGAGGGCGGCTTTGCTGGCAAAGAGAAAAAAAAAGGACGAATTGACAATAACGTACAAAACTGGAATAGAAATCATGTTTATTTTCAGCACGCATGTTACAAGGTTAAAAGTTACCCATGGGTTTACAAGCAAAAACAAAAAAAAAGCTCTTTCAATACGACTTTTGGGGTGGAACATTTTTAGCGAACTCGCAAATAGTCGTATTTCCATTTATAATCTTTCTACCCCTTTTCATGGACCTGTGCAGAGAACGGAAGTGCAGACGTTGTCTGGCTAAGTGCGAAAAAAATTGGGGACAATGCCAACTGGAAGCGATCTTTCTTTGTTCCTGTTTATCCCCACTTGAAGTCAAAACTGCCATGTCGGCCTTCAGGTAGGAAGTGACATGGGGAGGGGTTCTGACGTGGCATAGAGTTAATATACTGACTCTAAAGAAAAAGCTCCCCATACGGCCCATGCATTGAAACCTATAACCGCATGGGTTCCGCCATGATGGAACAAAACGATCGTTGCCAGGGTTGCCAGATCCTGAGACGCTCGCTATATTTGACGGTGGTAATCAGTTTTAATCTACCAACCTAAGCCAGCTACGCGCTGTTCAGAGAACATTTTGATGCATGAAGCCGTGTGTTAGTGTACGCGGTTGTCTGTGCAGCTGGTCCGGTTGATAACAGCTAAAATTTCCACCTGTTTGTGCATGGTTTTTACTAGGCACTCCCTACCAAATTTTCACCGTTCGCTGGCACAAAGGTCACTCGACAGATTCGCAGCTCCAAGCAAAGTCCGTAGGCCGTGGTCGCGCGCTGATTCCAGTTGCAATGGCGAGACACCTGTATCCACGTTCTTTTTCAGCTCATTGCTGCCGTACTTCAGCGCACAGAGCCGTAAAGCAGAACAATCTCGATTGCAGCATGCAGCGGCGAATGTGAGTGAGACATCTCCCGAAAGCTTCAATCGAAACTAAAGTTACACGGCCCACGAAGCTTTATCGCCGTTAAAAAGTATTAAAAAAAATCGGTTGCGACTAGTTCGTACATAACTTTCAGGGCTTGTCTCATCTCTTCTTTGCCGTCCGTCCTGGTTTGCACTGATGCACTGAAGTTTCCAGCTCGAAAGGAAAAAGGGCTCTCACATGAAGTCGAGTGGTATGCGGCGACAGAAAACGCACACAACGGGACACTATGACAACTACGAGATACACGTCGCGAACGAAGTTTCAGGGGCTTTGACACGACGCGCAAACCGGCGCAATCGGCCGCAAGCACACGCTCGCGTACTCGCGAGTGTTGATATGGTGGTGCCATCTAGTTAACCAGCCTGCAAACGCTCCTTTCCGCGCGCAGTAAATTTCAGAAATAGCCGTCGTATTCTTTCGTAGAAGTATTCAATATAAACACAAAACAATATCCGCAAGTCTTTAATTGTGCAGATGCGTCTCTAAGATTGATATGTGATGGCAAGAATGACAACGTTCCAAGATGTCAGCGTTCTTGTGGTTATAGGTCTCGCGGCCCAGCTTTTCCTCTAGAGTCAGTATATTAACTCTATGTAACGTGGTGCCGGAGGCCACACAACACTGCCCCGCGAGTCGCATGCGGACCCCGTCCTAGGCTACTGCATAAGGTACCCGTTGAGTTTTTTTCCGGCTGAGCTATAGAGGTCAGTGGTCACCTAAAAATTTCACTGTATCTTGGAGTCGTGGAGATGGTTTGTTAGATGTCCATAAGCTGATATGCCTGGAAAAATAATCAATTATTTGAATATTTAATTACGTCAAGAGATTTTAGCATAAGCAATAAGTAGGCAAAATTAATCGCTTGAATGTTTTTGTGTGTAGAAAAAATAAAAAGTCAAATAAGTAAATATAAGTAACGGTAGCCAGGGCAATAGATTAGACGCTCGAAAGATTTGAATCGTTGAAGGTTCGGCAGGTCGTTAAAAAAACCTGTAAAACTGCATTTAGTTTGCGAAGAGCTCGGTATTCATAGTGAAAGAAATTTTGTTTTGTGGTGGGCGTAAAAATATGCGTGAACCACCATTGCATAACCCTAAGTCCCTTCTAAAGAACCGAGGAGTGAAAAGGAGGTTTCAGTTTTAAACTTTGAGGAATGAATTTTTGATATTAAGTGCGAATGCACTTTATAAGCGATCCTGAATCCGCCGTCCCATAGCAACGGCGCGAGGAGCGGAGAGGAGCGTCTGTAGCAACGGCGCAGCGACGTCACACCCCACGTGACTGCGCGCGCTCCGCCTCCTCAGCGCGGTTTGCGCGGGCGCGCGCCGGCTCCGCACCGCTCTTCTAGGTGGCATTGGGTGCAGTGCTTCGCCGCTCCTTCTCTCGCCGTTCGCTCTCTCTCCTCCCTGCGCCCCACTCTACCGTCCGCTGGCAGGGCGCCTCTCAAGAAGAAATGTGTGCTCGAGACGCCGCTGTGAAACGCCAACGGCGACCACAAGGCTGAGATTATGGCCGTCAGGTACAATGACAACACAAACAGGTGCTGATGAATGTGTAAATAAATGGTTACGGTACAAATCCTCGTCTCGTCATTAATTTACGCCATTAAAATTACTGCGCCGTGTACTCTCGGCGCAAGAAATGCATTCGCATTTCCTCACGATTCCCTTCGGGGTGGTGGGGGCATTTTTTTATTGTTTATATATCGTGAATAGCAGTCAGACATAAAATGCGGTACGAAGCCTCGATGTCCAGCCAGTGGGCATATAGCAAAAATCAGTTGTGAAGTGGTCTCCAAAATATATTCACCAGGCTTTGGCGTTGATTAACTTGGTTATTATACGAAAAGTAGTAAAGTGATTTGAAACGCCAGAGCCTTGAAATTTCTGAAATATAGAAGCCACCATATGTTACACGTGCCTTTTTCGACTGTAGATGATGGTACGAGGATGACAGAGCGAAAGCAACTCCCTTGGTTCAGGAAGCCGAATGCTTGCTGGAAAGAAAAATAAAGAATAAAGGCATCGAGGGCAGCGGAGATAGCGTTTTGAGTAACTTTCCGGCTCATCTCAGAGCACTGGGTCGTTGAATCTTGAACGATCAATTACATTTACAACCTGAGAAAAATAGGTATGGCGCAAAAAAAAAAAATGCCAGGCCTGCGCTGAAACCGCAGCACAGTCACAGCGAAAGCTGGAAGAGCGGCGTTTCTAGAGCCCGTTAAGCTCTCTTGGGGCTACAATACAAGTACACTAGAAAGGTACCCACTACGCCATAAATCACAATTTTTTTGAAGTTGGGAAGCACCTACTAAACCATTATTCGTCATTCTGCGGAGAAGCCAGGCACCAGCTACACGTCTGTAAGGAATTATGTGCACTTTGTTGACGCGACGACTGATGACGATGAAGAATTATGGCTCAGGCCTTTGTAATGGGTTGCAAACTTTAAACGGCCCACCAGTTATGTAATTGCATTGGGTGACACCTGGACGCTATTTCCCTCTCCCGTCATGATGTATAACATACGTTGACGTGGGAGAGCGACGGAAGGAGGGGGGGGGGGCGAAGAACTTTACTGAGACCCCGAGGAAATGGATCATGCGCTTATGGGCTTCCTTGGCAACCAATACAAGTGCACTTGCGAGGAACCCACTACGCTATAAATCATTGTAATTTTTGAGAAGTAGGGCAGCAGGCACTGTGCCATTTTTCGTCATTCTACGGAGAGCGTTGGTACCTGCTAAACGCATGTAAGGCATTATGCGCACTTTGTTGATGCTGTGCCTGATGACGATGAAGAATTATGGCAGAGCCCTTTGTAATGGGTTGGAAGCATTCAACAATCTACTCGTTGCGCAATTCGCATTGTGTGACTCCTGGTTACAGAATTCGCGGTCTGCGACGCTTGGTGCTTATTTTACTCCTCTACCACGCTATATTGCATATGCTAATGTGGTTCCTTCCCGACATGACGCCTGTATAGGACCCTTTTGCAAAGCATTTTCATGCACCGGCATGGCTCGAAGACGACGAAGACGACGGATCGAACGGATCCCCGATCGCTAAAGCGCCCTCGATCCCCTTTAGCTAAAAAAGGTACTACCCAATCAACTCAAAGACTAAAAAGTACCAGAAAGATACCCTGTCTAAAGCCGATTTTCTAAAAGAAAGTATCTTAAGCAAGGCAGTAGCCGAGTCCATCTTAGCGAAACCATAGGGTCACTTAAAATTCTTCACTGGAATTGCCGATCCATTCACTCAGCTGTAACTGATTTGATATATTTGGCATCGAAATTCACTCCAGATATCATTGCCCTACAAGAAACCTGGCTTTCAATGAATCAGTCTTTTCGATTAAATAGATTCAGATCTTTCCGGCTAGATCGCCCTTCGAAAGGCGGAGGTCTGGCATTTTTTATCAATAATAGAATAAGTCTCAAGGTGAAAATTGCATATAAGCATATGTCACCTGAAAGCGAAATTTTTGCTCTGGAAATAACGTTGCCAGGATGCCAGCCCCTCTTGTTAGTCAATGCGTACTTCCCTGCAGGTGTGCAAGAAACTCGTTGCTTGGACGCCGCAGTAACATCTATTTGTAAGGATAAAATTGTGGTGGGCGATTTTAACTCGCACCATACGTGCTGGGGTTTTCGCACTGATCGGTGTGGTAAACGATTGTGGGAGTGGACAGCAGATAACAATCTGCGTTGCCTGAATTCGCGAACGCCTACATTTATTTGTCATCGATCTCGCTCAGCCTTGGATGTAAGCTTTGTGAGTTCGTCACTCACTAATGCATCATGGACAGCCTTGGAGTGTGCCACCAACAGCGATCACTTGCCAGTGATGTTTGAGATTGTTTGCACAATAACACCGTCATGTTCTCAGACTCGAGTATTTATTAATTATAGCAAATTTAAAAAAGATCTAGAAACTGCTTTGACAACCCATTCCGAAGAACGAGAAGACACAAAAGCTATGAGACTAAGTGCATTGATAAAAAGAGCGTACAAAAAGGCAGAATTTGTTGTCGAAACTGTAAAGAGTACCGCCCATAGTCCTTGGTGGAATTCAGACTGTGCATGTGATTTCCGACGACGACAGGCAGCTTGGAAAAAACTTCTGTATAACCAGTGCCCCCAAAATTGGTCTGATTACAAGTTTTACGCTGCAAATTTTAAACGCACAGTTTCTTTAGCTAAAGAGGAATATGATAGGAAACACTATGATTACCTGTCAAAACCTAAGAATAAAAATGCGCTGTTTAGATTTATGAGATTACGTAAAATTCTGCCATCTCCAATTAACATAGATTATGAAATTATGTCGTCAGAGGAAATGAAGAAATTTTGGAAGTTATAGGTAGAGGACTGGAGTGTCGATTTACATCAACTAAGCCGTACAGTTTGCAAATACCAGCGTTAATGACAGATTTTGCCAAAGTTACATGGGAAGAATTGGCTCAGGTGATTCAAGATTTGCCCTCGTCAGCTCCAGGTCCGGACGGAATTACAGTTAATATGATAAAAATACTATTCAAATTGTCACCATGTGACCTCCTAAACACTGTGAATTATTCGTTAAATTACACCTGGATTCCATACGATTGGAAACTAGCTAAAATAATTCCGATAGAAAAACAACCAGGATTAGGCTATAACATAGAAAATATACGACCTATTTCTCTTACATCGAATATGGTAAAACTCAGAGAAAGGGTGTTACATAAAAGAATTACAGTCTGGCTGGCAGAAAACGTAGTACTAAATCCAAATCAAATTGGTTTTAGAGCAGAGTGCTCAATATGGTGCGCACACGCAGATTTAGAAAGCCGCATTCAACTTGCTCGAAAAAGAAGGTAACACGCTGCTCTAGTGACACTAGATATAGCCAAAGCATATGACAGTGTGGAACATTCAGTATTATTAGACATCTTACAGAGCCACAATCTACCACAATATATGATTACATGGCTGAGGGAATTTTGAAGGCTAGAGAATTTATTGTTTTAAGGATGGAAGCGCATCGTCAAAGTTTAAACAGACTCGCGGAGTCCCCCAAGGAGCAGTCTTGTCTCCTGTATTATTTAACATATTAATGAGCTCAATCCCCACTTGCCAGGACGTGCAAACATATATTTATGCAGACGATATGCATTCTTCGCGGCAGATAGTGACATTCATTCTTTATATAAAAAATTGCAGACATATATAAATATGCTAGAGATATGGCTAGAGGCAATTTGCATGACCTTAAATGTAAATAAAAGCGCACTGTTAATATTTCCATTAACACACCCCATCTCAATTTCAATATGTTATAAACAAGAGCCCATTCCACAGGTTGAGTCGCTTAAATATTTGGGGATAATTTATAATTGCAAGCTAAACTGGACTCCTCACATAGAAAGTATTGCAATCGTAGTGATCGCAACAATCCTAATAGTCACCGAGACAGGAGTGGTGAAGTTTTAAGTGGTATTATAGATAATGCAGGGCTCATTGACATCGGTACTTTCGGTCAAATAACTGCGTCTACTCGACTTCAGGGAAGCTCTTCTGCTCGCCTTGATCGAATTTACGTATCTTCATCACTCCTACCTCGGGAACTTTCGTGCAGCACTGAGCCAGTTTCATTTTCGGATCACTGTATTGTTATCGCAAAAATTGGTGCAAGCCGCCGAACTCACTTCCGACCACAGTGGGCACTTTGGAAGATGAACTCGGACCTCCTAAACGATCAGGAATTCAATAATAGAGTTAAAGAGGCAATGAGAAATTCTTTTTCTAAAGGATTACATGTATTCGCTGCTTGGGAGCTTTTTAAGCAAGAGGTTCGTGCACTAGCTATAGAATGTGGATCTGTCAAATCGTACTATCGAAAGAACGAGGAAAAGAGATTATTTGAAAGTCTATGTAACCTTTACGAGATTGAATGCGAAAAACCAGGCGCATACATTAATGAAATAGAAAGCATTAAATGCCAGCTACAAAATTATGATGCTGCTCGCTACAGAGGTGCACGTATTCGATCTCGGAACAGCAGGACTTTGAATTCTGAGCTACCGACACGTCAAGCTTTACTTGATGAGCGGCGCCACGCAATGTCCAAGCTTATTCCAGATCTGATTTCTAACGGTGCTGTTCTAACAGATACAGCAGACATTATCTTGCAATTCGAAAGGTACTACAAGGTGTTGTTTAGTGCTCTTCCTGATCACCATGGTGGCGAAAACAAAACAAATTTTGTTTCTCTGTTAAGCCCATTGAGCGAAGATGATTGCGCAATCATTAGTAGTCCCATCACGTTAGAGGAAATTAAGCAGGCCATTGAGCAACTACCTTTGTCAGAAACACCTGGCCCTGATGGGATTCCTGCTGAATTTTACAAATCATTCAAAACAACTCTCAGTACTATTCTGCTGGATATATTTAGACAAAGTTACGTCATGCAGACTCTCCCGCAGTCTTTTTGCAAAAGCCATACTGTTCTCATTCCAAAAAGTTCTGAAAAGGAAAAACTTCGTTCTGTTGAAGACTACAGGCCAATAGCGTTGACAAATGTTGACTACAAAATGTTTGCTAAGATATTATCAAATCGGTTACAGTTTGTGATGTCAATACTTATTGGTTCTCATTAGACATGTGGAATTAGGGGTCGCTCCATACAAACAAATATTCACATCGCTCGAACACTTCTTCAGTATTGCTACAGTTGTCAAGGGCAGCTTGCTATGCTACAGGTAGACCTTGCCAAAGCTTTTGACCGTGTTAGTCATACCTTTCTGTTTTCCCTTCTGCAACATGCAAATGTTGGCTCTGTTAAACTTTGTTACAATGACTGTTCAACGCAACTAATTATTAATGGCCATCTGTCAAAACCGGTATCTATTTGCTCTTCTGTAAAGCAAGGCTGCCCAATGTCCCCACTGCTGTTCGCACTTTATCTTGAACCGCTATGCCTGAGCGTAATACGATCGAATAGTATTCGCGGCTTCAATATATTAGGCAATGAAGTTAAGGTATTGGCTTATGCAGATGACGTAGCTTTCTTTTGCTCAGACAAACGAAGTATTGAGAATGTGGTATCTACAATAAATAAATTTGGCATTGTATCAGGTGCTCGTTTAAACACATCTAAAAGTTTAGGATTATGGTTTGGATCATGGGGTAGTACGCCGGAGAAGTTCGCAGGAATTAATTGGACTCGTATTCCACCAAAGTACCTCGGTGTGCCGCTAGATGCGTACAGATTCAGCGCACGATACTGGAAAGAACGTGTTTGAACGACAGGCCCAGACTTACGTTCCACATCGCCTTTCCATCTTTGGGAGAGCTAAAGCTTGCAATACATTTTTAGCCACAAAGCTATACTATGTATTGCAACTTATTCATTGCGCTCGATCTTACATACAGCGCTTTCATCGGACTTTCGCAACTTTCGTGTGGTCTTCGACGTTTGAACCAATGAGACGGGACAACCTATTCAGGCCAGTTAAGGAGGGAGGGCTGGGTTTAGTTCATTTATATCTATCGCAAATTGTTTCACGGTTCTACTTTTTTCGCGACAGTTCGCATCCCATTATTCGATCATTCTTGCAGATTACGTTTGTTAATGCTTTACCTGACTTGATTGTTTCCTCAGATTTCTCTGTACGCCCGTGTTTGTGGGGATTTATGCAGGAAGTTTTCATCGCTGTACGGTTTCTCAAGGTCCCGTTTTCCATAGAATATCTATACACAGTATCACGCAAGCGACTCTACAAGGATTTGTTATCCATGCTTTTTCCACCTCCACTTTACCGCTCAATATATTCTCACCTTCCAGGACATGATGTACTAAAACGAGTTCGGAAAATGCATCTTTCTCCTGATACAAAAACCTTCTTTTACAAACTCCATACTGATACACTGCCGGTGAAATCATGGTTGCAGAGGAAAGGTATTTTTGTTTCTTCAGTTAACTGTCGTCTCTGCGATGTACCAGAGACAGTAGAACACTGTTTTATTAGCTGCAAGGATGCCATTCTGTTTTGGGACATCCTTCAACGAACTGTTCAAAAATATTTTAACATTAACTCGCATACTATACGTTACCTTCTCCCAACGTCTCTTGATGAAGTGCCCTTTGACATGTTTTTCCTTATGGGACTGCACAGTCTGTGGAAAACGCGCATGCAAGACCGTAATGCAGAACCAACCGCTGCTTCAAGTATGCATTTCATGCGTATGGCTCTCCATCTAAAGGACATTTACGAAGAACTTGACATAAGACTGGACTGGCACCCCATCTTGATGAGGTGTTGATCCTTACCAGCCTCCACGTATAACAAGCTTTGAAGAGTGACTTTTCCTTCTTCTCTGGACTTGCACAGTATATATGCATGTAAGCTTTTGAATGCTTGTGCAGTGCTTGTGCGATTATTGTGCGATTATTGTCGCTAAGTGAATGCATCACTACGTCATAGCGTTTGTGATAATTTCAAATACGCATTATAATAAATACCATGAAAGAAAAAAAAAAGCACCGGCATGGCTCAGAGGTTGAATACTGGGCTCCCACGCAGAGGGCCCAGGTTCGAACCTCGTTTCATACTGGAATTTTTTTCTTATTTCGTTTTTTTTTCTTATTTCGAGCGATACTGGTTACGGACACCGGCGGCGGCGGCGGACAACTACTGCGCCAAAAACGGCCGGTGAAATGATCTCATAACAGCTTTCGCTGTAAAAAATGTCGCCAGGCCTTCGCAGAACATCAATTCAGCGACTTCGCACATCTAAGATTTGGCTGGAATAAGCAGTGGTGTGTATCACGGCAAGTAGAAATTACTTTCACCAGACTACGCTGCAGAATTCCGCAGTTGAATTATTATTTACACAAAGCTGGACCCAGCGCGTCTCCGTTATGTCAGTTTTGCGGTGAAATAGAAACAATAGAGCATTTCTTTTTATTCTGTCACCGGTATTCTAATCAGCGAAAAAGATGCCTCGTCGCTCCCCTTCAAAAGTTAGGATTACAAATCAATGTTCCGCAAATTTTATCATCTGGTGGCATTACGTTAGGTTATAGCCACAGGGAGGTCCACTCTGCAGTGTTTGCTTACATGCAGGAAACCAAAAGATTACCATGCTAGTTTATATTGGCTTATTTTCAGTACTAATTCCAACCGGTGTTACATCCGTCAAACATCACACCTGATAGACTGACTGTGTGCTCTGCAGAATTTTCAAGTATTAGCTCTGTTTTTTTTTTTAAATTACAACGTTTATCTTTAGCCTCAAGTATTTACCTCAAAATCCTGCCGCCCGGTTCTTGGCCCATCCCCCTTTGTGGGTAAGCGCCACTAGTAAGAGGTCATCATCATCATCATCATCATCACACGCAGCAGAGTCACAGCGAAAGCTGGAAGAGTGGCCTCTGTAGAGCCTGTTGTAGACTGTTGGGGCAACTAATGCATGCACACGTGTAAGGTACCCACTACGCCATAAATAATCGTAATTTTCATGAAGTAGGGAAGCCCCCACTATGCCATTATTCTGCGGAGAAGCGTGGTGCCCGCTACACGTCTGTAAGGCATTATGTGCACTTTGTTTGGGCTGTCGCTGATTACGATGAACATTTATAGCTGAGCCCTTTGTAAGGCTTGTAAGAATTGAACGACCCACTTGTAGAGCGATTTGCATTGTGTGACGCCTGGTTGTTAATCTACTCTCATGCGACGCTATGTTACACACATTAACACGATTCTTTGATCAACATGACGCCTGTATAGAGTATTTTTGCGAAGGAATTTCAAGCACCTACGTGGCTCTGTCGAGGGCCCAAGTTCAAATCCCGTCTTATCCTACACATTTCCTTCTCATTTAAATTTTTGTTATTTCGCGCGTTATAGTGGTTATGGACACCGGCGGCGGCGGATAACTACGGCGCCATAATCGACTGTTGTGATCTCATAACAGTTTCCGCTGGAAAAGGACGGTGACGAAGTGAAGACACGAACTGACAAACACATGTTTGTCACGACCCCATCTTTTTTGTGCCATACCTATTTTTCTCAAGGAATAAACCAACTAGGTCAGCACAAAGCCCTCCGGAACATTCACAACCACCTTAGACTTGTGCTCAAGTTCACTATGTCGCTATTATCATTATTAGTAAAGGAATACCTCTAGTACTTCTGTTTAAACGAATCAACGCCTTTTTAGAAATGATTCAGGTTTAAATAATTTCTCGTGCGTAAAAATCTCAATAGTTTTATATCCCACGAAGCGTTCTACCTTTATTGTTAGTTTGATAATTAATTAATTGCTTTCTTTACACGCTAACGTTTACTGCAATTAATTTGTTTCTATGCAGTCAGCAGTCACATGCAATGAATCACCGTAAACTGACGGAATAGCTGCAGCAGATGACGCATTCTTTCTACGTGAAGTGGGTGGGGTATATGATGAAATGAGCAGTCGTTCCACATTTTGCAGGTGAACGACCTGCCGAGCTGTTTAGCGCACTACACAGGATGTGACACATAATTTTGAACGAATGTACGGACTCATTTATTGTCTTGATTGGTGGTCATCATGACGAAAGGTACACACTCCTATTAATGTCTCGATGTCTGGATGTCTAATGACTTGAGCGGTGGTCGTCGCTTGCCTTGTTCGATGGGTCATTATTTTTTGGTCATAACTGTGACGACGGTGGCCTTGCGGTCGCTATGGTACACCCTGATCGGCTCGGGTGCAATCTTGTACACGTTCTTTGCCAGAGTCAATAGGGGATATTCATATTGCTTGGTGCGCAGGCAACACTGGGCGCGTCCGCCATTTTTTGTTGGGCGCCGTCGCCGAATCGTCTGCTAGCGTCTCCCGAAGGAGAGGCCACGGAGAGACTGAGCCGTAGTCGCTGGCGAAGCTTTCTGACCAAGAAAGTGCGGCTGTTTCTTTCATAACCCAGCGCCGAACGGTGAGCGGTACTGTGCTGCCACATATAGACGAGAACTCAATATCGGAGCTCTGCGCACTTAAAAATATATCCGGACGGCATGTGCAAGGGGCGCACCGCTTCTTAAAGCCGAACTGCTGTTCGCCCGTGACTCGCCGAACTGCCGAGTCACGGGCGATGGCCTGCTTGCTGGCCGACCTTGTCACCAAGGGGTGAAATGTGTAAGCGATAAATTCCGCGCATGTGGTGTTGGCTCCTGACACCGTGAATGAACACGCGTGGAAGAGAAAGTAGGAAAGCAGTGTTTCTCGGAATATCTGGGCTTTCCGTTTAGGCCCTGCCCGGTGGGCGGTGGCCAAGCAATACTTACGCTCTGGTTGGCCGCCGTGGTCAAGGGATGGACAAAGAGCGGCCACCGCCCATTTTTTTTTGTTCTTGGCAGGAGATATCGAGCTGCACGAGTGCGGCACGGGAGTCTGGGCTGTAATCAGCGTTGCTGATAGATCGGTGAGGCTCCGTACTATGTACTTAAGGCTAGCCTGGGCTGAAATCATGTGTTCATGTGTTAATAGATCAGTGAGGCTAGCGGCGAGCGCAACGTAAGACAGTCTGGGCTCTAACTTCTTCAATAAGTAGAAGAGTGAGACTGTGTGTTATTCCTGTTTAATCTTTTGTATATTTCTAGCTCATTTGTATCCATTATTTTACGTTCACATAAACTACTAAATTCATCTAACCACCACTGCTGCCTACGTGTGAGTGCATCATCGCTGCCGATCATCAACGAAGATCTCCGTGATCGACAACGAAGGACCATCAAAACTTTACTGGCGCAGTCGACAGGATCGGCAAGCCACACGAAGAGCAACTGCAAGGTGTCCATCGAGCCAGAGACGCACGACTGCAAGGAGGTGCCAGCGAGTCCCACCGCCATCGAAAGTCGTCGGGAGCCGAACCACAGCGGAGGCCCTCAGCAGAAACGGGTGATCGGGATTCCTTACGCTTTGTTTAAGTTGGCATGGCTGTTGCTCTGTGAGGCTAGAGATGATCACGCGCAGAGTGGCAAGCGCTGTGGGGTAAAGTGTGGGCGAGGGTGGTGCATCTGAGCAGAGAGAAAATCAGAGACAGCAGGAGCTACCGAACATCAGAGAGACTGAGTCTGAGCAGTCGGTCACCGGAGATGGTAGTGGGGCGCTAGGACGCTCTACAAGATCCGGATAGGTCAGATCCAGAGGGAATAGCAGTACGATGCCTGCAGCTCGAGCTAGAAAAAGTACGCCTACAGCTTGAATGTTAACGCGTAGCCCTACGCAGAGCAGAGATTGAGCAATCGAGTAGGTTGCCTTCGATGTCGGGAACGAACGACCGCCGCCATACCGGCATTGATGGAGTATCACAATGCGCTAAAATGCTGAAGGCATACAGGTTGCCGTGCGACGCGGATGTCCCGATGTGGTTCGATGAGGTGAAAAAACTGTTTTCATCCTTCCAGGTACCGGAGGGCAACCGAGTACATTTGATAATGCCTGCGCTGTCTTAGCGAGTCCGCTATATGCTGTGTAGCTTGAGTGAAGAGGAGTGTGTGGATTATGAGATCGTGAAACGTGCGGTACTAAATGAACTGAAGCTCACCCCAGCTCAGTACTTAGACAGGTTTCAAAAGGTCACGAAGAAAAGAGAGGAAACATGGGCTCAGTTCGCTTCTCGAGCCAGAACGTACTTCGCGTATTACCTGCAATCTCGTAATGCGGATACTAAGAAAGTGGTTGCTGAGATAATGGTCCCTGACAGAATGAAGGCGAGTTTGGGCCTGGAAGGTCTAGAGTATGTTCTTTTGCGGGAGGGCGAAGAGTGGTTCAAACCTGTAGAGGTCGCTAAAGTTCTCGAGACTTTTGAACAGGCGAAAGGAAAGGGTCGAGCAACTAAGACGGTTGGAGTGCCAACTGCTCCGCTGTTAGCCAGGAAGACCGGCATAGAAAAGGCCAATGTAAGGTGCTACATTTGTCGCGGTCAGGGTCACGTGGCTAGGGATTGTCCTCAGGCCTCAAGTAAGGAGCAGCAGGCGAAGTTGACCACTGTGCCTAAACAGGGAGTCCATAATGTCGCCATTGTTGGTAAGTTACCGCCACCCGAGCAGGAAAGGGTGCTGAGTGCGAGGGTGGAAGTAGTCGAGCGAAGTGCTGGCTCGGGCCGGTCGAAACTGGAACTTATCCCGATCACGTGCGGTGGCATAACTACTGAAGCTGTGCTGGACACAGGCAGTGAAACAACGGGGATGCGTGAAGGGATACTTCCGCAAAGGTTAAAGGATTCATCGGGCGCAGTAAGGCTCCAGTCGGCGTTTGGAAAAACCATCCAAGCAACTTTGGCTACATTGCCAATAGCTTTAAACTACCCGGGAGGGGTGGGACAACAACAGAAGGTTGATCTGGTGTCTGCTATTACTGACCAGCTCGCGGATGGAGTTAACTGTGTGCTGTCAAAAGAGGATTGGGAGTTACTGCATGCACAAAAATACAATGGGAGTGAACGGGAAAATGTTACGCATGTCGTCAGTGCAGTGGGACTTCGATCAGGTGAAATGAAAGACAGCGATACAGTAGTTTTAAACTGTGGCTGCGGTGAAACGGTTGATGAGGTTCAAGAATCGGGAGAAAGTGGTCCCGCTTTTGCCGATCAGGTCACTACTCAGCGAGAGCAATTTAGAGCTGAGCAGCTTTCAGATGATAGTCTTCGAAGGTCATGGGAGGATGCAAGGAAAAAGAAAGCTGGCATGTTTGTGGCAAATGGGCTCTTATACCATCAGGACCCTTTAGCGGGAGTCAAGGTCAGACAGTTAGTCCTGCCGGTTGAAAGGCGCGCGAGGTGTTGGAGCTGGCGCATGAGTCCTTATGGGGTGGACACTTGGGGTCAAAAAAGACCAGGCAACGCATAAAGTATAGTTTCTTTTGTCCAGGAATGGAAAGGGATATTGTTGAGCATTGTAAGACATGCCATCAGTGCCAGACGCGGTCTGATAGAAGGCAAAGTGACAAGATACCCATTACGCCACTCACGCGGCCGGAACACCATTCCAGGTGGTTAATGTAGATGTCATCGGCCCTATCGATGTGCCGTCGACGAGAGGCCACAGATATGCCCTGTGCCTCGTTGATCTGTGCACTAGATGGCCTGAGGTGGTGCCACTCCGATCGTTGACTGCAAAGGCCACATGCGAGGCATTACTGGAAATTTTTAGTCGCACCGGTGTTCCGGAAATGGTCTGTTCTGATCAGGGCACAAACTTTAAATCACAAATGACACAGTTGATGTTGGAAAAATTGGGCTGTTCACCCAGGTTTTCCACCCCTGAACACCCCGAGAGCAATGGCGTGGTGGAAAGATGGAACATGGTTCTCAAAAATATGCTGTATCATGTAATAGAACGTGACCAAAAGAATTGGGACAAGCTTGTCCCATTTGTGCTGTGGGCGTACTGCGAAGTGCCACATGACACCACAGGGGTGTCGCCATTCAGGCTGCTGTATGGCAGAAACCCGACCGGGCCTCTATCAATTTTGCAACAGACTTGGACGAGTGAAGTAATTGTGCCGGACTCTAAGAGAGAAACCATCGAAGTATTTGCAACAACTGCGTGAGCAACTAGATCTTGCCGCGAGTGTAGCGGAGTTGACAAGCACTGCAAACCAGGGCAGACATGCTGAAGTGTACAATAGGAGGGCGCGAAGTAAAAAATTTAATGTTGGAGACCAAGTGCTGCTGTTTGATACAGCTAGGGCAACAAAGATGGCGGCCAGGTGGTTGGGGCCGTTCACGATAACAGGTAAAGAGCGGGAACACTCTTATCGCCTACAAATGAATGACGGAAAGTCCTCGGTGGTGCATGCAAATCGGCTCAGTCCCTACTATGCTAGAGTAAGCCACGTTGGGGTGGTTTTTGAGGAGGACGAAGAGTTTGGTGACGTGGAGTACGCGCCACAGGCGGTGCCTACTGCAGATAGAGAGAGTGTGACACCCCCCGAAAAGCTGGATCATTTGCGTCCTGACGCGCGGAAGGAGATTGAGAGGGTACTTCAGAAACATCGCTGTGTTTTTGATGGAAAGCCTGGGATGGCTCAGGTCGGCATCGTATTGAGTTGGAGGAGAGTTGTAAGCCCAAAAGGACATTCCCTTACCGAGCTCCAGAGCTGTTAAGGAAAGAGGTTAGTCGGCAGGTTGGAGAACTTCTTGATCTGGGGCTTATATACCCAGTGGAAAGTGAATTCGCACACCCGGTTGTGTGTGTGGATAAGAAAGACGGGTCAATGCGCATGTGCATTGATTATAGGACGTTGAATGCTCTCACGCGCGTGGATGCCTTTCCAATGACTAATCCGCGAGAGCTAATTTTTGAGAGTGGGTCGCGCAAATTTCATAACTGTAGTCGACCTCAGGACAGGGTACTGGCAGGTGCCAATGGATCCCCAAAGTGAATATCTCACGGCGTTCGCGACACACGACGGGCAGTACGCATGGAGGGTAATGCCCTTCGGTTTGAAGAACTCAGCAGCTACCTTTCAGCGGATGGTTAATGCATTGCTGTCAGCACATCAGGCTTGTGCATTCGCGTATCTTGATGACATAGCAATTTTTTCAGACACATGGGAGGAAGACCTTCGCCATGTGTACACCGTGCTTAGGATTCTTGGTGATGCCGGTCTGAGGGCAAGCTCTGAAAAATGCCAGGTAGCGCAGACACATATCCGTTATCTCGGACGACATCTGGTTGGCTCGCGAACTCACGGCCCAGACCCAGAAAAAATAGCTGCTATCAAAGGCCTTGTACCGCCGCGCGCAAAGAAGGAAGTGAGAAGCCTCTTAGGGCTTTGTGCGTATTACCGCGAGTGTGTCGAACTACGCGGACGTCACGGGCCCGCTCATAGCGTTAACTAGGCGGGGGGTGCCAAATGAAATCCCATGGGGAGAGGATGCCCAGTAGGCGTTCGATAGCTTAAAGACCTCGTTGTGCCAGGCTGTCGCCATGAACACTCCTGACCCTCATCAGCCATATTGGCTCTTCACGGATGCGTCAGCCACGGCAGCCGGAGCCTGTTTGGCTCAAATGTCGGCAGACGGGAAAGAAAAGCCGATAGCGTTCGCTAGCCATCGATTTAAGCCGACACAGGAGCGCTGGTCAACGATGGAAAGGGAGGCGTTTGCAATAATAAGGGCGCCCAAGAAATTTGACTAATGGCTCTTTGGAGCAGTGGTGAATGTATTCTCTGATCATAACCCTCTGTCCTACCTGACCACCAGCACTCCGCAGGGAGCTAGGCTAGCTAGGTGGGCACTTTCATTGCAGCGATACAATGTCACGGTGCGCCATCGGAAAGGCGCGCATAATGCCAATGCGGATGCACTGTCAAGGCTTCAGAATGGCTCATAGGAGCCAGCTCAATAACGAGCCATGCTGGCTTGGACGGGCGTGAATGTTCCCGTTTACCTCAAGTGTGGTGTGTGCTGAACTATCGAACTGCACGGAACTCTTCGTGGTGAATTGGACTCTTTGTAGATATATATATATATATAGCTGTATCTAGAGCGCTTGTGCCACGTGCATAGAATATTTCCTTTTGTTTCTTTGCAAGTGTTGTGCTTTATAGTGAAATGAAATATGTCATGTTACCTTGCCTGTATAAGCCCAATTTTACATGTATGCTTTTTTGAGTGTATCATTCTCAGCGTTATTCTGCATGGAAAGGCTGCTTTTCATTGATCTGTAAATAATTTTTCATGGAGCCCAGACTTAATGCTCCAGCGGCTTTTGTTTAATTTATATTATAGCTGAGCACGTTTAGAGCCCAGTGGAGGGGCGTGTAAGGCCGCTTATGGCTGCGAGCCGTTCAGGAGAGAGGGCAGGGGCCCTTTTAGCACGCCGATGGTGGCCGCGGTTTCGCTCCAAGGAACGAACCGCGAGTTCGCGGAAGGCCGGGAGGGGTCGGCGCCGTCTCCCACTGTGTTCGGGAGAGTTCAGAACGGTCGAGCCGTCTGCGGTGGCGCCATGCAGGCAAGTGCGTGCTGCCTCCCGTTTGGGTGTGACATCTGGCCCAGAGCCGCGGCGGTCTGGTTTTCGAGCTCCGGGAATTCCGGTCAAAACACGGACTGGGTCTGAGGCGCTGGCCGCGCTGTTTGAGGGCATCTGCCGGAGACGGGGACACACTGCAGAACACCCCCTGTAGTCGCGTTCGCGCCGAGTCACGGGCGATGGCCTGTTTGCTGGCTGACCTTGTCGCCGAGGAGTGGAATGTGTAAGCGATAAATTCCGCGCACGTGGTGTTGGCTCCTGACACCGTGAATGAACACGCGTGGAAGAGAAAGGAGGAAAGCAGTGTTTCTCGGAATATCTGGGCTTTCCGTTTAGGCCCTGCCCGGTGGGCGGTGGCCAAGAAATACTTACGCTCTGGTTGGCCGCCGTGGTCAAGGGATGGACAAAGTGCGGCCACCACCCATTTTCTTTGTTCTTGGCAGGAGATATCGAGCTGCACGAGTGAGGCACGGGAGTCTGGGCTGTAATCAGCGTTGCTTATAGATCGGTGAGGCGCCGTACTATATACTTATGGCTAGCCTGGGCTGAAATCATGTGTTGATAGATCAGTGAGGCTAGCGGCGAGCGCAACGTAAGACAGCCTGGGCTCTAACTTCTTCAGTAAGTAGAAGAGTGAACTGTGTGTTATTCCTGTTTAATCTTTTGTATATTTCTAGCTCAGTTGTATTCATTATTTTACGTTCACATAAACTACTAAATTCATCTAACCACCACTGCTGCCCACGTGGGAGTGCGTCATCGCTGCCGATCATCAACGAAGATCTCCGTGATCGACGACGAAGGACCATCAAAACTTTACTACATCCTTCCGTACGTGACCTTCGCATACAACACGGCTGTGCAAGAAACGACGCAGATGACGCCATACAAGTTGTTATACGGAAGGAACTCGGCAATGACGCTCGACGCCATGCTACTTAACGTCACTGACGAAGAAAACCTCACGTGAATGTCTACCTTCAGCATGCCCAAGCGCAACAACTCGCCCGTCTACGTATCAACAACCAGCCAACGACCGACAGCCGCCGTTACAATCTTCGACGACGCTTCGTGGAATACTAGCCCGGCGACCGTGTCTTGGTCTGGACGCCGATACGCCGACGTGGACTTAGTGAAAACTTCTTCGGCGATACTTCTGACCATACAAGGTGCTTCGACGTCTCGGCGCTCTAGACTACGAGGTCATCCCTGATGCCATCATGAACTCTCAGCGACGTCGCGCACGACGCGAAGTCGTCCATGTCGTGCGCCTTAAGCCGTTTTACACGCGTTAGCGAACCTTAGGACTGATTTTTCCTTTATCATTGTACTCTGTTTGTGTATGCACTTTTTTCCCCTTCCATTTTCTGTTACGAGCATCGGGACGATGCTTTTTCAGAGGGGGGCAATGCCACGCGCGCTTCTATTAATATTTTTATGTTACTCCGTTGCACGCGTTGCCGCTGCCCTGTGCAAGGCGCACCCTAATGTCTGGGAACATTCCAGAATATTTTAGAATCTTCTTATAGGCTTGAAATGCAAACACGAACAGTTGAGATTATTGTGGACTTAACGCAGCCACCAGCGATAAGGCTCGAGTGTTCGATGCCGTATGTATAATAGCCGCTGTGCCTTACTGCAGATCAGATTATCGACGGCCGACGCTCTGTTTGCCGCTATCAGTATACAGCTTGCATTGCTTGCAGTTTGACTTTCCGTTTCCCGGCCACAAGTGCGGCCAAATAAACAGTTACGTATTTCCGAGTTCTGCTGGAGTCTTCTTCACCGTCGCGACCACGTGACAATATAAACTGTGCATCACCTGTGGCTCATACTCCCATCTGCCGTGGTATGCGGGTATGTGTCACACGTGCCTTAGGGAAAGGGATTCGTGACGTACGCGAGAAGTATTTCGCACTATTCATGTAAATGACCTGTTAATTGTGTTCACTATACACTAATGTCATCCCATGCGAGTTTTGGTATGTGTTAAATTGAGGAGTCGACCACGAGAGCTCCCAGGCGTAGGCGGCAAGATCGATAGATAGATAAACAGATAGAAATGGTCAAAGTGGCTTTGGTTCGCTAAGAAAGGCTTCGCATTCAAAAAGCTAAAAGCCCTTCTCAATGAACTTCACCACACACCTGGTTCTGCCGGTGTTATCACTGGTGCCCGCTATTTAGCGGGACCCGCCACGGTGGCCTAGTGGATATGGTGCTCGACTGCTGACCCGCAGGTCGCGGGATTGAATCCCGGCCGCGGCGTCATTTTTGATGGAGGTGGATATGCTTGAGGCCCGTGTACTTAGAATTACGTGCACGTTAAAGAACCCCAGATGGTCGAAATTTCCGGAGCCCTCCACTATGGCGTCCCTCAGAATCATATCGTAGCTTTGGGACGTAAAACCCCAACAATTATATACATATATACCGGGTGTCCCAGCTATCTTAGCGAAGGGGTAAAAATACATTATTAGAGGCAGGCGAGTGAAGTCAGTTGGAAATTGCTGACAGTCACCTTGCGCACTGCAGGAAATGTTTTTGTTTTATAATTAATTTATTAATTAGAATTATTTACTAAAATGCTAAATATTGACTTTAGGCAAGAAATGCGACTTGCAAAGTTCGAGAGCGTCTTCAGAAACACCCATTGCATTATTTGCGGTAAAGAAAGTCTCACGTATACCATTTTTTCCAAGCTACAAGGGAAGCCCGCGAAATACGAAAAGAAAGCCACGTGACTAGCGCATTCGCACTCAGCAAAGGTGTTGCTCTCAGCCGTGGTTTGAGCGAACGAAATCAGCTGCGGCCAGGACTCGCCCGCTCCGTTGCAGCGGTAGGCCGATAAGCTAACGGTGGTTTCTTGGCCCGCGCTCTCTACAACTTGCACCGTCACGCGCGCCAGCTGGCTGATGCGGGCTAAGAAACCACCGCCAACTTATCGGTTTACCGCTGCAACGGAGCCGGCGAGTCGCGGCCGCAGCTGATTTCGTTCGCTCAAACCACGGCTGAGAGCAACACCTTTGCTGAGTGCGAATGCGCTAGTCACGTGGCTTTTTTTGTATTTCACGGGCTTTCTTTGCAGCCTGGAAAAAAATAGTCGCAGTTCCGCCGCAACGGCGAAGCAATGAATGCGATAGCAACACATTGGAATGTAACGCGAAGAACGGAAAGCAGCTCGAAATTGCCAGCGCGTCGTTCGAGCCCAAAGGACGCACGAAAAGAACGCACACAAGACGAGCACGAACTATCATGCGTCACGACACGATACTTGAAGTGCACTGCTGAAACATAAAGCAGGACGCACAAAACGAACGAACAGGTATACACATGACGAGCGCGAACTAAACGTCGCAGTTGTTACTTATTTCTGTTTGAACAGCGCGCTCCTTTCGCAAACGCGGCTGCTGGAGCGAGCGAAGTGACTTTCGTACGCTCTGTGACTTCAGCGCGGACATCGCGGGGAAAGCACAAGACATACAACCCCCCGCTCTACCCCGCGACTGCCCCCCTTCTTTCCTTGAGATAAGCGCACGAAGGCGACCACGCCCTGTAGGGCAAAGAGCATCGGCGTTCGCAGGAGCGGTGCGGCGACCTTTAAAGCCAGCGCGCTCCTCGCGCCATCTTGCTAGTAATGAAGAAACGCTTATAAGTGCCTACCGTCTCTGAGTCCGGCCAGCGGTAAAGGGTGTGTATATAACGCTCGCCGTTAGCTGCGTGGACAAGCTGCGTTTTCGTCGCGTAGTGGCTAGCGCCACGCGCTACCGAGCGAGAGGTCCCTGGTTCGATTCCGCGCTTCGGAAACATTTTTCTGACTTATTTTTCTGTGGGGCTTTCATATATATATATATATATATATATATATATATATATATATATATATATACATATACGGTGCATGACGACGGCGGCGACGGGGACGGACAAAAACCAGCCGAGACCGTTCATATAATTGCTATCGCAATAAAATGGTATACGTGAGACTTTCTTTATCGCAAATAATGCAATGGGTGTTTCTGAAGACGCTCTCGAACTTTGCAAGTCGCATTTCTTGCCTAAAGTCAATATTTAGCATTTTAGTTAAATGATTTTAATTAATAAATTAATTATAAAACAAAAAAAATTCTATAGTGCGCAAGGTGACTATAAACAATTTGCACCTTATTTCACTCGCCTGCCTCTAATATTGATTTTTTAACCCTTGGCTAAAGATAGCTGGGACACTCGGTATATCTAGCGGGCATCCATAGCTCTAGAAAGCACTCATGTTTCTGAGGGCGCTTTGTTTTGGTACGGCAAACGTAGCCATAAATGATTCCGGACGTTTGAAAGCCTTCACAAAAATAGCCACGGTTTATTTTGGTTTCGTTCCTTTCTTGCTTTCTTTTCTCTTTTCTTTCTTTATTTACTTTTTTGTTGTTCTCGTTAACTGGAATGGTACAAGGCTTCGACAGATTCCTGTAAGATATTTTTTTTGCCACAACATCTCATTCATGTTACACCATGGTACGAGGACAACGTATACACTTACAATTAGAATGTTTCGAAAACCACAAGCCACTGGATAAATAGCTCGTCACATACTGAATCACTGGTGAAAAATATTGAAATGGTAAGACCAAGTTTCACATGGTAATTAATGAACGTAGCAGTAAACTCGTCCCGACTCAATGAAAAACTTTCCGGATGAGGCACAAACGGCCTATGCAAATCCCTTCACTTAACAAGCACGGGCGACCAAAAGTCCCGCCGCAACAAACAGTGTACAAGTGTTTTCGTGAGTGTGGTAATGTGTATAAAAAAGACATGACAGCGGGACTTCGTGCTTTTATTTCAAGAAAAGGCTGTAGCGGCCGACCTTGCGCGTTTAGTCAACATCGTTGAGAGAGGAGTCTAGTTCGAAAGACAGCTGGTTGAACAAGTCACTGCCTGCCGGCTTGTCACCAAGATTCGCCTCCTCTTTTCCATCGTCATCATCATCCAGTAGCATCTGGATAATATTCGCTACTTTCTCCGCGTACTCTGGAGGAAATCGATATTTGGATGACGTAGACGCAAACGATGTAGCGAGACTTTTCAAGGCCTTCACCGTGTCTCCATTGAGTCTTGTGTTGTATGCCATACGGCTGACTCCATTCCCATCCGGGAGCTGCTTGGGGCTTCCCATATTGCTAGCACTCGAATCCTTTGGCCACTTGTCATGTCCAGCCTTTGACATTCCTGAAGGGCCTGGAATGGAATCGAGGTTATCGATGGATGAGAATGCGCCGCTAGTTGTGCGTTCAGACGTGAAATCCAGGGAAGTGCCGCTGCCGTTTCCTGGACAATGCTCGGACATTGACGATGAAGCCGGGGACTCATGCTCGATGATCACTTCATTGCTGCTGCAGTTCTCGGAAGGAAGTTGTACAGGAGGAGTTATCGTGCCTCGGCGAAAACCTGAAGTGACCGGAAACCCTCGCTGCATTAGTTCCTTGCGTTCGAAACCCAAACTATGCTCACGCGTGAAGCTGTCGTAAATCATTGGCTCGCAAGGGTTCTGTACGCCCAGCCGCTCCTCTTTGAGCCCGTGCATCATCCACCTAATCAGCCGTAGCAGCTCTTTTGCTTCATGCTCAATGTATGCGAGATTGCGGAACTCACTGATGTTCGTGCCGTCCATTTCGTTTTCGCAGGCAGTCAGTAGTTCGACAAGCTTCTCCGCTTCGCTTTGTAGTTGTCTTTCCAGCACGCTTCTCGCCTGGAGACTCTCGGGATACTCATATGCTTGGGTCGCATTCACTAGAGTTCTTACGGCATCGGCTCGTTGGTTTAGGTGGACCTGCAGAGGGTGCGATGACACGTCCGCGGGCATCACAGTGGGTCGATGCGGCCCATTGTCCAAGCCACTCATCCTGCAGGATGCTGGCAGGCTTTTGGTGGTTGGCAAGCTGTTTGGATCTTGATGGCGTAGCTCAACCCACTACGGGGAATAGACCATGCCTCGGGAGGAAGAAGGTAGAAGAAGAAAACAGTTGAATAGAAATGTTTTAAATCAAGTAAGAATATGACATTCGCAGTCTTGTTCTTATGGAATGGTTTTAGCGCTTTGGGCGTTTGATCAGTTTTGCGTGTTTTCGTCTCCTTACGGTGTCCGACCCACTTTAGATGATTGGCTAAGACTCGGCGAAAGATCAAAGGCTAACGCTGGGGTGGCTCATGCTACATGAAACTAAGCATAAAGCTATACCTATTTGTTTTAAAAACAGATGAATTGAATTGTACGCATGGGCATTTATTTGTCAGGTCAACCACCGTTTTTTTTTCGTTTTTTGCTGTCCGGAATATGGTTGAAAATTATCCCACATTGTTGCTGAAGTCGAAAAATAATTTTTTGCGTTTATTATCGAGCCAATAATTTTCTTACCTTGCGGTGATACTTCATTATTTTTAAGACGAGAGCCTTACTTGCCTCATCAAACGCGAAAACTGACCGTCGGCGGCGTCGGCATCCCGCCTCGGCGGAATCAAAGCGAGTCATGAAAAATGTCATCACGTGATTACGTCACCATATGACACCATCATGACGTCACATATCGGCAAAATTTGTGGCGTCATCATGACGTCACAGTCATCACATGACATCTTCACTTTTCACTGCCTCAATGATCGGTTGGCCGACCAAGGAGGCATTGTAAAACCAGGTCCGGTGCAGACAGCTTGCAATGCCTCCAATCCTGGAGGCAGTGCAGTACCACGGTAGGTTGAGAATTAATAATTAATTGTTGGAGTTCAACGCCCCAACACCATGATATGATTGTGAGGGCGGCATTGCTGGCAAAGAGAAAAAAAAGGGGGCGAATTGACAATAACGTACAAAACTGGAATAGAAATCATGTTTATTTTCAGCGCGCATGTTACAAGGTTGAAAGTTTCAATGCGACTTTTGGGGTTGAACATTTTTAGCCAACTCGCAAATAGTAGTATTTCCACTTATAATCTTTGTTCCCCCTTTTCATGGACCTGTGCAAAGAACGGAAGTGCAGACGTTGTCTGGCTAAGTGCGAAAAAAATCGGGGACAATGCCAACTGGAAGCGATCTTTCCTTGTTCCTGTCTATCCCCCCTTGAAGTCAAAACTGCCATGTCGGCCTTCAAGTAGGAAGCGACATGGGGAGGGGTTCTGACGTGGTGCCGGAGGCCACACAACAGTGCCCCGCGTGTCGCATGCGGACCCCGTCCTAGGCTACTGCATAAGGTACCCGGTGAGTTTTTTTCCGGCTGAGCTATAGAGGTCAGTGGTCACCTAAACATCTCACTGTATGTTGGAGTCGTGGAAATGGTTTGTCAGATGTCCATAAGCTGATATGCCTGGAAAAATAATCAATTATTTGCATATTTAAATACTTTAAGGGATTTTAGCATAAGCAATAAGTAGGCAAAATTAATCGCTTGAATGTCTTTGTATGTAGAAAAAATAACAAGTCAAATAAGTAAATATAAGTAACGGTAGCCAGGGCGATAGATTAGACGCTCGAAAGATTTGAATCGTAGAAGGTTCGGTAGGTGGTTAAAAAACCTGTAAAACTGCATTTATTTTGCAAAGGGCTCGGTATTCATAGTGAAAGAAATTTTGTTTTGTGGTGGGCGTAAAAATATGCGTGAACCACCATTGCATAACCCTAAGTCCCTTCTAAAGAACCGAGGAGTGAAAAGGAGGTTTCAGTTTTAAAACTCGAGGAATGAATTTTTGATATTATTGTTTATATATCGTGAATAGCAGTCAGACATAAAATGCGGTACGAAGCCTCGATGTCCAGCCAGTGGGCATATAGCAAAAATCAGTAGTGAAGTGGCCTCGAAAAGTTATTCACCAGGCTTTGGCGTTGATTAACTTGGTTATTATACGAAAAGTAGTAAAAGTGATTTGAAACGCCAGAGCCTTGAAATTTCTGAAATATACAAGCCTCCATATGTTACACGTGCCTTTTTCGACTGTAGAAGTTGGTACGAGGATGACAGAGCGAAAGCAACTCCCTTGGTTCAGGAAGCCCAATGCTTGTTGGAAAGAAAAATGAAAAAATAAAGGCATCGAGGGCAGCGGAGATAGCGTTTTTAGTAACTTTCCGGCTCATCTCAGAGCACTGGGCCGTTGAATCTTGAACGATCAATTACATTTACAACCTGAGAAAAATAGGTATGGCGCAAAAAAAAAAACAATGTCGTCAGGCCTTCGCAGAACACGCAGCAGAGTCACAGCGAAAGCTGGAAGAGTGGCCTTTGTAGAGCCTATTGTAGACTGTTGGGGCAACTAATACAAGCACACGTGTAAGGTGCCCACTACGCCATCAATAATCGTAATTTTCATGAAGTAGGGAAGCCCCCACTATGCCATTATTCTGCGGAGAAGCGTGGTGCGCGCTACACGTCTGTAAGGCATTATGTGCACTTTGTTTGGGCTGTCGCTGATTACGATGAACAATTATAGCTGAGCCCTTTGTAATGGCTTGTAAGCATTCAACGACCCACTGGTAGAGCGATTTGCATTGTGTGACGCCTGGTTGTTAATTTACTCTCCTGCGACGCTATGTTACACACATTAACACGATTCCTTGATCAACATGACGCCTGTATAGAGTATTTTTGCGAAGGGATTTCAAGCACCTACGTGGCTCTGTCGAGCGCCCAAGTTCAAATCCCGTCTTATCCTACACATTTTTTTCTCATTTAATTTTTTCGTATTTCGCGCGTTATAGCGGTTATGGACACCGGCGGCGGCGGATAACTACGGCGCCATAATCGGTTGTTGTGATCTCATAACAGTTTCTGCTGGAAAAGGACGGGGACGAAGTGAAGACACGAACTGACAAACACATGTTTGTCACGACCCCATATTTTTTGTGCCATACCTATTTTTCTCAAGGAATAAACCAACTAGGTCAGCAAAAAGCCCTCTGGAACATTAACAACCACCTTGGACTTGTGCTCAAGTCCACTATGTCGCTATTATCATTATTAGTAAAGGAATACCTCTAGTACTTCTGTTTAAACGAATCAACGCCTTTTTAGAAAAGATTCAGGTTTAAATAATTTCTCGTGCGTAAAAATCTCAATAGTTTTATATCCCTTGAAGCGTTCTACCTTTATTGTTAGTTTGATAATTAATTAATTGCTTTCTTTACACGCTAACGTTTACTGCAATTAATTTGCTTCTATGCAGTCAGCAGTCACATGCAATGAATCACCGTAAACTGACGGAATAGCTGCAGCAGATGACGCATTCTTTCTACGTGAAGTGGGTGGGGTATATGATGAAATGAGCAGTCGTTCCACATTGTGTAGGTGAACGACCTGCCGAGCTGTTTAGTGCAATACACAGGATGTGACACATAATTTTGAACGAATGTACGGACTCATTTATTGTCTTGATTGGTGGTCATCATGACGAAAGGTACACACGCCTATTAATGTCTCGATGTCTGGATGTCTAATGACTTGAACGGTGGTCGTCGCTTGCCTTGTTCGATGGTTCATTATTTTTTGGTCATAACTGTGACGACGGTGGCCTTGCGGTCGCTATGGTACACCCTGATCGGCTCGGGTGCAATCTTGTACACGTTCTTTGCCAGAGTCAATAGGGGATATTCATATTGCTTGGTGCGCAGGCAACACTGGGCGCGTCCGCCATTTTTTGTTGGGCGCCGTCGCGGAATCGTCTGCTAGCGTCTCCCTAAGGAGAGGCCACGGAGAGACTGAGCCGTAGTCGCTGGCGAAGCTTTCTGACCAAGAAAGTGCGGCTGTTTCTTTCATAACCCAGCGCCGAACGGTCAGCGGACCTTACTGTGCTGCCACATATAGACGAGAACTCAATATCGGAGCTCTGCGCGCTTAAAAATATATCCGGACGGCAAGTGCAAGGGGCGCACCGCTTCTTAAAGCCGAACTGCTGTTCGCCCGTGACTCGCCGAACTGCCGAGTCACGGGCGATGGCCTGCTTGCTGGCCGACCTTGTCGCCGAGGAGTGAAGTGTGTAAGCGATAGATTCCGCGCATGTGGTGTTGGCTCCTGACACCGTGAATGAACACGCGTGGAAGAGGAAGGAGGAAAGCAGTGTTTCTCGGAATATCTGGGCTTTCCGTTTAGGCCCTGCCCGGTGGGCGGTGGCCAAGAAATACTTACGCTCCGGTTGGCCGCCGTGGTCAAGGGATGGACAAAGAGCGGCCGCCGCCCATTTTTTTTTTGTTCTCGGCAGGAGATATTGAGCTGCACGAGTGCGGCACGGGAGTCTGGGCTGTAATCAGCGTTGCTGATAGATCGGTGAGGCTCCGTACTATGTACGTAAGGCTAGCCTGGGCTGAAATCATGTGTTGATAGATCAGTGAGGCTAGCGGTGAGCGCAACGTAAGAAAGTCTGGGCTCTAACTTCTTCAATAAGTAGAAGAGTGAGACTGTGTGTTATTCCTGTTTAATCTTTTGTATATTTCTAGCTCAGTTGTATCCATTATTTTACGTTCACATAAACTACTAAATTCATCTAACCACCACTCCTGCCTACGTGTGAGTGCATCATCGCTGCCGATCATCAACGGAGATCTCCGCGATCGACAACGAAGGACCATCAAAACTTTACTGGCGCAGTCGACAGGATCGGCAAGCCACACGAAGAGCAACTGCAAGGTTTCAATCGAGCCAGAGACGCACGACTGCAAGGAGGTGCCAGCGAGTCCCACCGCCATCGAAAGTCGTCGGGAGCCGAACCACAGCGGAGGCCCTCAGCAGAAACGGGTGATCGGGATTCCTTACGCTTTGTCTAAGTTGGCATGGCTGTTGCTCTGTGAGGCTAAAGATGGTCACGCGCAGAATGGCAAGCGCTGTGGGGTAAAGTGTGGGCGAGGATGGTGCAGTGCATCTGAGCAGAGAGAAAATCAGAGACAGCAGGAGCTACCGAACTTCAGAGAGACTGAGTCTGAGCAGTCGGTCACCGGAGGTGGTAGTGGGGCGCTAGGCGCTCTACAAGATCCGGATAGGTCAGATCCAGAGGGAATGACAGTACGATGCCTGCAGCTCGAGCTAGAAAAAGTACGCCTACAGCTTGAATGTGAACGCGTAACCCTACGCAGAACAGAGATTGAGCAATCGAGTAGGTTGCCTTCGATGTCGGGAACGAACGACCGCCGCCATACCGGCATTGACGGAGTATCACAATGCGCTAAAATGCTGAAGGTATACAGGTTGCCGTGCGACGCGGATGTCCCGATGTGGTTGGATGAGGTGGAAAAACTGTTTTCATCCTTCCAGGTACCGGAGGGCAACCGAGTACACATGATAATGCCTGCGCTGTCTGAGCAAGTCCGCTATATGCTGTGTAGCTTGAGTGAAGAGTGTGTGGATTATGAGATCGTGAAACGTGCGGTACTAAATGAACTTAAGCTCACCCCAGCTGAGTACTTAGACAGGTTTCAAAAGGTCACGAAGAAAAGAGAGGAAACATGGGCTCAGTTCGCTTCTCGAGCCAGAACGTACTTCGCGTATTACCTGCAATCTCGTAATGCGGATAATAAGAAAGTGGTTGCTGAGATAATGGTCCCTGACAGAATGAAGGCGAGTTTGGGCCTGGAAGGTCTAGAGTATGTTCTTTTGCGGGAGGGCGAAGAGTGGTTCAAACCTGTAGAGGTCGCTAAAGTTCTCGAGACTTTTGAACAGGCGAAAGGAAAGGGTCGAGTAACTAAGACGGTTGGAGTGCCAACTGCTCCGCTGTTAGCCAGGCAGACCGGCATAGAAAAGGCCAATGTAAGGTGCTATATTTGTCGCGGTCAGGGTCACGTGGCTAGGGATTGTCCTCAGGCCTCAAGTAAGGAGCAGCAGGCGAAGTTGACCACTGTGCCTAAACAGGGAGTCCATAATGTCGCCATTGTTGGTAAGTTACCGCCACCCGAGCAGGAAAGGGTGCTGAGTGCGAGGGTGGAAGTAGTCGAGCGAAGTACTGGCTCGGGCCGGTCGAAACTGGAACTTATCCCGATCACGTTCGGTGGCATAATTACTGAAGCTGTGCTGGACACAGGCAGCGAAACAACGGTGATACGTGAAGGGATACTTCCGCAAAGGGTAAAGGATTCATCGGGCGCAGTAAGGCTCCAGTCGGCGTTTGGAAAAACCATCCAAGCAACTTTGGCTACATTGCCAATAGCTTTAAACTACCCGGGAGGGGTGGGACAACCACAGAAGGTTGATCTGGTGTGTGCTATTACTGACCAGCTCGCGGATGGAGCTAACTGTGTGCTGTCAAAAGAGGATTGGGAGTTACTGCATGCACAAAAAGACAATGGGAGTGAACGGGAAAGTGTTACGCATGTCGTCAGTGCAGTGGGACTTCGATCAGGTGAAATGAAAGACAGCGATACAGTAGTTTTAAACTGTGGCTGCGGTGAAACGGTTGATGAGGTTCAAGAATCGGGAGAAAGTGGTCCCGCTTTTGCCGATCAGGTCACTACTCAGCGAGAGCAATTTAGAGCTGAGCAGCTTTCAGATGATAGTCTTCGAAGGTCATGGGAGGATGCAAGGAAAAAGAAAGCTGGCATGTTTGTGGCAGATGGGCTCTTATACCATCAGGACCCTTTAGCGGGAGTCAAGGTCAGACAGTTAGCCCTGCCGGTTGAAAGGCGCAGCGAGGTGTTGGAGCTGGCGCATGAGTCCTTATGGGGTGGACACTTGGGGTCGAAAAAGACCAGGCAACGCATAAAGTATAGTTTCTTTTGTCCAAGAATGGAAAGGGATATTGTTGAGCATTGTAAGACATGCCACCAGTGCCAGACGCGGTCTGATAGAAGGCAAAGTGACAAGATACCCATTACGCCACTCACGCGGCCGGAACACCCATTCCAGGTGGTTAATGTAGATGTCATCGGCCCTATCGATGTGCCGTCGACGAGAGGCCACAGATATGCCCTGTGCCTCGTTGATCTGTGCACTAGATGGCCTGAGGTGGTGCCACTCCGATCGTTGACTGCAAAGGCCACATGCGAGGCATTACTGGAAATTTTTAGTCGCACCGGTGTTCCGGAAATGGTCTGTTCTGATCAGGGCACAAACTTTAAATCACAAATGACACAGTTGATGTTGGAAAAATTGGGCTGTTCACCCAGCTTTTCCACCCCTGAACACCCCGAGAGCAATGGCGTGGTGGAAAGATGGAACATGGTTCTCAAAAATATGCTGTATCATGTAATAGAACGTGACCAAAAGAATTGGGACAAGCTTGTCCCATTTGTGCTGTGGGCGTACTGCGAAGTGCCACATGACACCACAGGGGTGTCGCCATTCAGGCTGCTGTATGGCAGAAACCCGACCGGGCCTCTATCAATTTTGCAACAGACTTGGACGAGTGAAGTAATTGTGCCGGACTCTAAGAGAGAAACCATCGAAGTATTTGCAACAACTGCGTGAGCAACTAGATCTTGCCGCGAGTGTAGCGGAGTTGACAAGCACTGCAAACCAGGGCAGACATGCTGAAGTGTACAATAGGAGGGCGCGAAGTAAAAAATTTAATGTTGGAGACCAAGTGCTGCTGTTTGATACAGCTAGGGCAACAAAGATGGCGGCCAGATGGTTGGGGCCGTTCACGATAACAGGTAAAGAGCGGGAACACTCTTATCGCCTACAAATGAATGACGGAAAGTCCTCGGTGGTGCATGCAAATCGGCTCAGTCCCTACTATGCTAGAGTAAGCCACGTTGGGGTGGTTTTTGAGGAGGACGAAGAGTTTGGTGACGTGGAGTACGCGCCACAGGCGGTGCCTACTGCAGATAGAGAGAGTGTGACACCCCCGAAAAGCTGGATCATTTGCGTCCTGACGCGCGGAAGGAGATTGAGAGGGTATTTCAGAAACATCGCTGTGTTTTTGATGGAAAGCCTGGGATGGCTCAGGTCGGCATCGTATTGAGTTGGAGGAGAGTTGTAAGCCCAAAAGGACATTCCCTTACCGGGTTCCAGAGCTGTTAAGGAAAGAGGTTAGTCGGCAGGTTGGAGAACTTCTTGATCTGGGGCTCATATACCCAGTGGAAAGTGAATTCGCACACCCGGTTGTGTGTGTGGGTAAGAAAGACGGGTCAATGCGCATGTGAATTGATTATAGGACGTTGAATGCTCTCACGCGCGTGGATGCCTTTCCCATGGCCAATCCGCGAGAGCTAATTTTGAGAGTGGGTCGCGCAAATTTCATAACTGTAGTCGACCTCAGGAGAGGGTACTGGCAGGTGCCAATGGATCCCCAAAGTGAATATCTCACGGCGTTCGCGACACACGATGGGCAGTACGCGTGGAGGGTAATGCCCTTCGGTTTGAAGAACTCAGCAGCTACCTTTCAGCGGATGGTTATGCATTGCTCTCAACCAGTGTTGTAGGCGTTACTGAAAAAAAGTAACTAAATACGTTACTCGTTACACTATAAAAAAAGGAACGCGTTACCGCCCTGCATTACCAACAAAAAAATGTAACGCGTTACCGTTACCGTTACCGAAAAAAAGTAACGGACGTTACCTCTGCCGTTACTCCGCAATCATAAATTTTAATCAACGCGTGATTGCTGCAGGAACCCACAATAAGAATTTTTTAAACCTCAAATTTATGTTTCACATAAATCTTCTAACCCAAACAACGATTACACCCAAAATGCTGATTTAAGGAGAGAGAGAGAATAAACATATTTCATTCGGTAATATTTAAGCGTCGTCTTCGGGGTGGCCTCCCCCTTCCAGGAAACCATAGGCTTTCGCCGCGTCGACAGCCCTCGCTAACAGCTGGCGCAGGTCTTCGAGGGTGGGGATGGCTAAGGCTCACTCCCAAAGCTCAGGCGTCTAGTCTGGGTTGGATTATGTGCACAAATGTACCAGGCCTTAGCAATGTTATAGTGGCTTAAAGTTGCTTGTAGAGTTACGTGTGATGGCTTCTGATTCTGGCACATGGTGAAGCCATTTTTCTCAATTAGAGATTATACACAATATGAGATTCAATCATCAACGCTATCCGCAAAGAAATCATGACTGAACTCTCAAGAAATTTCCAGTAATTCTAACGGCGTGTTTCTAGTAGCAAAGTATATGCGAAAATTTTGTAGTAGTAAAGAAATGCTTCAATGGCTTAGTCACGGGAAAAAATATCTGTGCATAAACATTTTTTGTTCACTTTAACCTGTATAATTACCGAAAAAATTGCGAGCGTTTATGTGAAGGTGTTCAAGATCAGCCTCGCTCGCAAAACTTAGCTGCAGTTGCGGATAGAAAGAAGCAAAACTTATTTTCAAAAGGTTGATAAGCTTTATCAACTTTGTAGCAGCTATAATACGATTTCGCACATCTAGACATTTAAAAAAAATAGTTTCCTTCGCTCTACAAGATTCAAACAAAGTTACTTTACTATTTGTTGCGCACTAATTTCATACACAAAATGTCTTCTTTTTAACGGCAATATTTGTGTTTTACGTCGCCGTGAACTTTCGAGAACGACAGGTAATGAAATTGGTCCCTCCATAAGTTCGACATTTTCTCCCTCGCAAATTATGCAGTTAATAAGAAAACTAAGTCCCTTTCCGGGCTGTTGAGTGGTATGTGCACAAGATGTAAAATACCCAATCAAATCTAAAATATCCATTTTCGGATCCGTGTTGATTTCTCGTGGAACCACTTGTTTGCGATAACCATGATTGGGAGTCTAACTGCGGTTATGTCTGCCGTGTAGCTACCTGTAACCGTGGTTAGCCCGTAACCGTAGTTTGCTTAACCGCGGTTAAGGCTGTTCGTGTGACAGCGGTATTAATGGGCTTTAGTTGAAACAGAGGGACGCCAACCAAGGTAAGGAGTAAAAATATTTTTTTTTTTTTGCGTAACAAGAAAAATCGGACGTTTCGCGTCCCACTCACATTTTTTTTCAGGGTTTTCTTCCTGCCATGCGGTCACGCCTATTCTCCATGCTGTGAAGAATTCCGTTGAGGCAGACTCTCGATCTGCAGCGCACCTGTAGACCAGTTGACATTACCGGCTGTCTCCTGGATGGGCCAGGATTCCACAAAAAGCCGCTTATAGTAATTGGCCTCTAAGTCGACGACACGGGAGTTGTCAAATTCGATGCGGTGTTCGTTCACCACGCTGTGCTCGGCGAGTGTACTCTGTCACTCGAACTTGCGGACGTCGTTTTTATGTTGTCGCAGCCTCTCGGGGAAAGTCTTTGTTTCCCCCACGTACGAAGCGTCACGATCAGCACATGGTATGGTCTAGACCAGCCCTTGCGCTTTCTCTTCGGGTGGCCTGTCTTTTGGGCACGAAAAGGCGCAGGTGCCAGCAAGCAATCCACCTGCTACAATCCACTTCCACGAAAAGCAGTTTCTCATGGCGGATTCCGCGGCTTTCTTCAAGCTTTGTGTGGCGACAAGCGATTCCGCCCGGGCATGCTTTGTCAATGCCCGGCAAGCCGAACGCAGTCCGACGCTGCGACAAAAGAATTCGTCGGGGCGAGCTCTAGGAAAATGGCACCTGCAGGATGAAAAAGTAACGAGTAACGTGACCCCACACGTTACCAAAAAATGTTAACGTAAGTACGTTACCCGTTACAGTTTTGAAATTGTAACGAGTACGTTACTAAGTTACCGAAAAAAGTAACGCGTTACCGGTAACGCCGTTACTTGTAACGCGTTACCGCCAACACTGCTGTCAACACACCAGGCTTATGCATTCGCGTACCTTGATGACATAGCAATTTTTTCAGACACATGGGAGGAACACCTTCGCCATGTGTACACCGTGCTTAGGATTCTTGGTGATGCCGGTCTGAGGGCAAGCTCTGAAAAATACCAGGCAGCGCAGACACATATCCGTTATCTCGGACATCTGGTTGGCTCGGGAACTCACGGCCCAGACCCAGAAAAGATAGCTGCTATCAAAGGCCTTGTACCGCCGCGCGCAAAGAAGGAAGTGAGAAGCCTCTTAGGGCTTTGTGGGTATTACCGCGAGTGTGTCGAACTACGCGGACGTCACGGGCCCGCTCATAGCGTTAACTAGGCGGGGGGTGCCAAATGAAATCCCACGGGGAGAGGATGCCCAGTAGGCGTTCGATAGCTTAAAGACCTCGTTGTGCCAGGCCGTCGCCATGAACACTCCTGACCCTCATCAGCCATATTGGCTCTTCACGGATGCGTCAGCCACGGCAGCCGGAGCCTGTTTGGCTCAAATATCGGCAGACGGGAAAGAAAAGCCCATAGCGTTCGCTAGCCATCGATTTAAGCCGACACAGGGGCGCTGGTCAACGATAGAAAGGGAGGCGTTTGCAATAATATGGGCGCCCAAGAAATTTAACTATTGGCTCTTTGGAGCAGTGGTGAATGTAGTCTCTGATCATAGCCCTCTGTCCTACCTGACCACCAGCACTCCGCAGGGAGCAAAGCTAGCTAGGTGGGCACTTTCATTGCAGCGATACAATGTCACGGTGCGCCATCGGAAAGGCGCGCATAATGCCAATGCGGATGCACTGTCAAGGCTTCAGAATGGCTCATAGGAGCCAGCTCAATAACGAGCCATGCTGGCTTGGACGGGCGTGAATGTTCCCGTTCACCTCAAGTGTGGTGTGTGCTGAACTATAGAACTGCACGGAACTCTTCGTGGTGAATTGGACTATTTGTAGATATATATAGCTGTATCTAGAGCGCTTGTGCCACGTGCATACAATATTTCCTTTTGTTTCTTTGCAAGTGTTGTGCTTTATAGTGAAATGAAATATGTCATGTTACCTTGCCTGTATAAGCCCAATTTTACATGTATGCTTTATTGAGTGTATCATTCTCAGCGTTATTCTGCATGGAAAGGCTGCTTTTCATTGATCTGTAAATAATTTTTCATGGAGCGCAGACGTAATGCTCCAGCGGCCTTTGTTTAATTTATATTATAGCTGAGCACGTTTAGAGCCCAGTGTACCCTTTAGGAGGGGCGTGTAAGGCCGCTTATGGCTGCGAGCCGTTCAGGAGAGAGGGCAGGGGCCCTTTTAGCACGCCGATGGTGGCCGCGGTTTCGCTCCAAGGAACGAACCGCGAGTTAGCGGAACGCCGGGAGGGGTCGGCGCCGTCTCCCGCTGGGTTCGGGAGCGTTCAGAACGGTCGAGCCGTCTGCGGTGGCGCCATGCAGGCAAGTGCGTGCTGCCTCCCGTTTGGGTGTGACATCTGGCCCAGAGCCGCGGCGGTCTGGTTTTCGAGCTCCGGGAATTCCGGTCAAAACACGGACTGGGTCTGAGGCGCTGGCCGCGCTGTTTGAGGGCATCTGCCGGAGACGGGGACACACTGCAAACACCCCTTGTGGTCGCGTTCGCGCCGAGTCACGGGCGATGGCCTGCTTGCTGGCTGACCTTGTCGCCGAGGAGTGGAATGTGTTAGCGATAAATTCCGCGCACGTGGTGTTGGCTCCTGACACCGTGAATGAACACGCGTGGAAGAGAAAGGAGGAAAGCAGTGTTTCTCGGAATATCTGGGCTTTCCGTTTAGGCCCTGCCCGGTGGGCGGTGGCCAAGAAATACTTACGCTCTGGTTGGCCGCCGTGGTCAAGGGATGGACAAAGAGCGGCCCCCGCCTATTTTCTTTGTTCTTGGCAGGAGATATCGAGCTGCACGAGTGAGGCACGGGAGTCTGGGCTGTAATCAGCGTTGCTGATAGATCGGTGAGGCTCCGTACTATATACTTAAGGCTAGCCTGGGCTGAAATCATGTGTTGATAAATCAGTGAGGCTAGCGGCGAGCCCAACGTAAAACAGCCTGGGCTCTAACTTCTTCAGTAAGTAGAAGAATGAACTGTGTGTTATTCCTGTTTAATCTTTTGTATATTTCTAGCTCAGTTGTATTCATTATTTTACGTTCACATAAACTACTAAATTCATCTAACCACCACTGCTGCCCACGTGGGAGTGCGTCATCGCTGCCGATCATCAACGAAGATCTCCGTGATCGACGACGAAGGACCATCAAAACTTTACTACATCCTTCCGTACGTGACCTTCGCATACAAGACGGCTGTGCAAGAAACGACGCAGATGACGCCATACAAGTTGTTATACGGAAGGAACCCGGCACTGACGCTCGACGCCATGCTACTTAACGTCACCGACGAAGAAAACCTCACGTGAATGTCTACCTTCAGCATGCCGAAGCGCAACAACTCGCCCGTCTACGTATCAACAACCAGCCAACGACCGACAGCCGCCGTTACAATCTTCGACGACGCTTCGTGGAATACTAGCCCGGCGACCGTGTCTTGGTCTGGACGCCGATACGCCGACGTGGACTTAGTGAAAACTTCTTCGGCGATACTTCTGACCATACAAGGTGCTTCGACGTCTCGGCGCTCTAGACTACGAGGTCATCCCTGATGCCATCACGAACTCTCAGCGACGTCGCGCACGACGCGAAGTCGTCCATATCGTGCGCCTTAAGCCGTTTTACACGCGTTAGCAAACCTTAGGACTGATTTTTCCTTTATCATTGTACTCTGTTTGTGTATGCACTTTTTTCCCCTTTCATTTTCTGTTACGAGCATCGGGACGATGCTTTTTCAGAGGGGGGCAATGCCACGCGCGCTTCTATTAATATTTTTATGTTACTCCGTTGCACGCATAGCCGCTGCCCTGTGCAAGGCGCACCTTATAGTGTCTGGGAACATTCCAGAATATTTTAGAATCTTCTTATAGGCTTGAAATGCAAACACGAACAGTTGAGATTATTGTGGACTTAACGCAGCCACCAGCGATAAGGCGCGAGTGTTCGATGCCGTATGCATAATAGCCGCTGTTCCTTACTGCAGATCAGATTATCGACGGCCGACGCTCTGTTTGCCGCTATCAGTATACAGCTTGCATTGCTTGCAGTTTGACTTTCCGTTTCCCGGCCACAAGTGCGGCCAAATAAACAGTTACGTATTTCCGAGTTCTGCTGGAGTCTTCTTCACCGTCGCGACCACGTGACAATATAAACTGTGCATCACCTGACAATATAAACTGTGCATCAACTGTCCATCACGCGAGAAGTATTTCACACTATTCATGTAAATGACCTGTTAATTGTGTTCAATTGTGACACTAATGTCATCCCATGCGAGTTTTGGTATGTGGTAATTAAGAAGTCGACCACGAGAGCTCCCAGGCGTAGGCGGCAAGATCGATAGATAGATAAACAGATAGAAATGGTCAAAGTGGCTTTGGTTCGCTAAGAAAGGCTTCGCATTTAAAAAGCTAAAAGCCCTTCTCAATGAACTTCACCACACACCTGGTTCTTCCGGTGTTATCACTGGTGCCCGCTATTTAGCGGTACCCGCCACGGTGGCCTAGTGGATATGGTGCTCGACTGCTGACCCGCAGGTCGCGGGATTGAATCCCGGCCACGGCGTCATTTTTGATGGAGGTGGATATGCTTGAGGCCCGTGTACTTAGAATTACGTGCAAGTTAAAGAACCCCAGATGGTCGAAATTTCCGGAGCCCTCCGCTAGGCGTCCCTCAGAATCATATCGTAGCTTTGGGACGTAAAACCCCAACAATTATATAAATATATACTGGGTGTCCCAGCTATCTACAGCCAAGGGGTAAAAATACAATATTAGAGGAAGGCGAGTGAAGTCAGTTGCAAATTGCTGACAGTCACCTTGCGCACTGCAGGAAATGTTTTTGTTTTATAATTAATTTATTAATTAGAAATATTTAATTAAAATGCTAAATATTGATTTTAGGCAAGAAATGCTACTTGCAAAGTTCGAGAGCGTCTTCAGAAACACCCATTGCATTATTTGCGGTAAAGAAAGTCTCACGTATACCATTTTTTCCAAGCTACAAGGGAAGCCCGCGAAATACGAAAAGAAAGCCACGTGACTAGCACATTCTCACTCAGCAAAGGTGTTGCTCTCAGCCGTGGTTTGAGCGAACGAAATCAGCTGCGGCCAGGACTCGCCCGCTCCGTTGCAGCGGTAGGCCGATAAGCTAACGGTGGTTTCTTGGCCCGCGCTCGCTACAACTTGCACCGTCACGCGCGCCAGCTGGCTGACGCGGGCTAAGAAACCACCGCCAACTTATCGGTTTACCGCTGCAACGGAGCCGGCGAGTCGCGGCCGCAGCTGATTTCGTTCGCTCAAACCACGGCTGAGAGCAACACCTTTGCTGAGTGCGAATGCGCTAGTCACGTGGCTTTTTTTGTATTTCACGGGCTTTCTTTGCAGCCTGGAAAAAAATAGTCGCAGTTCCGCCGCAACGGCGAAGCAATGAATGCGATAGCAACACATTGGAATGTAACGCGAAGAACGGAAAGCAGCTCGAAATTGCCAGCGCGTCGTTCGAGCCCAAAGGACGCACGAAAAGAACGCACACAAGACGAACACGAACTATCATGCGTCACGACACGATACTTGAAGTGCACTGCTGAAACATAAAGCAGGACGCACAAACGAACGAACAGGTATACACATGACGAGCGCGAACTAAACGTCGCAGTTGTTACTTATTTCTGTTTGAACAGCGCGCTCCTTTCGCAAACGCGGCTGCTGGAGCGAGCGAAGTGACTTTCGTACGCTCTGTGACTTCAGCGCGGACATCGCGAGGAAAGCACAAGACATACAACCCCCCGCTCTACCCCGCGACTGCCCCCCTTCTTTCCTTGAGATAAGCGCACGAAGGCGACCACGCCCTGTAGGGCAAAGAGCATCGGCGTTCGCAGGAGCAGTGCGGCGACCTTTAAAGCCAGCGCGCTCCTCGCGCCATCTTGCTGGTAATGAAGAAACGCTTATAAGTGCCTACCGTCTCTGAGTCCGGCCAGCGGTAAAGGGTGTGTATATAGCGCTCGCCGTTAGCTGGTGGACAAGCTGCGTTTTCGTCGCGTAGTGGCTAGCGCCACGCGCTACCGAGCGAGAGGTCCCTGGTTCGATTCCGCGCTTCGGAAACATTTTTCTGACTTATTTTTCTGTGGGGCTTTTATATATATATATATATATATATATATATATATATATATATATATATACATATACATATATATATATACATATACATATACGGTGCATGACGACGGCGGCGACGGGGACGGACAAAAACCAGCCGAGACCGTTCATATAATTGCTATCGCAATAAAATGGTATACGTGAGACTTTCTTTATCGCAAATAATGCAATGGGTGTTTCTGAAGACGCTCTCGAACTTTGCAAGTCGCATTTCTTGCCTAAAGTCAATATTTAGCATTTTAGTTAAATGATTTTAATTAATAAATTAATTATAAAACAAAAAAATTCTATAGTGCGCAAGGTGACTATATACAATTTGCACCTTATTTCACTCGCCTGCCTCTAATATTGATTTTTTAACCCTTGGCTAAAGATAGCTGGGACACTCGGTATATCTAGCGGGCATCCATAGCTCTAGAAAGCACTCATGTTTCTGAGGGCGCTTTGTTTTGGTACGGCAAACGTAGCCATAAATGATTCCGGACGTTTGAAAGCCTTCACAAAAATAGCCCGGTTTATTTTGGTTTCGTTCCTTTCTTGCTTTCTTTTCTCTTTTCTTCTTTATTTACTTTTTTGTTGTTCTCGTTAACTGGAATGGTACAAGGCTTCGACAGATTCCTGTAAGATATTTTTTGCCACATCTCATTCATGTTACACCATGGTACGAGGCAACGTATACACTTACAATTAGAATGTTTCGAAAACCACAAGCCACTGGATAAATAGCTCGTAACATACTGAATCACTGGTGAAAAATATTGAAATGGTAAGACCAAGTTTCACATGGTAATTAATGAACGTAGCAGTAAACTCGTCCCGACTCAATGAAAAACTTTCCGGATGAGGCACAAACGGCCTATGCAAAGTCCCTTCACTTAACAAGGCACGGGCGACCAAAAGTCCCGCCGCAACAAACAGTGTACAAGTGTTTTCGTGAGTGTGGTAATGTGTATAAAAAGACATGACAGCGGGACTTCGTGCTTTTATTTCAAGAAAAGGCTGGTAGCGGCCGACCTTGCGCGTTTAGTCAACGTCGTTGAGAGAGGAGTCTAGTTCGAAAGACAGCTGGTTGAACAAGTCACTGCCTGCCGGCTTGTCACCAAGATTCGCCTCCTCTTTTCCATCGTCATCATCATCCAGTAGCATCTGGATAATATTCGCTACTTTCTCCGCGTACTCTGGAGGAAATCCATATTTGGATGACGTAGACGCAAACGATGTAGCGAGACTTTTCAAGGCCTTCACCGTGTCTCCATTGAGTCTTGTGTTGTATGCCATACGGCTGACTCCATTCCCATCCGGGAGCTGCTTGGGGCTTCCCATATTGCTAGCACTCGAATCCTTTGGCCACTTGTCATGTCCAGCCTTTGACATTCCTGAAGGGCCTGGAATGGAATCGAGGTTATCGATGGATGAGAATGCGCCGCTAGTTGTGCGTTCAGACGTGAAATCCAGGGAAGTGCCGCTGCCGTTTCCTGGACAATGCTCGGACATTGACGATGAAGCCGGGGACTCATGCTCGATGATCACTTCATTGCTGCTGCAGTTCTCGGAAGGAAGTTGTACAGGAGGAGTTATCGTGCCTCGGCGAAAACCTGAAGTGACCGGAAACCCTCGCTGCATTAGTTCCTTGCGTTCGAAACCCAAACTATGCTCACGCGTGAAGCTGTCGTAAATCATTGGCTCGCAAGGGTTCTGTACGCCCAGCCGCTCCTCTTTGAGCCCGTGCATCATCCACCTAATCAGCCGTAGCAGCTCTTTTGCTTCATGCTCAATGTATGCGAGATTGCGGAACTCACTGATGTTCGTGCCGTCCATTTCGTTTTCGCAGGCAGTCAGTAGTTCGACAAGCTTCTCCGCTTCGCTTTGTAGTTGTCTTTCCAGCACGCTTCTCGCCTGGAGACTCTCGGGATACTCATATGCTTGGGTCGCATTCACTAGAGTTCTTACGGCATCGGCTCGTTGGTTTAGGTGGACCTGCAGAGGGTGCGATGACACGTCCGCGGGCATCACAGTGGGTCGATGCGGCCCATTGTCCAAGCCACTCATCCTGCAGGATGCTGGCAGGCTTTTGGTGGTTGGCAAGCTGTTTGGATCTTGATGGCGTAGCTCAACCCACTACGGGGAATAGACCATGCCTCGGGAGGAAGAAGGTAGAAGAAGAAAACAGTTGAATAGAAATGTTTTAAATCAAGTAAGAATATGACATTCGCAGTCTTGTTCTTATGGAATGGTTTTAGCGCTTTGGGCGTTTGATCAGTTTTGCGTGTTTTCGTCTCCTTACGGTGTCCGACCCACTTTAGATGATTGGCTAAGACTCGGCGAAAGATCAAAGGCTAACGCTGGGGTGGCTCATGCTACATGAAACTAAACATAAAGCTATACCTATTTGTTTTAAAAACAGATGAATTGAATTGTACGCATGGGCATTTATTTGTCAGGTCAACCACCGTTTTTTTTTCGTTTTTTGCTGTCCGGAATATGGTTGAAAATTATCCCACATTGTTGCTGAAGTCGAAAAATAATTTTTTGCGTTTATTATCGAGCCAATAATTTTCTTACCTTGCGGTGATACTTCATTATTTTTAAGACGAGAGCCTTACTTGCCTCATCAAACGCGAAAACTGACCGTCGGCGGCGTCGGCATCCCGCCTCGGCGGAATCAACACGAGTCATGAAAAATGTCATCACGTGATTACGTCACCATGTGACACCATCATGACGTCACATATCGGCAAAATTTGTGGCGTCATTATGACGTCACAGTCATCACATGACATCTTCACTTTTCACTGCCTCAATGATCGGTTGGCCGACCAAGGAGGCATTGTAAAACCAGGTCCGGTGCAGACAGCTTGCAATGCCTCCAATCCTGGAGGCAGTGCAGTACCACGGTAGGTTGAGAATTAATAATTAATTGTTGGAGTTCAACGCCCCAACACCATGATATGATTGTGAGGGCGGCATTGCTGGCAAAGAGAAAAAAAAGGGGGCGAATTGACAATAACGTACAAAACTGGAATAGAAATCATGTTTATTTTCAGCGCGCATGTTACAAGGTTGAAAGTTTCAATGCGACTTTTGGGGTTGAACATTTTTAGCCAACTCGCAAATAGTAGTATTTCCACTTATAATCTTTGTTCCCCCTTTTCATGGACCTGTGCAAAGAACGGAAGTGCAGTCGTTGTCTGGCTAAGTGCGAAAAAAATCGGGGACAATGCCAACTGGAAGCGATCTTTCCTTGTTCCTGTCTATCCCCACTTGAAGTCAAAACTGCCATGTCGGCCTTCAAGTAGGAAGCGACATGGGGAGGGGTTCTGACGTGGTGCCGGAGGCCACACAACAGTGCCCCGCGAGTCGCATGCGGACCCCGTCCTAGGCTACTGCATAAGGTACCCGGTGAGTTTTTTTCCGGCTGAGCTATAGAGGTCAGTGGTCACCAAAACATTTCACTGTATGTTGGAGTCGTGGAGTGGTTTGTTAGATGTCCATAAGCTGATATGCCTGGAAAAATAATCAATTATTTGAATATTTAAATACTTCAAGGGATTTTAGCATAAGCAATAAGTAGGCAAAATTAATCGCTTGAATGTCTTTGTATGTAGAAAAAATAACAAGTCAAATAAGTAAATATAAGTAACGGTAGCCAGGGCGATAGATTAGACGCTCGAAAGATTTGAATCGTAGAAGGTTCGGTAGGTGGTTAAAAAACCTGTAAAACTGCATTTATTTTGCAAAGGGCTCGGTATTCATAGTGAAAGAAATTTTGTTTTGTGGTAGGGCGTAAAAATATGCGTGAACCACCATTGCATAACCCTAAGTCCCTTCTAAAGAACCGAGGAGTGAAAAGGAGGTTTCAGTTTTCAAACTCGAGGAATGAATTTTTGATATTATTGCTTCATATATCGTGAATAGCACTCAGACATAAAATGCGGTACGAAGCCTCGATGTCCAGCCAGTGGGCATATAGCAAAAATCAGTAGTGAAGTGGCCTCGAAAAGTTATTCACCAGGCTTTGGCGTTGATTAACTTGGTTATTATACGAAAAGTAGTAAAAGTGATTTGAAACGCCAGAGCCTTGAAATTTCTGAAATATACAAGCCTCCATATGTTACACGTGCCTTTTTCGACTGTAGAAGTTGGTACGAGGATGACAGAGCGAAAGCAACTCCCTTGGTTCAGGAAGCCCAATGCTTGTTGGAAAGAAAAATGAAAAAATAAAGGCATCGAGGGCAGCGGAGATAGCGTTTTTAGTAACTTTCCGGCTCATCTCAGAGCACTGGGCCGTTGAATCTTGAACGATCAATTACATTTACAACCTGAGAAAAATAGGTATGGCGCAAAAAAAAAAAACAATGTCGTCAGCCCTTGGCAGAACACGCAGCAGAGTCACAGCGAAAGCTGGAAGAGTGGCCTTTGTAGAGCCTATTGTAGACTGTTGGGGCAACTAATACAAGCACACGTGTAAGGTGCCCACTACGCCATCAATAATCGTAATTTTCATGAAGTAGGGAAGCCCCCACTATGCCATTATTCTGCGGAGAAGCGTGGTGCGCGCTACACGTCTGTAAGGCATTATGTGCACTTTGTTTGGGCTGTCGCTGATTACGATGAACAATTATAGCTGAGCCCTTTGTAATGGCTTGTAAGCATTCAACGACCCACTGGTAGAGCGATTTGCATTGTGTGACGCCTGGTTGTTAATTTACTCTCCTGCGACGCTATGTTACACACATTAACACGATTCCTTGATCAACATGACGCCTGTATAGAGTATTTTTGCGAAGGGAATTTCAAGCACCTACGTGGCTCTGTCGAGGCGCCCAAGTTCAAATCCCGTCTTATCCTACACATTTTTTTCTCATTTAATTTTTTCGTATTTCGCGCGTTATAGCGGTTATGGACACCGGCGGCGGCGGATAACTACGGCGCCATAATCGGTTGTTGTGATCTCATAACAGTTTCTGCTGGAAAAGGACGGGGACGAAGTGAAGACACGAACTGACAAACACATGTTTGTCACGACCCCATATTTTTGTGCCATACCTATTTTTCTCAAGGAATAAACCAACTAGGTCAGCACAAAGCCCTCTGGAACATTAACAACCACCTTGGACTTGTGCTCAAGTCCACTATGTCGCTATTATCATTATTAGTAAAGGAATACCTCTAGTACTTCTGTTTAAACGAATCAACGCCTTTTTAGAAAAGATTCAGGTTTAAATAATTTCTCGTGCGTAAAAATCTCAATAGTTTTATATCCCTTGAAGCGTTCTACCTTTATTGTTAGTTTGATAATTAATTAATTGCTTTCTTTACACGCTAACGTTTACTGCAATTAATTTGCTTCTATGCAGTCAGCAGTCACATGCAATGAATCACCGTAAACTGACGGAATAGCTGCAGCAGATGACGCATTCTTTCTACGTGAAGTGGGTGGGGTATATGATGAAATGAGCAGTCGTTCCACATTGTGTAGGTGAACGACCTGCCGAGCTTGTTTAGTGCAATACACAGGATGTGACACATAATTTTGAACGAATGTACGGACTCATTTATTGTCTTGATTGGTAGTCATCATGACGAAAGGTACACACGCCTATTAATGTCTCGATGTCTGGATGTCTAATGACTTGAACGGTGGTCGTCGCTTGCCTTGTTCGATGGGTCATTATTTTTTGGTCATAACTGTGACGACGGTGGCCTTGCGGTCGCTATGGTACACCCTGATCGGCTCGGGTGCAATCTTGTACACGTTCTTTGCCAGAGTCAATAGGGGATATTCATATTGCTTGGTGCGCAGGCAACACTGGGCGCGTCCGCCATTTTTTGTTGGGCGCCGTCGCGGAATCGTCTGCTAGCGTCTCCCTAAGGAGAGGCCACGGAGAGACTGAGCCGTAGTCGCTGGCGAAGCTTTCTGACCAAGAAAGTGCGGCTGTTTCTTTCATAACCCAGCGCCGAACGGTCAGCGGACCTTACTGTGCTGCCACATATAGACGAGAACTCAATATCGGAGCTCTGCGCGCTTAAAAATATATCCGGACGGCAATGTGCAAGGGGCGCACCGCTTCTTAAAGCCGAACTGCTGTTCGCCCGTGACTCGCCGAACTGCCGAGTCACGGGCGATGGCCTGCTTGCTGGCCGACCTTGTCACCAAGGGTGAATGTGTAAGCGATAATTCCGCGCATGTGGTGTTGGCTCCTGACACCGTGAATGAACACACGTGGAAGAGAAAGTAGGAAAGCAGTGTTTCTCGGAATATCTGGGCTTTCCGTTTAGGCCCTGCCCGGTGGGCGGTGGCCAAGAAATACTTACGCTCTGGTTGGCCGCCGTGGTCAAGGGATGGACAAAGAGCGGCCACCGCCCATTTTTTTTTTGTTCTTGGCAGGAGATATCGAGCTGCACGAGTGCGGCACGGGAGTCTGGGCTGTAATCAGCGTTGCTGATAGATCGGTGAGGCTCCGTACTATGTACTTAAGGCTAGCCTGGGCTGAAATCATGTGTTCATGTGTTAATAGATCAGTGAGGCTAGCGGCGAGAGCAACGTAAGACAGTCTGGGCTCTAACTTCTTCAATAAGTAGAAGAGTGAGACTGTGTGTTATTCCTGTTTAATCTTTTGTATATTTCTAGCTCAGTTGTATCCATTATTTACGTTCACATAAACTACTAAATTTCATCTAACCACCACTGCTGCCTACGTGTGAGTGCATCATCGCTGCCGATCATCAACGGAAGATCTCCGTGATCGACAACGAAGGACCATCAAAACTTTACTGGCGCAGTCGACAGGATCGGCAAGCCACACGAAGAGCAACTGCAAGGTGTCCATCGAGCCAGAGACGCACGACTGCAAGGAGGTGCCGGCGAGTCCCACCGCCATCGAAAGTCGTCGGGAGCCGAACCACAGCGGAGGCCCTCAGCAGAAACGGGTGATCGGGATTCCTTACGCTTTGTTTAAGTTGGCATGGCTGTTGCTCTGTGAGGCTAGAGATGATCACGCGCAGAAGTGGCAAGCGCTGTGGGGTAAAGTGTGGGCGAGGTATGGTGCATCTGAGCAGAGAGAAAATCAGAGACAGCAGGAGCTACCGAATTCAGAGAGACTGAGTCTGAGCAGTCGGTCACCGGAGATGGTAGTGGGGCGCTAGGCGCTCTACAAGATCCGGATAGGTCAGATCCAGAGGGAATGGCAGTACGATGCCTGCAGCTCGAGCTAGAAAAAGTACGCCTACAGCTTGAATGTTAACGCGTAGCCCTACGCAGAGCAGAGATTGAGCAATCGAGTAGGTTGCCTTCGATGTCGGGAACGAACGACCGCCGCCATACCGGCATTGATGGAGTATCACAATGCGCTAAAATGCTGAAGGCATACAGGTTGCCGTGCGACGCGGATGTCCCGATGTGGTTGGATGAGGTGAAAAAACTGTTTTCATCCTTCCAGGTACCGGGGGGCAACCGAGTACACATGATAATGCCTGCGCTGTCTTAGCGAGTCCGCTATATGCTGTGTAGCTTGAGTGAAGAGGAGTGTGTGGATTATGAGATCGTGAAACGTGCGGTACTAAATGAACTTAAGCTCACCCCAGCTGAGTACTTAGACAGGTTTCAAAAGGTCACGAAGAAAAGAGAGGAAACATGGGCTCAGTTCGCTTCTCGAGCCAGAACGTACTTCGCGTATTACCTGCAATCTCGTAATGCGGATAATAAGAACGTGGTTGCTGAGATAATGGTCCCTGACAGAATGAAGGCGAGTTTGGGCCTGGAAGGTCTAGAGTATGTTCTTTTGCGGGAGGGCGAAGAGTGGTTCAAACCTGTAGAGGTCGCTAAAGTTCTCGAGACTTTTGAACAGGCGAAAGGAAAGGGTCGAGTAACTAAGACGGTTGGAGTGCCAACTGCTCCGCTGTTAGCCAGGCAGACCGGCATAGAAAAGGCCAATGTAAGGTGCTATATTTGTTGCGGTCAGGGTCACGTGGCTAGGGATTGTCCTCAGGCCTCAAGTAAGGAGCAGCAGGCGAAGTTGACCACTGTGCCTAAACAGGGAGTCCATAATGTCGCCATTGTTGGTAAGTTACCGCCACCCGAGCAGGAAAGGGTGCTGAGTGCGAGGGTGGAAGTAGTCGAGCGAAGTACTGGCTCGGGCCGGTCGAAACTGGAACTTATCCCGATCACGTTCGGTGGCATAACTACTGAAGCTGTGCTGGACACAGGCAGCGAAACAACGGTGATACGTGAAGGGATACTTCCGCAAAGGGTAAAGGATTCATCGGGCGCAGTAAGGCTCCAGTCGGCGTTTGGAAAAACCATCCAAGCAACTTTGGCTACATTGCCAATAGCTTTAAACTACCCGGGAGGGGTGGGACAACCACAGAAGGTTGATCTGGTGTGTGCTATTACTGACCAGCTCGCGGATGGAGCTAACTGTGTGCTGTCAAAAGAGGATTGGGAGTTACTGCATGCACAAAAAGACAATGGGAGTGAACGGGAAAGTGTTACGCATGTCGTCAGTGCAGTGGGACTTCGATCAGGTGAAATGAAAGACAGCGATACAGTAGTTTTAAACTGTGGCTGCGGTGAAACGGTTGATGAGGTTCAAGAATCGGGAGAAAGTGGTCCCGCTTTTGCCGATCAGGTCACTACTCAGCGAGAGCAATTTAGAGCTGAGCAGCTTTCAGATGATAGTCTTCGAAGGTCATGGGAGGATGCAAGGAAAAAGAAAGCTGGCATGTTTGTGGCAGATGGGCTCTTATACCATCAGGACCCTTTAGCGGGAGTCAAGGTCAGACAGTTAGCCCTGCCGGTTGAAAGGCGCAGCGAGGTGTTGGAGCTGGCGCATGAGTCCTTATGGGGTGGACACTTGGGGTCGAAAAAGACCAGGCAAAGCATAAAGTATAGTTTCTTTTGTCCAAGAATGGAAAGGGATATTGTTGAGCATTGTAAGACATGCCACCAGTGCCAGACGCGGTCTGATAGAAGGCAAAGTGACAAGATACCCATTACGCCACTCACGCGGCCGGAACACCCATTCCAGGTGGTTAATGTAGATGTCATCGGCCCTATCGATGTGCCGTCGACGAGAGGCCACAGATATGCCCTGTGCCTCGTTGATCTGTGCACTAGATGGCCTGAGGTGGTGCCACTCCGATCGTTGACTGCAAAGGCCACATGCGAGGCATTACTGGAAATTTTTAGTCGCACCGGTGTTCCGGAAATGGTCTGTTCTGATCAGGGCACAAACTTTAAATCACAAATGACACAGTTGATGTTGGAAAAATTGGGCTGTTCACCCAGCTTTTCCACCCCTGAACACCCCGAGAGCAATGGCGTGGTGGAAAGATGGAACATGGTTCTCAAAAATATGCTGTATCATGTAATAGAACGTGACCAAAAGAAGTGGGACAAGCTTGTCCCATTTGTGCTGTGGGCGTACTGCGAAGTGCCACATGACACCACAGGGGTGTCGCCATTCAGGCTGCTGTATGGCAGAAACCCGACCGGGCCTCTATCAATTTTGCAACAGACTTGGACGAGTGAAGTAATTGTGCCGGACTCTAAGAGAGAAACCATCGAAGTATTTGCAACAACTGCGTGAGCAACTAGATCTTGCCGCGAGTGTAGCGGAGTTGACAAGCACTGCAAACCAGGGCAGACATGCTGAAGTGTACAATAGGAGGGCGCGAAGTAAAAAATTTAATGTTGGAGACCAAGTGCTGCTGTTTGATACAGCTAGGGCAACAAAGATGGCGGCCAGGTGGTTGGGGTCGTTCACGATAACAGGTAAAGAGCGGGAACACTCTTATCGCCTACAAATGAATGACGGAAAGTCCTCGGTGGTGCATGCAAATCGGCTCAGTCCCTACTATGCTAGAGTAAGCCACGTTGGGGTGGTTTTGAGGAGGACGAAGAGTTTGGTGACGTGGAGTACGCGCCACAGGCGGTGCCTACTGCAGATAGAGAGAGTGTGACACCCCCGAAAAGCTGGATCATTTGCGTCCTGACGCGCGGAAGGAGATTGAGAGGGTATTCAGAAACATCGCTGTGTTTTTGATGGAAAGCCTGGGATGGCTCAGGTCGGCATCGTATTGAGTTGGAGGAGAGTTGTAAGCCCAAAAGGACATTCCCTTACCGGGTTCCAGAGCTGTTAAGGAAAGAGGTTAGTCGGCAGGTTGGAGAACTTCTTGATCTGGGGCTCATATACCCAGTGGAAAGTGAATTCGCACACCCGGTTGTGTGTGTGGGTAAGAAAGACGGGTCAATGCACATGTGAATTGATTATAGGACGTTGAATGCTCTCACGCGCGTGGATGCCTTTCCCATGGCCAATCCGCGAGAGCTAATTTTGAGAGTGGGTCGCGCAAATTTCATAACTGTAGTCGACCTCAGGAGAGGGTACTGGCAGGTGCCAATGGATCCCCAAAGTGAATATCTCACGGCGTTCGCGACACACGATGGGCAGTACGCGTGGAGGGTAATGCCCTTCGGTTTGAAGAACTCAGCAGCTACCTTTCAGCGGATGGTTAATGCATTGCTGTCAACCAGTGTTGTAGGCGTTACTGAAAAAAAGTAACTAAATACGTTACTCGTTACACTATAAAAAAAGGAACGCGTTACCGCCCTGCGTTACCAACAAAAAATGTAACGCGTTACCGTTACCGTTACCGAAAAAAAGTAACGGACGTTACCTCTGCCGTTACTCCGCAATCATAAATTTTAATCAACGCGTGATTGCTGCAGGAACCCACAATAAGAATTTTTTAAACCTCAAATTTATGTTTCACATAAATCTTCTAACCCAAACAACGATTACACGCAAAATGCTGATTTAAGGAGAGAGAGAGAATAAACATATTTCATTCGGTAATATTTAAGCGTCGTCTTCGGGGTGGCCTCCCCCTTCCAGGAAACCATAGGCTTTCGCCGCGTCGACAGCCCTCGCTAACAGCTGGCGCAGGTCTTCGAGGGTGGGGCTGGCTAAGGCTCACTCCCAAAGCTCAGGCGTCTAGTCTGGGTTGGATTATGTGCACAAATGTACCAGGCCTTAGCAATGTTATAGTGGCTTAAAGTTGCTTGTAGAGTTACGTGTGATGGCTTCTGATTCTGGCACATGGTGAAGCCATTTTTCTCAATTAGAGATTATACACAATATGAGATTCAATCATCAACGCTATCCGCAAAGAAATCATGACTGAACTCTCAAGAAATTTCCAGTAATTCTAACGGCGTGTTTCTAGTAGCAAAGTATATGCGAAAATTTTGTAGTAGTAAAGAAATGCTTCAATGGCTTAGTCACGGGAAAAAATATCTGTGCATAAACATTTTTTGTTCACTTTAACCTGTATAATTACCGAAAAAATTGCGAGCGTTTATGTGAAGGTGTTCAAGATCAGCCTCGCTCGCAAAACTTAGCTGCAGTTGCGGATAGAAAGAAGCAAAACTTATTTTCAAAAGGTTGATAAGCTTTATCAACTTTGTAGCAGCTATAATACGATTTCGCACATCTAGACATTTAAAAAAAATAGTTTCCTTCGCTCTACAAGATTCAAACAAAGTTACTTTACTATTTGTTGCGCACTAATTTCATACACAAAATGTCTTCTTTTTAACGGCAATATTTGTGTTTTACGTCGCCGTGAACTTTCGAGAACGACAGGTAATGAAATTGGTCCCTCCATAAGTTCGACATTTTCTCCCTCGCAAATTATGCAGTTAATAAGAAAACTAAGTCCCTTTCCGGGCTGTTGAGTGGTATGTGCACAAGATGTAAAATACCCAATCAAATCTAAAATATCCATTTTCGGATCCGTGTTGATTTCTCGTGGAACCACTTGTTTGCGATAACCATGATTGGGAGTCTAACTGCGGTTATGTCTGCCGTGTAGCTACCTGTAACCGTGGTTAGCCCGTAACCGTAGTTTGCTTAACCGCGGTTAAGGCTGTTCGTGTGACAGCGGTATTAATGGGCTTTAGTTGAAACAGAGGGACGCCAACCAAGGTAAGGAGTAAAAATATTTTTTTTTGCGTAACAAGAAAAATCGGACGTTTCGCGTCCCACTCACATTTTTTTTCAGGGTTTTCTTCCTGCCATGCGGTCACGCCTATTCTCCATGCTGTGAAGAATTCCGTTGAGGCAGACTCTCGATCTGCAGCGCACCTGTAGACCAGTTGACATTACCGGCTGTCTCCTGGATGGGCCAGGATTCCACAAAAAGCCGCTTATAGTAATTGGCCTCTAAGTCGACGACACGGGAGTTGTCAAATTCGATGCGGTGTTCGTTCACCACGCTGTGCTCGGCGAGTGTACTCTGTCACTCGAACTTGCGGACGTCGTTTTTATGTTGTCGCAGCCTCTCGGGGAAAGTCTTTGTTTCCCCCACGTACGAAGCGTCACGATCAGCACATGCTATGGTCTAGACCAGCCCTTGCGCTTTCTCTTCGGGTGGCCTGTCTTTTGGGCACGAAAAGGCGCAGGTGCCAGCAAGCAATCCACCTGCTACAATCCACTTCCACGAAAAGCAGTTTCTCATGGCGGATTCCGCGGCTTTCTTCAAGCTTTGTGTGGCGACAAGCGATTCCGCCCGGGCATGCTTTGTCAATGCCCGGCAAGCCGAACGCAGTCCGACGCTGCGGCAAAAGAATTCGTCGGGGCGAGCTCTAGGAAAATGGCACCTGCAGGATGAAAAAGTAACGAGTAACGTGACCCCACACGTTACCAAAAAATGTTAACGTAAGTACGTTACCCGTTACAGTTTTGAAATTGTAACGAGTACGTTACTAAGTTACCGAAAAAAGTAACGCGTTACCGGTAACGCCGTTACTTGTAACGCGTTACCGCCAACACTGCTGTCAACACACCAGGCTTATGCATTCGCGTACCTTGATGACATAGCAATTTTTTCAGACACATGGGAGGAACACCTTCGCCATGTGTACACCGTGCTTAGGATTCTTGGTGATGCCGGTCTGAGGGCAAGCTCTGAAAAATACCAGGCAGCGCAGACACATATCCGTTATCTCGGACATCTGGTTGGCTCGGGAACTCACGGCCCAGACCCAGAAAAGATAGCTGCTATCAAAGGCCTTGTACCGCCGCGCGCAAAGAAGGAAGTGAGAAGCCTCTTAGGGCTTTGTGGGTATTACCGCGAGTGTGTCGAACTACGCGGACGTCACGGCCCGCTCATAGCGTTAACTAGGCGGGGGGTGCCAAATGAAATCCCACGGGGAGAGGATGCCCAGTAGGCGTTCGATAGCTTAAAGACCTCGTTGTGCCAGGCCGTCGCCATGAACACTCCTGACCCTCATCAGCCATATTGGCTCTTCACGGATGCGTCAGCCACGGCAGCCGGAGCCTGTTTGGCTCAAATATCGGCAGACGGGAAAGAAAAGCCCATAGCGTTCGCTAGCCATCGATTTAAGCCGACACAGGGGCGCTGGTCAACGATAGAAAGGGAGGCGTTTGCAATAATATGGGCGCCCAAGAAATTTAACTATTGGCTCTTTGGAGCAGTGGTGAATGTAGTCTCTGATCATAGCCCTCTGTCCTACCTGACCACCAGCACTCCGCAGGGAGCAAAGCTAGCTAGGTGGGCACTTTCATTGCAGCGATACAATGTCACGGTGCGCCATCGGAAAGGCGCGCATAATGCCAATGCGGATGCACTGTCAAGGCTTCAGAATGGCTCATAGGAGCCAGCTCAATAACGAGCCATGCTGGCTTGGACGGGCGTGAATGTTCCCGTTCACCTCAAGTGTGGTGTGTGCTGAACTATAGAACTGCACGGAACTCTTCGTGGTGAATTGGACTATTTGTAGATATATATAGCTGTATCTAGAGCGCTTGTGCCACGTGCATACAATATTTCCTTTTGTTTCTTTGCAAGTGTTGTGCTTTATAGTGAAATGAAATATGTCATGTTACCTTGCCTGTATAAGCCCAATTTTACATGTATGCTTTATTGAGTGTATCATTCTCAGCGTTATTCTGCATGGAAAGGCTGCTTTTCATTGATCTGTAAATAATTTTTCATGGAGCGCAGACGTAATGCTCCAGCGGCCTTTGTTTAATTTATATTATAGCTGAGCACGTTTAGAGCCCAGTGTACCCTTTAGGAGGGGCGTGTAAGGCCGCTTATGGCTGCGAGCCGTTCAGGAGAGAGGGCAGGGGCCCTTTTAGCACGCCGATGGTGGCCGCGGTTTCGCTCCAAGGAACGAACCGCGAGTTAGCGGAAGGCCGGGAGGGGTCGGCGCCGTCTCCCGCTGGGTTCGGGAGCGTTCAGAACGGTCGAGCCGTCTGCGGTGGCGCCATGCAGGCAAGTGCGTGCTGCCTCCCGTTTGGGTGTGACATCTGGCCCAGAGCCGCGGCGGTCTGGTTTTCGAGCTCCGGGAATTCCGGTCAAAACACGGACTGGGTCTGAGGCGCTGGCCGCGCTGTTTGAGGGCATCTGCCGGAGACGGGGACACACTGCAAACACCCCTTGTGGTCGCGTTCGCGCCGAGTCACGGGCGATGGCCTGCTTGCTGGCTGACCTTGTCGCCGAGGAGTGGAATGTGTTAGCGATAAATTCCGCGCACGTGGTGTTGGCTCCTGACACCGTGAATGAACACGCGAGGAAGAGAAAGGAGGAAAGCAGTGTTTCTCGGAATATCTGGGCTTTCCGTTTAGGCCCTGCCCGGTGGGCGGTGGCCAAGAAATACTTACGCTCTGGTTGGCCGCCGTGGTCAAGGGATGGACAAAGAGCGGCCACCGCCTATTTTCTTTGTTCTTGGCAGGAGATATCGAGCTGCACGAGTGAGGCACGGGAGTCTGGGCTGTAATCAGCGTTGCTGATAGATCGGTGAGGCTCCGTACTATATACTTAAGGCTAGCCTTGGCTGAAATCATGTGTTGATAAATCAGTGAGGCTAGCGGCGAGCCCAACGTAAAACAGCCTGGGCTCTAACTTCTTCAGTAAGTAGAAGAATGAACTGTGTGTTATTCCTGTTTAATCTTTTGTATATTTCTAGCTCAGTTGTATTCATTATTTTACGTTCACATAAACTACTAAATTCATCTAACCACCACTGCTGCCCACGTGGGAGTGCGTCATCGCTGCCGATCATCAACGAAGATCTCCGTGATCGACGACGAAGGACCATCAAAACTTTACTACATCCTTCCGTACGTGACCTTCGCATACAAGACGGCTGTGCAAGAAACGACGCAGATGACGCCATACAAGTTGTTATACGGATGGAACCCGGAAGGAACCTTCAGCATGCCGAAGCGCAACAACTCGCCCGTCTACTTATCAACAACCAGCCAACGACCGACAGCCGCCGTTACAATCTTCGACGACGCTTCGTGGAATACTAGCCCGGCGACCGTGTCTTGGTCTGGACGCCGATACGCCGACGTGTACTTAGTGAAAACTTCTTCGGCGATACTTCTGACCATACAAGGTGCTTCGACGTCTCGGCGCTCTAGACTACGAGGTCATCCCTGATGCCATCACGAACTCTTAGGACTGATTTTTCCTTTATCATTGTACTCTGTTTGTGTATGCACTTTTTTCCCCTTCCATTTTCTGTTACGAGCATCGGGACGATGCTTTTTCAGAGGGGGGCAATGCCACGCGCGCTTCTATTAATATTTTTATGTTACTCCGTTGCACGCATAGCCGCTGCCCTGTGCAAGGCGCACCTTATAGTGTCTGGGAACATTCCAGAATATTTTAGAATCTTCTTATAGGCTTGAAATGCAAACACGAACAGTTGAGATTATTGTGGACTTAACGCAGCCACCAGCGATAAGGCTCGAGTGTTCGATGCCGTATGCATAATAGCCGCTGTTCCTTACTGCAGATCAGATTATCGACGGCCGACGCTCTGTTTGCCGCTATCAGTATACAGCTTGCATTGCTTGCAGTTTGACTTTCCGTTTCCCGGCCACAAGTGCGGCCAAATAAACAGTTACGTATTTCCGAGTTCTGCTGGAGTCTTCTTCACCGTCGCGACCACGGGACAATATAAACTGTGCATCACCTGACAATATAAACTGTGCATCAACTGTCCATCACGCGAGAAGTATTTCACACTATTCATGTAAATGACCTGTTAATTGTGTTCACTATACACTAATGTCATCCCATGCGAGTTTTGGTATGTGGTAATTAAGAAGTCGACCACGAGAGCTCCCAGGCGTAGGCGGCAAGATCGATAGATAGATAAACAGATAGAAATGGTCAAAGTGGCTTTGGTTCGCTAAGAAAGGCTTCGCATTTAAAAAGCGAAAAGCCCTTCTCAATGAACTTCACCACACACCTGGTTCTTCCGGTGTTATCACTGGTGCCCGCTATTTAGCGGTACCCGCCACGGTGGCCTAGTGGATATGGTGCTCGACTGCTGACCCACAGGTCGCGGGATTGAATCCCGGCCACGGCGTCATTTTTGATGGAGGTGGATATGCTTGAGGCCCGTGTACTTAGAATTACGTGCACGTTAAAGAACCCCAGATGGTCGAAATTTCCGGAGCCCTCCGCTAGGCGTCCCTCAGAATCATATCGTAGCTTTGGGACTTAAAACCCCAACACTTATATAAATATATACTGGGTGTCCCAGCTATCTACAGCCAAGGGGTAAAAATACAATATTAGAGGAAGGCGAGTGAAGTCAGTTGCAAATTGCTGACAGTCACCTTGCGCACTGCAGGAAATGTTTTTGTTTTATAATTAATTTATTAATTAGAATTATTTAATTAAAATGCTAAATATTGATTTTAGGCAAGAAATGCTACTTGCAAAGTTCGAGAGCGTCTTCAGAAACACCCATTGCATTATTTGCGGTAAAGAAAGTCTCACGTATACCATTTTTTCCAAGCTACAAGGGAAGCCCGCGAAATACGAAAAGAAAGCCACGTGACTAGCGCATTCTCACTCAGCAAAGGTGTTGCTCTCAGCCGTGGTTTGAGCGAACGAAATCAGCTGCGGCCAGGACTCGCCCGCTCCGTTGCAGCGGTAGGCCGATAAGCTAACGGTGGTTTCTTGGCCCGCGCTCGCTACAACTTGCACCGTCACGCGCGCCAGCTGGCTGACGCGGGCTAAGAAACCACCGCCAACTTATCGGTTTACCGCTGCAACGGAGCCGGCGAGTCGCGGCCGCAGCTGATTTCGTTCGCTCAAACCACGGCTGAGAGCAACACCTTTGCTGAGTGCGAATGCGCTAGTCACGTGGCTTTTTTTGTATTTCACGGGCTTTCTTTGCAGCCTGGAAAAAAATAGTCGCAGTTCCGCCGCAACGGCGAAGCAATGAATGCGATAGCAACACATTGGAATGTAACGCGAAGAACGGAAAGCAGCTCGAAATTGCCAGCGCGTCGTTCGAGCCCAAAGGACGCACGAAAAGAACGCACACAAGACGAGCACGAACTATCATGCGTCACGACACGATACTTGAAGTGCACTGCTGAAACATAAAGCAGGACGCACAAAACGAACGAACAGGTATACACATGACGAGCGCGAACTAAACGTCGCAGTTGTTACTTATTTCTGTTTGAACAGCGCGCTCCTTTCGCAAACGCGGCTGCTGGAGCGAGCGAAGTGACTTTCGTACGCTCTGTGACTTCAGCGCGGACATCGCGGGGAAAGCACAAGACATACAACCCCTCGATCTACCCCGCGACTGCCCCCCTTCTTTCCTTGAGATAAGCGCACGAAGGCGACCACGCCCTGTAGGGCAAAGAGCATCGGCGTTCGCAGGAGCGGTGCGGCGACCTTTAAAGCCAGCGCGCTCCTCGCGCCATCTTGCTGGTAATGAAGAAACGCTTATAAGTGCCTACCGTCTCTGAGTCCGGCCAGCGGTAAAGGGTGTGTATATAGCGCTCGCCGTTAGCTGCGTGGACAAGCTGCGTTTTCGTCGCGTAGTGGCTAGCGCCACGCGCTACCGAGCGAGAGGTCCCTGGTTCGATTCCGCGCTTCGGAAACATTTTTCTGACTTATTTTTCTGTGGGGCTTTTATATATATATATATATATATATATATATATATATATATATATATATATATATATATATATATATATATATATATATATATATATATATATATATATACATATACATATACGGTGCATGACGACGGCGGCGACGGGGACGGACAAAAACCAGCCGAGACCGTTCATATAATTGCTATCGCAATAAAATGGTATACATGAGACTTTCTTTATCGCAAATAATGCAATGGGTGTTTCTGAAGACGCTCTCGAACTTTGCAAGTCGCATTTCTTGCCTAAAGTCAATATTTAGCATTTTAGTTAAATGATTTTAATTAATAAATTAATTATAAAACAAAAAAATTCTATAGTGCGCAAGGTGACTATAAACAATTTGCACCTTATTTCACTCGCCTGCCTCTAATATTGATTTTTTAACCCTTGGCTAAAGATAGCTGGGACACTCGGTATATCTAGCGGGCATCCATAGCTCTAGAAAGCACTCATGTTTCTGAGGGCGCTTTGTTTTGGTACGGCAAACGTAGCCATAAATGATTCCGGACGTTTGAAAGCCTTCACAAAAATAGCCACGGTTTATTTTGGTTTCGTTCCTTTCTTGCTTTCTTTTCTCTTTTCTTTCTTTATTTACTTTTTTGTTGTTCTCGTTAACTGGAATGGTACAAGGCTTCGACAGATTCCTGTAAGATATTTTTTTTGCCACAACATCTCATTCATGTTACACCATGGTACGAGGACAACGTATACACTTACAATTAGAATGTTTCGAAAACCACAAGCCACTGGATAAATAGCTCGTCACATACTGAATCACTGGTGAAAAATATTGAAATGGTAAGACCAAGTTTCAGATGGTAATTAATGAACGTAGCAGTAAACTCGTCCCGACTCAATGAAAAACTTTCCGGATGAGGCACAAACGGCCTATGCAAATCCCTTCACTTAACAAGCACGGGCGACCAAAAGTCCCGCCGCAACAAACAGTGTACAAGTGTTTTCGTGAGTGTGGTAATGTGTATACAAAAGACATGACAGCGGGACTTCGTGCTTTTATTTCAAGAAAAGGCTGTAGCGGCCGACCTTGCGCGTTTAGTCAACATCGTTGAGAGAGGAGTCTAGTTCGAAAGACAGCTGGTTGAACAAGTCACTGCCTGCCGGCTTGTCACCAAGATTCGCCTCCTCTTTTCCATCGTCATCATCATCCAGTAGCATCTGGATAATATTCGCTACTTTCTCCGCGTACTCTGGAGGAAATCGATATTTGGATGACGTAGACGCAAACGATGTAGCGAGACTTTTCAAGGCCTTCACCGTGTCTCCATTGAGTCTTGTGTTGTATGCCATACGGCTGACTCCATTCCCATCCGGGAGCTGCTTGGGGCTTCCCATATTGCTAGCACTCGAATCCTTTGGCCACTTGTCATGTCCAGCCTTTGACATTCCTGAAGGGCCTGGAATGGAATCGAGGTTATTGATGGATGAGAATGCGCCGCTAGTTGTGCGTTCAGACGTGAAATCCAGGGAAGTGCCGCTGCCGTTTCCTGGACAATGCTCGGACATTGACGATGAAGCCGGGGACTCATGCTCGATGATCACTTCATTGCTGCTGCAGTTCTCGGAAGGAAGTTGTACAGGAGGAGTTATCGTGCCTCGGCGAAAACCTGAAGTGACCGGAAACCCTCGCTGCATTAGTTCCTTGCGTTCGAAACCCAAACTATGCTCACGCGTGAAGCTGTCGTAAATCATTGGCTCGCAAGGGTTCTGTACGCCCAGCCGCTCCTCTTTGAGCCCGTGCATCATCCACCTAATCAGCCGTAGCAGCTCTTTTGCTTCATGCTCAATGTATGCGAGATTGCGGAACTCACTGATGTTCGTGCCGTCCATTTCGTTTTCGCAGGCAGTCAGTAGTTCGACAAGCTTCTCCGCTTCGCTTTGTAGTTGTCTTTCCAGCACGCTTCTCGCCTGGAGACTCTCGGGATACTCATATGCTTGGGTCGCATTCACTAGAGTTCTTACGGCATCGGCTCGTTGGTTTAGGTGGACCTGCAGAGGGTGCGATGACACGTCCGCGGGCATCACAGTGGGTCGATGCGGCCCATTGTCCAAGCCACTCATCCTGCAGGATGCTGGCAGGCTTTTGGTGGTTGGCAAGCTGTTTGGATCTTGATGGCGTAGCTCAACCCACTACGGGGAATAGACCATGCCTCGGGAGGAAGAAGGTAGAAGAAGAAAACAGTTGAATAGAAATGTTTTAAATCAAGTAAGAATATGACATTCGCAGTCTTGTTCTTATGGAATGGTTTTAGCGCTTTGGGCGTTTGGTCAGTTTTGCGTGTTTTCGTCTCCTTACGGTGTCCGACCCACTTTAGATGATTGGCTAAGACTCGGCGAAAGATCAAAGGCTAACGCTGGGGTGGCTCATGCTACATGAAACTAAACATAAAGCTATACCTATTTGTTTTAAAAACAGATGAATTGAATTGTACGCATGGGCATTTATTTGTCAGGTCAACCACCGTTTTTTTTTTTCGTTTTTTGCTGTCCGGAATATGGTTGAAAATATCCCACATTGTTGCTGAAGTCGAAAAATAATTTTTTGCGTTTATTATCGAGCCAATAATTTTCTTACCTTGCGGTGATACTTCATTATTTTTAAGACGAGAGCCTTACTTGCCTCATCAAACGCGAAAACTGACCGTCGGCGGCGTCGGCATCCCGCCTCGGCGGAATCAACACGAGTCATGAAAAATGTCATCACGTGATTACGTCACCATATGACACCATCATGACGTCACATATCGGCAAAATTTGTGGCGTCATCATGACGTCACAGTCATCACATGACATCTTCACTTTTCACTGCCTCAATGATCGGTTGGCCGACCAAGGAGGCATTGTAAAACCAGGTCCGGTGCAGACAGCTTGCAATGCCTCCAATCCTGGAGGCAGTGCAGTACCACGGTAGGTTGAGAATTAATAATTAATTGTTGGAGTTCAACGCCCCAACACCATGATATGATTGTGAGGGCGGCATTGCTGGCAAAGAGAAAAAAAAAGGGGGCGAATTGACAATAACGTGCAAAACTGGAATAGAAATCATGTTTATTTTCAGCGCGCATGTTACAAGGTTGAAAGTTTCAATGCGACTTTTGGGGTTGAACATTTTTAGCCAACTCGCAAATAGTAGTATTTCCACTTATAATCTTTGTTCCCCCTTTTTCATGGACCTGTGCAAAGAACGGAAGTGCAGACGTTGTCTGGCTAAGTGCGAAAAAAATCGGGGACAATGCCAACTGGAAGCGATCTTTCCTTGTTCCTGTCTATCCCCCCTTGAAGTCAAAACTGCCATGTCGGCCTTCAAGTAGGAAGCGACATGGGGAGGGGTTCTGACGTGGTGCCGGAGGCCACACAACAGTGCCCCGCGAGTCGCATGCGGACCCCGTCCTAGGCTACTGCATAAGGTACCCGGTGAGTTTTTTTCCGGCTGAGCTATAGAGGTCAGTGGTCACCTAAACATCTCACTGTATGTTGGTGTCGTGGAAATGGTTTGTTAGATGTCCATAAGCTGATATGCCTGGAAAAATAATAAATTATTTGCATATTTAAATACTTCAAGGGATTTTAGCATAAGCAATAAGTAGGCAAAATTAATCGCTTGAATGTCTTTGTATGTAGAAAAAATAACAAGTCAAATAAGTAAATATAAGTAACGGTAGCCAGGGCGATAGATTAGACGCTCGAAAGATTTGAATCGTAGAAGGTTCGGTAGGTGGTTAAAAAACCTGTAAAACTGCATTTATTTTGCAAAGGGCTCGGTATTCATAGTGAAAGAATTTGTTTTGTGGTAGGCGTAAAATATGCGTGAACCACCATTACATAACCCTAAGTCCCTTCGAAAGAACCGAGGAGTGAAAAGGAGGTTTCAGTTTTCAATTCGAGGAATGAATTTTTCATATTATTGCTCATATATCGTGAATAGCACTCACACATAAAATGCCGTATGACGCCTCGATGTCCACCCAGTGGGCATATAGCAAAAATCAGTAGTGAAATGGTCTCGGAAAAGTTATTCACCAGGCTTTGGCGTTGATTAACTTGGTTACTATACGAAAAGTAGTAAAAGTGATTTGAACGCCAGAGCCTTGAAATTTCTGAAATATACAGCCACCATATGTTACACGTGCCTTTTTCGACTGTAGATGATGGTACGAGGATGACAGAGCGAAAGCAACTCCCTTGGTTCAGGAAACGCAATGCTTGTTGGAAAGAAAAATGAAAAAATAAAGGGATCAAGGGCAGCGGAGATAGCGTTTTTAGTAACTTTCCGGCCTATATATAGGTACGGCGTAAAAAATCGTCAGGCCTTCGCAGAACACGCAGCAGAGTCACAGCGAAAGCTGAAGAGTGCCCTTTCTAGAGCCCGTTGTAGACTGTTGGGGTAGCTAATACAAGTACACGTGCAAGGTACCCACTACGCCAGAAATAATCGTAATTTTCATGAAGTAGAGAAGCCCCCACTATGCCATTATTCGTCGTTCTCCGGAGAAGCGTGGTGCCCGCTACACATCTTTAAGGCATTATGTGAACTTTTTTTTGGTGCTGTGGCTGATGACGATGAACAATTAGAGCTGAGCCCTTTGTAATGGCTTGGAAGCTTTTAAACGACCCACTTGTTGATCGATTTGCATTGTGTGACGCCTGGTTGTAATTTACTCTTCTGCGACGCTATATTACACACGTTGATCAAAATGACGCATGTATAGAGTATTTTTGCGAAGCAGTTTCAAGCGTCTACGTGGCTCTGTCGAGGGCCCGAGTTCAAATCCCGTCTTATCCTACACATATTTTTTTCTCATTTCATTTTTTTCTTACTTCGCGCGATATAGCGGTTATGGACACCGGCGGCGGCGGACAACTACGGCGCCATAATCGGCTGTTGTGATCTCATAACTGTTTCCGCTGAAAAAAGACGGGGACGAAGTGAAGACACGAACTGACAAACACTTGTTTGTCACGACCCCACCCTTTTTGCGCCATACCTATTTTTCTCAAGGAATGAAGCAACTAGCTCAGCAACAAGCCCTCTTGAACATTTACAACCACCTTGGACTTGTGCTCAAGTCCACTATGTCGCTGTTATCATTATTAGTAAAGGAATACCTCTAGTACTTCTGTTTAAAACGAATCAGTGCCTTTTAGAAAAGACTCAGGTTTTAAAATTCGGCAGATCCCACGTTCCGTGGGAATCGATGTTATGCGAAGCATGCGCGTGATGGTGACTGGCGTGACTTTTCACATTGAGTGAAACGTTACGGAATGACGCTAGACAAATGTGGAAGTGGTATACGCACAGTCATATGTTGAAGAGTATATGTATTATACAACCAGTTGTTTACTGTTGCGTAACGATGCCAACATGGGTGTTAACAACACCAGACACGGTAAGCTTACATGTATAGTGCTTATAATCTTCAATACTGGATAGCGCGTATCCGAACAGGACAAAGAAGAAACAGAGATGCACAGGACAGCCGTTACTCGCAACTAAGCTTCATTCATAGTTTTTCTAGGTATATACACAGCCGAGTCACACGCGCAGGCGCACTGTTCTTACGTTACAGTCACATTTACAGTTTTATGCTTATAGTTGCCCTTTATGACGGAGAACGCAGGCACGTTTCACGAACCCGTGTGTATGTGTAGAAGGGTTCTTGACAGTTCTTGAACAAGGCCATCATCACCGTGATCAGTGAGCACCAGCAGCTGGATCAGACTTGTTAATCGGATCCGTTTGTGATCGCGGCTACGATGAGTCTAAGTGTAGTGAAATGCGAGGTGTAGCACAGCTGGTGTAAATCCTGGAAGCCTCTTACGATGAAATGATCTATGATGTTTCCTGTTCTGGGCGTGGCAGCGACGTTCTTGATGCCCTGTCCTCATTCAAGCCGTCTTTCACGCAGTATAAAGACCAGGCGTTGTTGGGTCTTGATAAATCAATGTTGAAGTCACTGGTAATGATGAGAGGCCTGGTTCTCTGAGCAGAATTATTGTAGGAAGCATTGACCCCCGGTTTTTTGCGTAATTGACGTGGTCCACGTTGCGGACCACGTGAACGAGTGCATGGCAGTTCAGCGTCTTCCAGGGGTGTTATGTTTTCAGCTTCCTTACTTTGCTTGCGTCCGCCGCGGTGGTGTAGCGGTTACGGTGCTCGGCTGCTGACCACGAAGGTCGTGGGTTCGATCCCGGCCGCGGCGGTCGCATTTCGATCAAGGCAAAATGCTAGATGCCCGTGTACTGTGCGATCTCGGTTCACGTTAAAGAATGCCAGATGGTCAAAATTTCCGGAGCCCTTTGCTACGGCGTCTCTCTTAATCATATTGTGGTTTTGGGACACAAAACCCCAAAAATATTAATGTTATCACTTTCCTTGCGTGTCAATGTGTGTGTTCGCGGTTACTGTGTTGGTTGAGACTTTGCATCACCTGTGGCACATACCCGCATAACATGAACTCTGCTATGCGGGTATGTGTCACACGTGACTGAGAGACAGGGTTTCATAACGTAAGCGCAGGTATTTTGCGTTATTCATGTCATGACCAGTGAATGGTGTTCGTCACACACTGATCCCCTGCTGTGCCAATTTTGGTATATTGCAAGTTATGGGGACGACCAGGAGAGCGCCTAGACCTAGGCGGCTAGATAGATAGATAGATAGATACGTAGATAGAAACGCCCAACTGCCTGAGGTTTGCTAAGAAATGCTTCGCATTTAATAATTTCTCGTGCGTAAAAATCTCAATAGTGTTATATCCCACGAAGCGTTCTGCCTTTATTGTTAGTTTGATAATTAATTAATTGCTTTCTTTAAACGCTAACGTTTACTACAATTATTTTGCTTCTATGCAGTCAGCAGTCACATGCAATGAATCACCGTAAACTGACGGAATAGCTGCAGCAGACGATGCATTCTTTCTACGTGAAGTGGTGGGGGTATATGATAAAATGAGCAGTAGTTCCACTTTGTGCAGGTGAACGACCTGCGAAGCTGTTTAGCGCACTGCACAAGATGTGACTCACATTTTGAACGAATGTACGCACTCATTTATTGTCTTGATTGGTGGTCATTATGAGCAAGGTACAATACGCCTATTAATGTCTCGATGTCTTGATGTCTAATGACTTGATCCGTGGTCGTCGCTTGTCTTGTTCGATGGTGATTATTTTTTTGTCATAACTGTGGGGACGGTGGCCTTGTGGTCGCTATGGTACACACTGATCGGCTCGGTACAATTTTGTACACGTTCTCTGCCAGAGTCAACAGGGGATATTCATATTGCTTGGTGCTCCGGCGACACTGGGCGCGTCCGCCATTTCTTGTTGGGTGCCGTCGCCGAATCGTCTACTAGCGTCTCCATACAGAGAGGCCACGGAGAGGCTAAGCCGTAGTCGTTGGCGAAGCTTTCTGACCAAGAAAATGCGGCTGTTTCTTTCGTCATCCAGCGCCGAACGGCCAGCGGACCTCACTCTGCTGCCATAAATCGACAAGAACCTCAATATCGGAGCTCTGCGCACTTAAAAAGACATCCGGACGGCAGCTGAAAGAGGCGCACCGCTTCTTAAAGCCGACCTGCTGTTCTCTAGTGGCGTGCGCTTTCGATCTGAGGTACACGTTTGAAGAAAAGTTTAATTGAAGAGGAGATGTGACTGTCAAACTTCTAAGATAACCTTGCAACTGCAATAAATCTTCATTGTATTTCCCACTGTGATTTTATTCACGCGTCATGAACACTCGTCCGGTATCGATACCAAGCTGCTTCTGCGCGACCTGTGCAACGCTGTGCTGCTTTTCTCGGCTCATGTTTTTGGGCACACGCATCTGTACACCCTCCGCAGTAGCGTGTGTTGTAGTTTTTTTTTAAACAAACAAGGCATGACATTTGCTTTCGTGTGCCACGGAGGTGTGCATAACCGCGCCTCCGTGGTAATGCATGGAGGCGCGCGACGGTCCTCGATCAGCGGAACGATGAGTGCGGCGATCTACCGGACAGATCCATCTACTGTACGGCTTCGTAAGTCCTTGCTCCGTGTTCGCAGCGCACGCTGACCGATGAAAGCGAAAGAAAAAAAAAGTCGCAGTTTTCGCCGACACGGCGAAGCAATGCATGCGATAGCAACAATTGGAATGTAATGCGAAGAACGGAAAACAGCTCGAAATTGCCAGCGCGTCACTCGTGCCCAAAGGACGCCCCGAAAGAACACACACAGGACGAGCACGAACTATCATGCATCACAGCTCGACATTTGAAGCGCACTGCTGAAACATAAAGCAGGACGCACGAAACGAACAGGTATACACAGGACGAGCGTGAACTAAATGTCGCAGTTTTTACTTATTTTTGTTTGAACTGCTCCTTTCGCAAACGCGGCCGCTGCAGCGAGCGAAGTGACCTTCGTACGCTCTGTGACTTCAGCGCGGACATTGCGGGTAAAGCACAAGCCATACAACCCCCCCCCACCCCCCCCCCCGCCTGCCCCCCCTTCTTTCCTCGAGATAAGCGCACGAAGGCGAACCACGCCCTGTATGGCGAAGAGCATCGCCGTTCGCAGGAGCGGGGCGACGACCTTTCAAGCGCGCCGCCGCGCGCCATCTCGCTGGTAAGTAAGAAAGCACGCTGAAGTAAATGGTGTATATAAATAGCTCGCCGTTAGCATGCTCACAGAGGGTACTTTTGGTGGCCTAGCCGTCTAACGCCGCGCGTTTCGGAGCTAGAGGTCGGCTGTTCGATTCCGCGCGTCGGAAAGTATTTCTGAATTATTTTTCTTTGTGGCTTATATATATATATATATATATATATATATATATATATATATATATATATGCATATACGGAGCATGACTAGAGCGACGGCGGCGGCAAAAACCAGCCGAGACTGTCCATATGATTGCTATCGCAATAAAATAAAAGGAGAGGGATAAGGTGTTGTAAAGCGAAGGGCAGACTGGCGTGCGGACTCCGAACTTCGGCGCACACTGCTTGAGAAGCTTGCGAAGAGATGCCTGTTGGAAATCTTTGCGCCGATCGAGTCTAGTATGGCGGCATTCATTTACCGCGGACGCGCGCAGCGGCGTCTGTGGCACTGCCTACACAAGTTTATATACGTAAATCATTGCTTTCGTCGATCTGAAGCACCCGCAAGCTAATGCTGATCAATCATTCTCTCTCGCGCGTGTCCGGCGTCTGCCGTCTCCTTTAGAATGCATATATCGTAATATATTGTTCTGCAAGCCTAGCTTATGTTGCAGGCAAGCACCTAAATTTCACGGAGAAATAAGAACTGAGGTTGAAGAGCGCTTTTGAACGCGCCGGTTATTTCCGAACCAAAGCACATTGCCGATCTTGTTGCTGCTGTTGTTGTTGTTGTTCCTTAGACACTAGCGCAAACCACTTCGGGGGATAAGCCATGAATGGGACGGTGCGTTTCTTAAAGAATTAATTCACTTTCTGAAGAAAAGGGTTTTAAAAATGAATAGTTCTTGTCGACGAAACACGTTCGTGTCGGTACATTCTTTTTCGTCATTCATGTAACTGATAAATGCGATTAAAAGAGTGTTGCCTTGTTCCGACATTCTCAGGGATCCCCTCGTTGCCTGAATAGCGCACGACGCAGTGGGAAGTCATCGCAGAACGAAGGTAAAAAAACCAGTAGCTAGCACCTGGAAGGCTGCGATATGCGACTGGTTTCGTTTCGCGCCCAACAAAACATGGCGGATTGAGCTTGTGGAGTCGTCGACAGATGGCGCTGTACATTATGGCTATCCCCTATTCTATGAACGACCGGTGGTGTGTGGTTAGAGAGACTGGAGTTTGAACCACGATGCGCAGCCAACGTCCGCACATCTGCGACCCCCATCGACCTAGCAACGAAACCCTGCCAAAGCCCGTACTTGCTATAATGATAGCCGATTCGCAGGCGTATTGCGTTTTTCCCGTATCCGCTCAAGCCAACAATGCGGGACGATGACAACCAGCCAAATCATCCGCTCAGACGGCGATAGTAGTTGGTGCAAGGCATCGGCAATGCCATCTGGTTCGCTATGCATTCGTCAGCTTCTGAGCGGACTCTGAAAGATGCGTCGCAGGACCACCGCAACGCGTGTTTGGCATGAATTTGCCCCATGTGTACAACTCCTATGCTGGCTTCAATCGTGTCTTGCAGCGGGCATTAATTTCACCACCACCACTAAAGTCGAGTAGCCTTCACAAAAAGTCTTGTCTTTTTACGTGTGTTACTGCGGGCACAGCGCGTTCTCATGTTTCAGATACATATTTACTTTCTGAAAGAGTGAGTGCGTAGTCCAGTGTTTAAGACTCTCGCCTTTGGAGAGTGGCGGCCATGAAATCCAGGTCCGCCAAGAAGTTTATTTGTTCCATTGAATTATTTCTAAATATGATGCGCCATCAAGTCGTAAAGATTACTTTCGGAGTGTGGGGGGGCCGGGTTTCAAATGCAAGCCCCACCAAGAAAATTTATTTTATTATTTATTTTAAATGCGAAGCATTTTTACCGAACCCAAGGCACTTTGATGGCGCGTTCACACTGAGGACATTCGGCGGCGAGCGCGCGCAGAATCCGGTTCGGCGGCAGCGAAATCCGCCGGAAAAGCCGTTTCCGCGCCGATCAGCCGAGGACCGATTTTGCGGCAGCTGCCACCCGATTCCCTCACCGGGGGCAAACCAACGGAACGCGAGTCGAACTTTCGAAAAATGGTGGCGTGCTTGTGATATTGCAGTCATCGAAGCCCGTAGCGACAGCAAAGTCTTTCGTAATCATGCTGTAGTTTTCTCGACAACTGCCAAGTGTTGTCGCGATTAGCATCTTTGGAATACACCATCGCGATCTCGCAGAACGGGTAGCATTATCTCGGCTCGACCAAGCGTCTTGCGTCTTGCAAATCAGGGCCGCACCAACCACAACTGCTTGCGTCGTTTCTTGTTCGGCGATTATGTGCATGTTTCTCCTCGAGAGACATCGCCAGAAAGTTGCTCTCCAGCAGGCCCGCAGTTCGACGACCCTGCTGCTGTTTATGCACTTCGCCATAATGAAACACGAACACAACGCCGAGCGCGTCGATGCCAGCCTTCCTTCGCGCGAAGGAACGATGACAACTAGGCGCCCAATTTCGGCGGTGTGGTTGGTCAGTAGTGCGAAGCAATGTGGAATTTCGGCGGCACAAGAATTCCGGCCGCTCTAGACGGTGGATTCCCCAGTGTGAATGAGCCATGAGCGTTTCTTACTACGCATCTATCTATCTATCTATCTATCTATCTATCCTATCTATCTATCTACCTACTATCTATCTATGCTATCTTCTATCTATCTATATCTATCTATCTATCTTCTATCTATCTATCTAGCTATCTATCTATCTATCTATCTATCTATCAGCGCTTACGTCCGGGTGCTCGCGTGATCGCCTCTTTAGCTTGGTGTATACCAAACCTGGCATGGGAGGGTAAGAGCGATTGACGGTATGGACTGTCTCATCATGACAGACATAACGTGAAAATCCTGTCCCGTACGTCGTGAAACCCTTTCCTCCAGTCACGTTTGCCACATGCCTGTAATATCACTGCCCACGTAAGCGAGTATGTGCCACATGTGAGTGACAGTTTACATCTTCCCAGGAACGGCGAGAACAGATATTGGTAATTTAAGTGCGAAAAGCGTAAGAAAAAAGCGGCATACAGCAGCGTTGAACCCGACGAAACGCAACGTATAAAATCACTTATCCCCGCAGGAATCGAACCCAAGTAATGCATGTGGCGTGCCATTCAGGTTATTCAACCACAATGCCACGCCACGTCTTTAAACTGCTTTGGATGAAGACCCTATGCATGCAGTAATGTCGGTGCAGCGTCAATTGTGGTTGCAGTGCTGGCTATCTAATTTTATAAAAAACCAATAAACTTACATACGTACTTCTATGATGCAGGGCGTCATGCCGGGGTTAACGTCAATTGTGGTGCCAGTGTTGGCTCCGCTTTCATAGACGTGTAATAAACAGTTAAATTTCTATTCCTATGATTCCTCAAGTTATAAATGATTTTACGTAAGACGTATGAGCAATGCCCCCTTGGGCTGTTAAACGAATGTTTTCTTATTTTTATATCACGGCGTGAATTAATAAGGTCATGAAACGTCGAATGCGCCAACCCATAGAGTTTCTTACTATAATACCTAGAGGGGAATCTGGCGCTAGAGTCTATGCAGGATCCTTCAGCGGCACTTGAGCCACCATAGGAATGATGGGAAGCACAGTCTTCGGACCTGCTCCGGATGGCTTCAGTTCTTGAGATTCGCGACGCTTGTTTGCCGAGTGTAAAACAAAGTGATATGAAGTTATTTCCACCGAAAACTTGCTTTTTTTCTTTTGTACGTAAACTTAATGCAAAAGTTTGCATGACCGTAAGAGGGAAGTGAAACCTTGACAAATCCACCACCAGGGCTTTGCTCTACCAATTGGTTCCAGATTTGCGTCACGATATAATGAATTACTTTTAACAACACCTAAACAAACACGCTTATTTTTCGCTCGAAAGTACGCATTATCTATTTATGGAAATAACAGAACTCTATTGAGTGATAAACACTTAACGTATCATCTGCTGCGATGTCAGGTGCGTCTGTCCAAGTGGTCTGCCCCCAACGCATCTCTTGTTTTGCTGTGAAGTCGAGTCAAAGGAGCGTGACGTGCGTCTACTTAGCTTCGCCGTGGTTTGCAGTAGATTTGAAGAGTTTGGACAAGTAGCGCTTATCAAAAAACGTGAACTATTGCAATTTCCTGCACTGGCATGAGACGCTACATCTATGCGCAGCGGTGAGTGCACGACGCTTGCTGAACAAGTCAAATACAACCTGTAAAGCTGCAACGTTGCAGCCAAACCAGGAGACCTAGCGGTCTTGAGCCTCTTTGAATAAGAAAGACACTGCTTGAGTGCTTTGCAACGCACCCCACTGCCCACACCTCGCGAAGAACGAAACTGAAAATCTAGAAAAGATCCGTGGGCAGTTCGCTAGCTAACGCAATCCAATCCGAAGCCTGTACTTCCACATCATTCTCATGGTGGTTGAGGATCGCAGGAGCAGTTCCCTCTCTAAGTTATTGTAATGAAACTATATGGTCCCAACCCCCAACGGTTTTCGTGCGTAGGCGTCTACCGCAGCACTAATCGTTTACTTGCTAATGGTACCAAACGGCAAGGTTAACAGCCGAATATGGTGGCACCGAAACCCATCCGTAATATATATATATTCAAGCGTTGCTCGACCCGGTAAGAATACGCTAAAGAAAGTTACAGATGATATTCACATCATCGCACCGTAAAATGCACTTCGTTTCGATAATACTCGCGTGATCGCTCCAAAGTGAGCGCTGACGTTACGTCACACCATAAACCCTTTAAATGCCAGTGTAGTCGACGTGCCTGGTAAGGCCACGATGTGCACACATCTACTACGCTTACAAAAATACTCCGATTCACTTCGCAATGCTTGCCTCCAAGCCAAAAAATGCAGCAAGGGCAACTACGCGCTAATTGCGTCGCATGAAACCGATTCCCACAAGGGGGGAATCTGCCGAATTTTTTGATAATTATGCTCGTCTTAGGTGACAGAGAGACAGCTAGTTTTCTCGTTCAGTCGGCATTGAACTTACGCATCTAACATTACCATACGAACACGAGTGGCAAATACCCACATTCGCCGGACGTTTTATTGCGATAGCAATTATATATGGATGGGCGAATATTCGGGCGTTTCGAATATTCGAACGAATATTACAGTATAAAATTTAGATTATTCGAAGTTTCGAAGTATTCGAAATGAACGAACATATGTATACATTTGACCGCACATAACCCCCTGCAAAGGTGGTTTCACTGCACCGTCTGCTTGCTGTGCCGTGAAACAATTTATCCAGGGGAAATCTGCACTGGCGCGAAGCCACACTTCAAGGTTAAATGGACATATTTTTTAAAGTTTAAAAGCGTGTTATACAGGCTTATATGCGCTAAGTATAGTAATTTTTATATTGTAACGTCCACTTATAACCCTACTGCTATTGAAATCTCGATACTATTCAAGGCTGTTTCCTTTCAAACCAAAACAGTGACATTCACTCATGCTAGTTCCAATCCTTAAAAATATTGTGCAAAGGTCATGAAGAAAGTGTTCAATTTTTCATAATATTATGCGGTAAATACTATTGGAAGTATTCGATTAGAAATTATACGACCAAATCACTATTTGCTTCGGATTCGCTTCGAACCTCAAATTCACTATTCGCCCATCCCTACAATTATATGAACACTTCATTTACCGCTGGCGGTACGCAGAGCTTGGAGGTGTTCAGCGTGTTCGCTCACCCGCAAGATGGCGCGATGGCCATGTTTCAAGGTCTTTGACTCGCTCGTCTTTCCCCGAAGTTGGGATGCGCGCCTCCGCCCTATAATTTGGTCTACAGGGCGTGGTGGCCCGTGCTCGCGCGCTTATCTCATGCGGGGGGACGCGTTTATGTGTTGTGCTTTGACCGCAAAGTTTGCGTTGAAGCTATAGGTCGCACGAGGGTCACAGCAGTCTCGCGCTTGCGTATTCTTGGAGTGGCAAACGAGATTTGCTGTGTTCCTTATCTACCCTACAGCACTCCGCCGTCAATATGAGATTGTATTGCTTTGGTTCGATTGGTGATGGCACCGCTTCACGTTTATGCGGACAAACACTTCACAAATGAGTTTTTTTTTTCGATTTTATTTAAGCTTTCGGAAGCGCGTTTTCCAAGGTTCTGCCACAGAGGAAAGAAGGGATTTTGCCCTAAGGCCATGGCAGCGCATTATTTTTTCTTTATGTATACTTATGCTTTGATGTTTCTCGATGATGAAACACAGTTTCATACTGCCAAGCGCGCTCCTTTTTTTGTATTTTTTGTGTAACCGGTCCGTTACACGTATGACCACTGCTTTGCGCAAAACGAGCCCGAATGTTCGGGTACCTTACAGATTATTTTAGAATCTTCTGATAAATTTGAGCGCCGAACGCGAAGAGCAGAGTTTATTCTGGAACAAAGCCGGCCACCAACGATAAGGCTGTAACCTTCGATGCCAAAGGTATAAAATGCCGGCGCGCTTTACAGCTGATCCGATTACTAGTGGCCGACGACTGTTCCTGCTGTTATCAGTATACGGCCCGAATTGCTTGTACCTTGACTATTCATTTCCCGGGCACAAGCTCGCCTAAATAAAGAGTTCCGTATTTTCCAGTCCTACTGCATCCTTTTTCACCGTCACAACCACGTGACTTCAGGTGGATGTGCTCATTCGTCCATATGTTGCGGACGCCCACGCAATGCCGTAATTCAAGTCGAATTCGTGAACAAGGAGACGCTAAAGACACCCCGGATTGTCGAGATAACTACAGGCAGCTAGGACTACAGCCAGAGTAGGGGCCCCTTCCCGACAACGCCAAGGAAACCAAGAATTCGACCTCGAGAGCAAGAATGACAACCCCAGTGGCCTCTACATCGATCCAGATACATCAACCCAGGGAGCCACCAACATTACGCGGGTCCTCACTCGAAGACCCCGAAAGCTCGCCTAATAGGTACGAACGCGTCGCCCTTTTCAACAATTGGACTGAAGAAGACAAGATACGGCATGATTATTTCGCCTTAGAAGACGCCGCTCGGACGTAGTTCGAGATCCGAAGGCTACGCTGACGACCTGCGACCTTTTTTTGGGCCGCATTCCTGGACACCTTCACAAGCGTCGTCCATAAACCCTGCGAGAGACCAGTGTACAGCTGCCGAACGAGAAGATTGCTATGTACACTGAAGAAATGATCGTCCTGTTTCACCATGCCGAAGCCGCTATGTCCGAGGAGAAGAAGATTCACTTCCTGATGCAGATAATTAAGCAAGAACTGTTTGCCGGACTTGTACGTAACCCACTGAAGACGCTTCTGGAATTCGTTTCGGAGGCCATTGCCATCGAATAGGCACTTTAAATGCGTACCAGGCAGTAGAACCGCTACATTTCCACGACAACCCACAGGAAGGTTCAAGCGCTGTAATCCGACGACGTGCACGAGACCATCAGACCGATCGTGCGGAAATTGTTGCCATCCTCGCAGCTTCAAGTGAGCCTGATTGCCGAGGTCGTACGCCAGGAAATTTAGCAATTTCTGGGTGCACCTCAATCAGCGCAGCCTGAGCCACAAGTGATGAGCTACGCTGCTGCAGTCCACCGTAGCGCGCCCTTCGCGCACCCACCTCAAGACGCTGCACCGCCGCAGTACCGTCGCCAGACACCGCAGCGCCACCGACGCCATACCGTCCGCCTGTTGGCCAGCGCTGCGCGCCAAGGTAAACCGACGTTTGGCGTGCCCCTGACAATCGCCCGCTCTGCTACCACTGCCGGGAAACTGGCCACAGCTACCGCCGCTGCCATTACGCCAGCTGGGACTACGCGGCTTCGCCGTCAACGCACCACGTCCACATCATGGTGAGCTGCCGCGCAACATCGCCGACTCCGTGGACGACACTGAATGGACACATCAACGTCCGTCGCGTTTGCGGTCGTAAGGACGCCACCGGTCCCCTCAGAGACGCCCACAGTATAGCGGCCCTACCCGGGGCCGTTCCGCGAGCCCATATCCGGAAAATTAAGGGCAGCAACCGAGGAGGTGCGGTTGCTGTAGGGCGAAATCACGAAGATCCTCCGCCGTCGGCAACGACGCCGCCGCGACGAAATCTTAAGAACAAGCCGCAAGCCGAACGGAGCCCTGACGACGAAACTTCGCGGCCGGAAGAAGACCTGACGACACCACATAGAAGAAGTGGAACTAGCGGGCGCAGCTGTGATGCAACGCAGCGACCTAACCGTAACGCCATACGACGTACTAATGACCTCGACATGCTTATCGACAGTCACAACTTCGTTGCTCTAGTTGAGACCAGCACCGACTACCCTTTTATCAATGGGCCTTTCACTGTGAAGTTGAAGAAACTTAAGACCGCCTGGGAAGGCCATGAAATCCGCACAGTTGGAGGCCACCTAATAATGCCGGCTGGAATTTGCACAGCAAGAGTCACGATTAACAAGTGGGCGTATCCTACGAGCTTCGAAATCCTTCAGCACTGCTCGAGGGATGTCATGCTTGGCATGGACTTCTTAAAACTCCCCTGCGCAGTCGTCGCCGTAAGAACCAAGTCGATGACGCTATCAACGTCCCAAAACCACGATATGTATTATGATTATGAGAGACGCCGTAGTGGTGGGCTCCGGAAATTTCGACCACTTGGAGTTCTTTAACATGTACCTAAATATAAGTACAGGGGTCCAATGATATCGAGTACTTGAATGCACCAAATTCACGGCGATATGTCTATAAGCAATGAGCGGGAATGCTATACGGGGCGCGAGCTACAGCATGCGCGTGGCTCCAGGTGCAGCCACGACGTCTTGGTCACTATCTGCCTGCTTCATATCGGGCCGTGTTTGCAAAAATAAAGCATTGAGACCATACAAGAGAGCTCTTACTAAGGAGAAGCTTTGTGAATTCCGCCTCGGCGATTTAATAAACCATGTATTCTGTGATACTGTGCACATATGTTGAGACAACATTAGTAGAGACATGAGTCCCTCACTGTTTCTTCTATTTGCTTCTTGCCACTGAAGCGGCCGCCGAGCACGCGCCATATAATGGCGCGTGCCGCGCCGCCCTACTCAACCGATCCCCTTTTGCGAAGTCGGAAGACGGTTTGAGTAGTCGGTCGCGCCGGCTTGCTCAACCTATCTCCTTTGCGAAAAAATTACTGTCTGACGTAGTCCTTCAACTTCTTTGGTGTCTTCTTCTTAAGCGTTGTCTTTCTTACGCGCGCTTAACATCCTCATAGACTGGGTGAAAGTTGCATGCTCTCTGCAGCTGTTAAAGGCAGTCCGCGTATTCATCACTATCCTCTCTATGTGTGTGAGGTTGTGATTGGTGATTCAAAGCGACACTAAATGGTTCATGGGTTCCAGTGATCAATTCATAACAGCAGAGGTGTCACATTTCAATTGGCTGACAGCTGCAGGATACGCAGCGGCTAACATGGAGGCGTTCCATACTGGCCCATCTTGGAACGAGTCACTGGCCGGTCCACGCTTTTCAGTAATCTTCTTGGATGCGGAGAACTTTGCAGCCGGCTTCCCATGAACTGCAGATAATTTAACCCCCAGCTGCGGGTTGCCATCTAACAATAGCGTAAATAGAAAGCCTCCACACGATGGCCCAAATACCGCGATGGAGTGTTATCTTGTCCGTAAACGTATTACCGTTTTCGCAATACCTGATCACCGGACAGGTGTACAGCAGTAACAACGCTGGTATTGGCATATTTTGTGACGCATTGTGTAGACATAGGGGCATAAAACTTCAATGACTTTTCATATTCTACAAATATGCTGGCGTAAAGCGTTCGTTGGTGACATTTTCACTAACGTGCAATCTTTCAACAAATTTTCTTCAATGAGAGAAACGTCTCAGACGTATTGTATAGTGGCACAAAGCATCGCAGGACACCGCCGCTATTCACACTGTTGCCACTTAAGGCTCCGATTACCCGGTGATTTGTAGCAGTAAATAAAATTTATGGTGTCCGAAAATGGAAAAGAAATATCCAAATATATTGAAGTAAAATAAGAAGCGTGATTCCATACCACACAATCACCGTGAATGCATACAGAAACATAATGCAAGCGTCCTGCTAATAGCTTTGCTATTTAAACATGAAGTACTGTCAACTTACCTATTAAGGTCAGGCAATAGAAAATTCAGTGCCTGTGGAAAATCACATAAAAGGCTCATGGTGACACTCATGAGAAAAATGAAGTATTTGATATTGTGTTTCCTGAATCCCCTTCTTAACATCTGCAGTATGTTGCTTTATGTTTTCGATTTTATTGCGATAGCAATTGTATGGACAGTCTCGACGGGTTTTTGCCGTCGCTCCCGTATGAAGTCCAAATTTGTAAAATCCCCCCCCCCCCGCGCATCGCATGTTCTACCACGGGTAAACGCGCGCGAGCGGGGGCGACGAACGCGGCCGAAGCAGAGATCCAACGAGCCGGCCCATTTTTGTCGCTCGGAGGGTGCATGCGATAACATCGCCCCGTTTGGGAAGTCTGCCGTTGAAGCAGACAGCAAATGCCCGGCCTGTCTTTAACGACCATATAAAGAATCAGGGGGGGGGGTTGCCCGAGCAGCAACTTTGGACTTTGAATCGAAGGGCGCGGTCGCGATCGCTCGCGCGCACGCTATCTCGACCGCCATAACAGCGGGCGGCTCGTATAACCTTCTACGTGCTGCACTCTCGACGCGAAGTGACTGTGCGGAGAGCATCTCTCCCTGGAGCGGCCGTATTCTCTTACACCAGCGTTTCGTAGTTACGCGAGATCGGATACAAAACAATTAGCTGCCAGCCTCACTTCGTATAACACTACAATTTGTTGCTATCGCATTCATTGCTTCGCCCTTGCGGTGAAACTGTGACTTTTTACAATGCAACGCAACTTCGATGTTTAACTAAGAGGTAAGCAGAATTTTATGGCGCTAGCACCTAGCGACATTACGCTTTTCAAGGAGCACCTCAGCATTCGGCCCCAGACAACCGGAAGTTGAGCGTTGGCTTCAATGTTTTGAAACCACAATAAAATTAAGGACTCTCATAAAAGAAGAGGTTCAAGTTACGAGTACTATAGGATAATATGATACCGGAGTGAAGTTTAGTTAAGATCAGCGCAAATTATTTATCAGGACAATTAAGAAAACTAATTTAATTGTTTTATTGAAAATGCAGTCTGTTTTCTTGTGAAGAGCTGGTATCATTTAGGCATCTGGCGGAGTAGATCTCAGCCACGCGATCTTCTCTACATGGCCTCTGCGATCAGCTTCGGCAGCGTGCCGTCGCGCTGCCGGAGTTGATTATGCAGGTCACACAGAGGGAAGCGCAGCTTAACTCATCGAGTCCGCTCAAAAATTCAATCCCTTCTGTGAAAGAGCATACTCTTTTCTTGTGGGTTTGGGCCATGAAGATGGCACATACCCACAACAGAACAGTCTTGTTTCACGCTAAAGTATACACACGTAAACGAAAAGTTCACCGAAGCCTATGGACTAGCGCTATTAAAGGCACTAAATTGGAACATTAACCTCGCCTAAACTTTTTGTTACTGCATAATATAATAGGTACACGCATATTTTTGATATCTGTTCTATCCATCGCCTTGACGTAACATTTAACTCAAGTGGAGTGTAAATATGCAACGAGTGGGGTGACGCGGACAGTTAAAAAATAAGGATCAATGAGAGAACTCATTGTGGCAGCACGTTGCAAAATATATATTGCAGTAAACAGACGGAATAAAAGCACTTGTGGTAACACTCAAATTATGATTTAAAACGCTCTTTCACCAAAAATAGGAAGAAGAAAAACATACGTAACGCCAAGATATTTCTGCTAAGTAAATCCCCGTTCTATTACACCTAACAACGGCACGGCTGGTGCGATGATTCTTACAATCTCATTTGCACATAAGTCAGTCTCATCGCATGTAACTCAAACTTACAACTACGAGATCCTTCTAATCTGATTTGTGAAAGCCACGAGGCGCAACGCAACCCCATTCTTGTATACTTCAGTCTGGTAAAGAAGCACCGCTCAAGGGAAACGTCAATAACGACATTATAGCGGCCTCAGAATTTGTGTGAAGAAAGACGCCGCATGCATTGGATTGCGCAACTCGGTACAGTGGCTACGAACCGGAGTCGAGGCTCCCCGAACAAAATAAAGATACAAAATATCGGCAAACGATCGGCGGAGCGTAGACGTTCGCGCGCTCGACGAAAATAAGGAACGAGTGGCCGAAGTTTGTAAGCAGGTGCACCAGAAAACAAAACGCCGCCGAACTCAAAATCTGGTGAATATACATTAAATGAAAATGAGCACATCACGGCGTAAACTGGAACGCTTACTGCTTTGCGTCTGCGCGCCTGACGTACTGTTATTTTTCATTCTTTCTTTCTTTCTTTCTTTCTTTCTTTCTTTCTTTCTTTCTGATTGCGCAATGCGCCCTCATATATAGAGAGTTTTAGTTTAGCGCGCGCAAACCTGTACCTACGCAACGGCCTGCGCGCTGCGTACGTTAGAGTTGAGGCTGTCTCCTACATTTTTAGTTTACCGTACGCAACAACCGAAACGTGGACTGCGTCTAGGCGTCAGCACCTTCGTCTCGGCGTGTTTTTCTGCGCCATCTAGTGGCTAAGAAATAAACTACAATAGCCGATCATAGTTGACACAAGTCAAGGCACGAGACAAGGCAAGATTTTACGATGGCGCAAATTTTGTTGAGGTGATCTGTGGTGAACGGCGACGGTTGGTACGACTTCTACGAGGCGAGCAGCAGCGAGGGAGGAAAAATGCCTTCCAGCACCCTTTAGAAGCGGCCACTCTTTCATGGGAAGAGATAGACGATTTGATGCTCACAAACCGAGAGCGGTGGCTTTTGAGGGCGACTGCAGTCTCGACAACGTCGAATATCTCCTGCATCTTTGCAGCGATCACTTTCCACTGCAGTGGGTCCGCGAACGGATTCAAGCTACTCACGTAGGCAACGAGCTCCAAATCGAGGGCAATTCCGATATGGACGCGGAATTTATTCGCTGCCATGACCGCCGTGCCGCTTGTGCTGCTGTGGGACGCAGCCATTTTGCTTGTCTCGACCGGTCGAGATCTCGCGAGAGAAGCGCCCGTAAGGTACGCAACGACCGTAGCGGGCGAAACGTAAGCGCCGAGATCTAGCGTGCGCATCTCTTGCGCGCGCAAACGCACAAATCTCTCTTAGGTTCAGCGCATGCGCAGTCTTGCTCTCTCTCACCCGTTGCGTGCGCAAGGCCGTTGCGCGCGCTAAACTAAAACTCTCTAATGTTTCCTTCACGCATTCCGGGAATTGGACCTTCGTCCACGTGCTTAGCAGCGCAACACTTCAGTTTTTACAGGCAACAACGACGGTCATGCGTTCGCATCCAGGTAACGATTATATGTGGCAACGTGAAATGACAATTCACCTCTATAAAAGATCAGATGGTCATAAGAAACGGCTGATCGCTGAAAGCCGGCGATCGAGAGAGCATCAGTTATTGGGAAACGGCGCGTACAAGTACACATGTGGCCGGCGAACCTTCGAGGGCCGCATTTCTGTAGGTTCGCCGGCGCAGCGCTCTTCGCCTACGACGCCCATTAATATGTGCTTCGTGTTAAAAACAAAATAATGCGGGGCTAGTTCAACTAGCCGCGCAATGAGTCGCGCATGCTACGGGGTATACTCACAGCTTGAAATGAAAAGTCTGAACCAGAGTGACCGAAGAAACGTAGTAGATGCTAATGGCGCGAATTCGTGCATGAATCGGAGCCTGTAGGATTCCGAAGTCTCCTTAGGAGTGAGGCAAGGAGCTTCAGGTTGGCCGGAACGGAGAAGCTCTCCAGTACGCTGACGGACCCTTTGTGGAAGAAGCCACAATGAAACTCTTGGTCAGGGCGCGGTAACAGGACTGTCTTACAGGCAATCAGGCAGGATAATTCAGCGATTAAATTGTTATTCGTTGACGTGTATTCTCCATGGTCAAACAATTATCATATGGTGTAGATGCTATTATGTTGCAAAGCTTCTATATAATGAAGCTACACATTCTACATTTTAATCGATTCTATTCTGAATGCGACAAGCTATAAATGAGCGTAGTAACCATATAACTCGAGTGTCATTTCCAACCGAGAAGACAATTTGAGGCCGCTGGGAGGGCACTTTTTCGCAGTACACCACTGTTATTGTTTATTTTAAAAGGTCGTAGGATGCCATGATGTACGACATAAAATAATAAAGACAGCTGATAAGCGAAACAGCAGCAGTAGCAACATATTTGGTTAATGCCACTCCGGACATTAAATTAAAAAAAAAAACAGGGGTGGGAAGGGGGCGCTTATTATTTTTTACTTCAAATCCTGAGATACAATCACTGAAGAGTATTCAATCAAAACATTGGTGTGAGCAGAAAACACAAATTCCAGTTATTAGTCTCGCACGAACATGTACAGTCAGCGTCAAATGTTTAGGGACGAGACACAATGAAAAAATTAGCGCAGCTTGCACTAAGTCGCACCAGGCTGGGTCACAGCAGAGCTGGTGGGCACCTAGCTGGTCCTGGCTTGGCTAGGCTTTACCCTCCGCCTGTCTCTTTGCTACACCTTGATATATATAACTACACATGGCTATGCTTGCTGCCGCCAATTTTTTTTTTTTGCGCCAAGAATTTCTCTCCTTCTCTATCTTTATATCTCTTTCTCTGTACTCTTCTCTCGCTCACCAGAGTTGTTCATCCCACGGCGAGAGAAATGGGCGCACGTGTTCTGAGAGCGAAGCGGAAGACGTCATCAAAGATGAGGGTGCGCGCCGGTTCAGCATGATGATAGTTTTCTATCTACGACACAAGGCTAACCTCGGGCATAAAAGCTCAGCTGTAAGAAGGCGAATATTCCCGCTGGTTCCGCAGGCAGCCTTGAATTGATATTTCCGGCCTGTTCGTCAACGCTCCTAAAAACATGCGCTGTGCATCTCGACCAAATACAGTTATAAATAGCTAGACGATTCCGTTTTAACGCGGAGCGTTTCAACAGCTCGTTTAACAGAAAAATCCGGTGTCGTCGACGGTGTCGACGTTGGTTGGTGTGAGCGAAAAAAATCACAATAGTATCCGTGATCGAAAAAATCGAGAAAGGACGCAAATAAAATAAATAATAAAAATCTTAAGTCGAGTGAGAATCGAACAGGCCGTCTGCGTGGCAGCCGGTGTTATACGAGAGGAGCGACGCTATTTTTAAAATCGCATCGAAAAAAAAACTATATGAATGTCATGTAGCGGAAGGAGTGTCTTTAACGCATGTAATATTACGTGACAGAAGCGTAGAATCGCGCCAGGCGTCAAAACATGTGAATTGCGCAATGTGTGGGTGTTTTAAAGGCCAAAACCATTACAGGAACGCTCAGACATAGTTAATCATCATCAGGGCAATAGCATCAACAAAGTGAGCTGCTGCGTAGGCTCGCGTGTTGCCTTACGGACGCGTAGTGAGTCCTTCGCTTACTCGCGAAAGGAAGAATTATGGCGTAGTGGGCACTTAACAAATGTACTTGCAGTAGTCCTTCTAGGATAGTTTGAAACGGCCAATGTTACGCGCACAGTCATTCGTTTCCTTACGGCACGCTTGAGGCATGCACCGAGAACCGAAGCCAGGCTAGCACTTGCGAAGGCGATGCGCACGGGGCCCGATTACGCTATCGCGTTCTACTCTTGAAGGCGAAGCTCAAGCGTCCTCCAAGTTTTTCAGACCTTGTGGTCCTTGAACTTTTGACGCCGACTGTGCAGTAGTTTAATGATAAAAGAAATGTAGACAGCAGCACCTAGTTTTTTTGTCAGCGCCAGTAGCCTATGTAGCCTTACCCTACATTTCTGCATCCCCGAATTGGCCAGATATAAGTACTATGCTCTCACCGTGGGCTTTTGATATGGTCAGGAGCGTACACATCCGCTATGGTCCCAGCGGCCATGAGCAAAAAACACGGTGGCAAGGACAGCCCTACGGGAAAAGATAGTGGCCTGGTTAAGACAACGAAAAATATATATATTAATATATATATATATTTCATGCACGCAATAAATGACGCCTTCCTGGAGTGCGACCACTGATGTATGCGGCCACCGAACACACCCACTCCATCATTTCACCTAAATAGAATCAACTATTTTTAACACGTGCTTAAACGCAACCTAATGAAGCTAACTAACGATATATGGTTTGTCGTCATGTGGCGCTTGTTACGGCATTCTTTTATATTGCGCTCAGTAGATTAACAAAACAAGATAAATTATCCGAAACATTTATTATTCCCTTTAGGGTCAAGTGCGCTTCGGTACGCTGTAGAGGGCATTTTAAAACGACCGATTCTATTTTTTGTGGCAACGTATGTACTATCATGAGCATTATGACATGGAACAAGCGAGCGCGTGGCAAATATCCTCAAACCCTATTCGATCGACACTCTCATGGCACTGTTAAAAATAAGGTGGAAAGGGGTCCGGTTTTCCATCACGTCGTACTTGATACAGATGGCGGCTTGAAATCGTAGCGCCTGTTGCGCTGCCACGCACACACAAACACTAACGCACACGCACGCATGACGCACAAAGAAACAAGCGGTTAGCAAATAAACAGCGTTCGCCGCCCTCTGCTTCGTTCTCCCGCCCTATCACGGCGAGCGGCCAGTGACAAGCAATAAGCTGCCGTTTTATATCAGCGCTATCGACACGGGAGTGGCAACGTTCAGTGGAATCGTGGCGCCCTTTCCACATGGTTACCGTGAGGCGCCCAACGTCGGGTTCACTGCTAAATCACGCGCTCACCTGCTCCCTCTCCTAGTGCTCACGATAGCAAAATGCTGCGGGGTGATCATTTTCGGCGTTTCGAAGACGCCTGCGAGAAATGGAATAAAACCACGTGACTGCTCTCGTGCAATACCATACTGCAGCGCTATGAAACGTGCCTCGTGCGAAACAACCGTCAAACGGACCGCGGTTCCAGATATCGGCGATAGGTTGACGGTCCGCGCGCCGGTTGTTTCACTCGAAGCACGGTTGTGAGCGCGCCAGTACGATAGCGTCTAGATACTGACCATTTCAACAAGTTTCATCCGACTATTAAATTTACCATGCATCTATCTTCCAGTCAAATTAACTTCCTAGACACGACACTACCTATTGAAAGAGCAAAATTAACGATGACGCTGTACAGAAAACCAACAGATAGCCAACAATATCACCCGCGACAGTGCAAACAAGGAATATTTGTCGGGCAGATAAGAAGGATCTATAACAAAGACGGTGAATACGTTCACAACTTGAGCAACGTAAAGGAAAGATTCGTTCAAAGAAATTACCCGCACGATGCGCTGAACAAGGTCTACAACGAAGCATGTAAACTGGATAGAAAAACAACACTAGCTAGAAGAGCCCCTAAAACACAGCCCCATCAACCTCTATCATTTATAACAAAATATTCAAATACTCTCCCAAACATAACTAATATCCTCCGCAAGTATTACAAAGTATCAGGAAGCAACGAACGCCTTAGAAAATTGTTTCCCGAAGTAACAGAGGTCGTGTATTGCCGTAATGGGAACTTTAAGGACATGTTAGTGTATGCAGGAGTAAACCCTCCTTATACTGGCCGCATAATACCTTGTCCCAGATATAAGACTTGCAAACACCTTCGAAATGAAGTTATAAAATTAAAAGCTTCGGAAGTGATGTGAAATCTAGTTGTAGCTGCATTACAAATCTTATCTACATGATCGAATTTTCATGTTGTCACAAACAGTACATTGGTAAAACACGACAGCCTGTTTGCATTAGATTAAACGGGCATCGTGCGGACACGGCGAAGAAATAACTGAAAGCATTGATCAGCATTTCAGTGTGGCAGGTCAGAACTGCGGCGGTCTCAAACATTACATACTTCAGTCAAGCTTCCGGTATCCGAGGGACAGAAATTATAAAGAGTCATACCTTATTCCCAAGTTTAATGCACTCCAGCCAACAGGTATAAACGTTTCAAAGGGGGCTGTCGAATCCATGCGATATCGTACATACACAACTGAAACCCGTGAGAATTAAGCCTTTCTTCTTGGAATTTCTAACCATGCTTATCACGGTGAAATTATCAATTTCAGGCGAATCGGCATATCGTTATCAGGCAACCATAATTCAGCGAAACGCCTGGTTGCGATAAAAGTAAAGATTGTAATGAAAAAGTGTATAACATTTCAACGCTAATGTTAAGATAATTAATGCGTACACCAGTAAAATATCACGTGATCGCCATCATGTGAATCTTCACTTTGCCGCGTGAGGCGCCAAAAGTCAATAAGAGTGAAGAAATAAAACTATGAATCAGCGTTAACGAGGAAAACAGGGTTAGTTTTAGCCAATACAATAGAGCATTTTTCCTTTAGTGGGGTTCTCTGAATTCATGTTCTGAGCTGTGGTCTGTCCCTTTAGGTAAGTTTTTTCAGGTCATTGCTTTAGAATTGTATTGTGCATGATCTGTGGTGCGTAATCTAGTGCAAGAACTATCGGTTTATTGGAAGCATTTTTTTATTTTATTTTGTTTCCTTTAAGTATGTACTACTCGAACAAGAGAGACCTTTATTACCTCGAGAACGAATTGCAATATGAGCTAGATAGCGAACACCAAGAGACTTGGGCGCACATGGGCGGTTCGCGAAACTCTTCAGAAACTGGTTTCTGCCTACACGTAAGAGAGACATGCCATGAAAGACAACCAGAATACCATTCATTGCTTGCAATAGCGCCTTTCTATTTCATTTAATTTGATTAATGGCATAGCACTGAGGCGACCGTAAAGGATTATACACGAACTGTGTAGCCACAGAGAGCCGATATTGACATCGCAGTGTTTCTGGAGGAGCAGAAATTGTGATCGGCCGGTTTTGCGGTGGCACCTTGTGGTGCAAAGGTAAGCTCGGAGCAGGGTTGTGCGATTCACGGCGCGTCGGCGGAGTAGCATTGCGAGAAAAATTAAGCAGAAAAATCCTTGTAAGTAGGGTAACATTTATTTGCCCGTAGTTCTTTTCATAAAGGGCTTTCGTTTAAAATATGGCACGAACGTTTTTTCCTCAATGTTGCCTAACTCCTTACATAATTTCCGAAAACATTTCAGGGACACTTTAAAGGCCCGAAGGCATAATTACATATGGCGGGGACAAATACCGTATAGTAGAACTGTCGCGGGACAAGTTTTGAATATGCGCTCTTTTAAAGTGCGCAACTCCCAACGAACAAGTCAGAGGGAAAGAGGTTAACGGGACAAAGCGCAATCTTCGATTGTCAAAGTATACGAGGCATTACTGGCATTATTGTGTGTTCCTTCTCATTATTATTATGTCTAACAAAGAAAACGAGCCCTTAAAAGTCATGTTCTTTCTTTCATTCATAGCGAGGGTCTCGTTCAGGCAGACTTGGCGCCTTCAGGTAGTATGGGAGGGATTATTGGTCAGCTGCCAGCTCGTAAAAAGATCACGCGTTACGTGACGCCAACAGGCAGAAAAGAGTGTTCCACACTCGCCGCCATGGCTGCGATCGGCGCTGACTAATACTCCTAGGTTTAAATGCA